>NW_024870834.1:8012500-8082500 GCF_019054845.1 Dipodomys spectabilis
TCTTCCCACGGGTCACCCACCATCCTCTAGCCAGGATTTGTGCCTCAGCCCCCGGGCATCCGCACAGAGCAAAGCGGGTGCACGGGTATTGGGGAGGGGGCCTCCCTCCTCTTTCGCTCCCCCCCCACCCAGGCCCACCCCGCTGGGAGCCGGCTGCCTGCCGGTAGGTACGTGCGCGCACCGGCGGCGGCGGGAGCCGGCCGCAGGGAGGCCGGGCCGGGCGGGCGCGCACTAGGACCCAGCGGGGCTCCGGGCCCGGGTGGGAACCGCGCCGCCGACCCCGGGCGGGCGCCGGGCGCTGGAGCCGGGATTCCGGCCGTGCTCGGTGCAGCTCGGCCGGGCGGGAGACGGCGCGACCCGGCGGCGGTGGGGGGCGGGGGTCCCCCCGCGAGTGCACGCCGCCGCCGCCGCCCCCCACCCCCGTGCGGCCGCGAGGAGCAGCGCGGGGCCGGCGATCGCAGGTAACGAGCGTGGGGCCGGGCGGCCGTCCTCGCCGCGGCCGCCCGCGGCTCAGCATTGTCGCCGGGCTGCGGCGGCGCGGCGGCGGCGCGGGGGTCGCCCGGCGCCGGGTCCTCCGCGGGCCCCCGCCCGCCACTCACACCCAGCGCGGGGTGATCCGCGGCCGCAGCGCCAGCCCGGGCCGCGGGAGGGGCCCCGAGGGGCGCGGAGTTGGGTCTCCAAAGTAAGTTCATTAAAGACGAAACAAAGTTTCTGCGGGATCCGCCGATCGCCTGCCTTGGACGCGAGCACACGTCGGCGTCGGCGTCGGGGTCGGCGTCGGCGCGGGCCGGGGCGGGCGGTCCGCGTCCCCGCCGCCGAGACGACCCTGTCCGTGCCATCTGGGAACCCGCTCTGGCAGGCGGGGGGGGATCCCCGCCTCCCCTCCCCGTCCCCCTCCCCGTCCCCCTCCCCGTCTGTTTCCTCCCCAGGGCCCGGGCCGCGGCGTTCGCCGTGGAGTTTGGCGGGGGCAGCGGGCCCAGCGTCGCGTAACTGTGCGGCGATCAGTTCGAAACCCGTGGCAAAGCCGTGGGTCCGGGGACCCCGTGTGAACCCCCGCCCCTCCTCCCTCCCGCCCTGACACCCCGAAACTGGGGTGACTTCCAGAGAGGGGAGAGGGGGGTGGTGTTATTTATTTATTTATTTGGGAGTCGAGGGCAGCAAGAATAATTTCTTTTTATCACATTTTTATTCTTATTGGGGCACGTTGTGCCCCAGGAGAAACGATCCGGGATTAGCCAGCCCAGAGGGCTGGAGAGACTCTTTCCTTCCTTCCTTCCTTCCTTCCTTCCTTCCTTCCTTCCTTCCTTCCTTCCTTCCTTCCTTCCTTCCTCCTTCCTTCCTTCTTTCCTTCTTCCTTCCTTCCTTCCTTCTTTCCTTCTTCCTTCCTTCCTTCCTTCCTTCCTTCCTTCCTTCCTTCCTTCCTTCCTTCCTTCCTTCCTTCTTCCTCCCTTCCTTCCTTCTTTCTTTCCCGTTCTTGTGTCTCTACTCTGAGAATGGCTCGGGGAGGTAATGATCCTGGGGGAAGTGTGTGTCGTCGTTGTTGTTGTTGATAGCCGTGGGGGTCATTAATGGGTTTGGACGGGTTGCTGGGCTGCTCACCTGAGCGGAGCAGCTGGGACCCCGTGGCAAACCGCGAGAGTCTGGGTCTGGTGGGAAGGAGGAGGAGGGAAGGAGGAATTCCTCCCCCGCGGCGGCCCGGGCGGGCGGTGCGTCTGGCTCATTGAGAAACAGGGGGATCGCCTTCCTTGGGCTCTGGGAAGAGATCCTGTGATTTCCTTTTGTTCCCTGGTTTTTCATTGATCGGGCAGCTCTAGCCCCAGAGAGGGTGCCCAGCTCTGAAGACAAGCACAGACACCCACCCACCCCAGCTCCAACTCTCTGATTGGTTGATCAGATTGAGACTTAGGCAGTCACCCCCCAAAATCTCCTTTTAATTTCAGATCAGCCTTCTCCTTGGCGGGGCTTTCTGCAAGATTGCTTTTTTTTTTTTTTTTAATCCCGGTTGCATTTTGCTCTAGAGGCATTTTTTTTTAATGTATGTGTGTTTAATGTTTGTTATTGTTTCTCTCCAGATCAAGTAGGCCATTTTGGTGACAAATTTCTTTGCAGACGTCAGCCACTAGCTTACCATTGATAGACGGTTAGCACGCTTGCCATACCTGCTCGATGATTTCCACTCCTCCAGTGGCAGAGTGCAAGTTGTTTAACTTAGAATTATTATTAATCTTTTTTTTTCTCTAACTGCTGTTTGATCAGAGTATTTCAATAGCAACATCAGCAGATGGGTGCTTAACTGTGTCATTACTTTGGTAATTTAAGTGTTTTGACCATTAGCATGTTCCACACACTAAATCTAAGCCTTGCAGACAGGGAAAGAAAAAAAGACAATGAAAAGCGAACAATCAAAAAAACGAGCTTGCCCACTGTTAGAAGAATCTGCCTTGAGCTGCACGCATTTCACTTCCAAGCAAAAGGGCGATGTTGTACATTTAAGGCTTGCGAATAGAAGAGACGCTGTGAAATGTGATAGCTGGACACCACCATGTAAAGCCTTAAACAAAATGTAAGCCTTTAAGTGCTTTATTAAAGAGACACAGTCCTAGAAGTTGTTAAACCTATAAGCACTTTTCTGATTGGTTAAAAAAAATTTTAGACACAGGAAGTGGATGGTATCTAATAACCCAGGAGTGGAGAAGTGGTTGTCATGGAAACTGAGAAGAGTAACCCCACTCCACCCCCACCCCCACCACACGTACCTATACTACCCTGACCACCACTTAAAAAAATAAAACAAAAATCCAGCATCCCAGATGTTGGGGGAACAGGCTGCTCTAAAAGCTTTCCCACAACATTGAAACCTGAGACTGTACCTGTCAAAGCAATGTCATTTTACAACAACAATCCCCCAAAAATGCAGCCTCTTGGATTTTGTAACTGTGTTTATCACATTTTTTTTAATTGAAAATCATCCAGAATCGGGGTTCAGTGGCTCATGCCTGTAATCTCAGCTACTCAGGAGGCTGAGATCTGAGGCTTGTGGTTCAAAGCCAGCCTGGGCACGAAAGTGTGTGATACTCTTTATCTCCAGTTAATCAGCAAAGACAGAGAAGTGGAGCTGTGGCTCAAGTGGTAGAGTGTAAGCCTTAAGTGAAAAAGCTCCAAGACAGCACCCAGGCCCTGAGTTCAAGCCCCAGGACCAGCAACAACAACAACAAAAGGAGTTTAGGGAATGCCTGAAAGCCAGGACAAACACTGGAGCTTATTTTATTTTATTTTGCCACATTTGAGTTGTGCAGGGGGGAGGCTGGGGAGAATGTACCTGTACTATTCTCATAGTAGACATACAAATCAGTGTGATTCCAGAATTACTCAATTCTGGAATCACACTGATTTGTATGTCTACTATGAGAATTCTCCTGTGAGCCACCAAGATTCAAATGTCACCTGTGAACGGGGAAGGGATGGTGGATCATTTCTGTTTGCCAGAGGGTTCAAAGTTGAGCAGCAGCAATGCAATTGAAAGACCCCAGTTTGTGTTGGATCCTATTCTAAAGCCTCAAACTGTGTGTGAGGGTGGGGGCTAAGCCATCTAGCGCTTTCTGGGGTAGAATGATGGTGTTCTTGGTAGCTGAGGAGTGAAAGAAAAACAAAACAAAACAACAACTTCTAAATGGAAATTAAAAAAAAAAAAAGAAAGAAACTTTTCAAAACTGCAAATGCTATTATTTGGTTGATTTGGAAAACTATTTTTCTTTTTTTGGATGGGGTAGAATGTTTTCATTTTTAGAATATTTTGGAGTTTTTTAAAACCAGAGTGGAAAATATTTCTACTATGTTCATAATAATGATGACAAGAAGAGAGAAGAGTTCCGACACCTCCCTGTCACCCGCCCCCTCCTGTGGAAAATCACTGAGTCGCCATTCCCTAAACTTGAACTTTAAAGCTCATCTTAGCCAAGCTCTAGTGGCTCATGTTTGTTATCCTAGCTACTCTGGAGGCTGAGACTAGAGGATCAAAGTTTGAAGCCAGCCCAGACAGATCTTATCTCCAACTGACAGGCGTAAAGCGGAGGTATGATTCAAGTGGTGGAGCTCCAGTTTTGAGTAGAAAAAACTAAGAATGAGAGGCCCTGAGTTCAAGATTAAGTACCATCTCACATATACACATAAAAAGCTTTCTCATCAGTACAAAGCCAATACATTTATTATAGTTTTCTCTTCTTGTCCATAGTAGTCTTTAACTATTATGTTCCCGATATTCATTTAGAAAAAAAAAAGCCCCCAAACGTCCTTCCAGTTGTGGTAATTTATCATAGCCTTGCTTGAAGTTGATTGAAAATGGTCAGTGTTTAAACTTACTCAAATTACAGTTTGATCTTAAAGAGCATCGGATTTCTGTTTTCATCAACTGATTTGGGAAGGGAGGAAGTAGAAGAATTCCTGTTTTAATGTTAATTTGCTAACCTGTGTGTCATGCAAGGACTTTCATGTCACTTGGGTGGTTTTATATAGATTTCAAAATTCTAAATGATCAAATGTGGGGTGAAAGAGGTAATATTGAATGCCACAAGCAGTCTCGTAGCAAAGGATTTCCTGCAGGGAGCTTTCTTATCTGTGGGTATGTTCATTCGCAGGAAACATGTCAGTTGCCTGTTTTTACAAACTGAAGGAAATGAATGGGATTTGTTGGTTTCTAGAACCTTCCTTCTCCAGGGTCTGTCACAGAGTTTGCTCAGAACACTTCATTGAGAGGGACTTTTGAGGAATATAATTAATTCACTTCTGCTTATCTCTTTTTTGACTTTGGAATTAGAAAAAATCCTTACACTACCACAGACTACTTCTTTTACCAATACAAATTAACAAGATGTTCAGTGCAATTCCAATTCATTTTCATTTGTCAGATCGTTACTCATGTAGTCATTGAAGCTGGCATTTTTTGATAGCGATGCCAAATTTTGAATAATTATTCCAAAATAACAACCAAATGCCAGTCTCAATTTTGAATTAATGCAGGAAAGCAAAGGGAATGAGACAGCTTCATTCTCCTCCCCGATTCTAAGAAAACGGTCCATAAAGAATACATGTCAGCCAGATGCTCGGTAGCTCATGTCTGTAATCCTTGCTACTCAGGAAGCTGAGATCTGAGGATGGAGATTCAAAGCCAGCCTGGGCAGGGAAGTCCCCGAGAGTCTTATCTCCAATTAATCACTAGAAAATCCGAGTGGAGCTGTGGCTCTCGGCGATAGGGCACTAGAGCACAAACGCTCAGGGACTGAGCCCAGGCTTGGAGTTCAAGCCCAGGACTGGCCAAAATAATAATAATAATAATAATAATAAATAGTTGTCAGATATAGGGTAATGTTATTGCCCTAGCCAAAGGTGAGAGAGAAGGACAGCCAAAGCCAGCCCTGAGAACATTGAAAAAAACCAACCTTAACTTCAAAAGCATTGACTGCTTCAAAGACTAAATTCTTTTTTGGATGTTGAAAATAAGTACATTTAATTGTTCCAATTCATGTGTGTTTCTAGGGGAAAAGGGTGGAGACAGGGAGGGACAAGAGTGTGTGGATCTCCATTTTCAGCCTGGTAAGTGGGCTTCAGAGAGCCTGGCGCGAGAGGACCATTTATTGCAATGGTTTACAGACATGTGTGTTTAATATTCAGCACCAAATGGAATCTTCTGCGAGACCCTAACCTATGAGTTGAATAAAAATAGAGCTCTTAAGCCAGATATGGTAGTACATACCTGTAATCCCAGATCCTTGGGAGGCACAGATCGGGAGGATCACAGATCGGGAGTTAACCCAGGTAAGAAGATCATTGTTTCACAGTTCAAGCAAGACCCATCTTACTGGGCAGTGGAGGCGCCTCTGTAATCCTAGCTACCCAGGAAGCATAGCTGTGCTGATCATGGTAAAGGCTAGTTCTGGGCAAAGGCATGAGACCCTATCTGGAAAAGTAACTGAAGGGGAAAGGGCTAGAGTCATGGCCCAACTGTTAGAACGTCTGCTCAGCAGGCTCAAGCCCCTGCCTAATTGGTTATTTGGAGATGAAGTCTCCTACACTTTTCTGCCCAGGCTAGCTTCCCACCACGATCCTCTTGTTTCTCAGCCTCCTGAGGAGCTAGGATTACAGCCACCAGCATCTGACATTCACTATAGTTTTACTAGAAGGCACGGGTATTATTTATTGTCACCTTAGAGTCTGTCCTACTGCTGTTCTTCTATTAGTCAGTGAAAATAATTTCCTATTTAGTGTCATTCATGAAATGAAAGTTTGCCAAGCTATATAAATCTGCTTGGCAGGGACTCGGTAGTATTTTTGAGTGTTGAGTCAAATGATAACACAGATGATACTTGAGTATCATCAAATATACCCACATTATCTCCTTTATTATGAGATTGTACTGCAAGATGCCGCATGGAAATGGAGCTCACTTGTTCACTTTGGAACCCAGAGTTTGAAGGCTTTCTAGAGGCAGTGGACGGAGGGGAATCGCTGTGGGTTCTCCTCCTCCCCTCCCCCTTCCCCTTTCCCCTTTCCTCCTTCCTTGCTTTTCTGGACTGTTTTATTCACATCCTCACCGGCTAGGAGGTAATCAGCCGAGGATTCAGGCAAAGTGTCTGTTGCCCAATTGTGCTTCTTAAAGAGCACAGCCAATCTCCTAGCATTGATTTTTTTCTAGAGGCTCCACAGTTGGGGTGTCTGCACAAGTAGAAAGGACAGACCCTTCTCTACATTTCTGCAGGGACTTCCATTGTCCTTCTAATCAGTGTTCCAGGGAGCCACAGAGCTCCAAGCTTTTCTTTTCCTTTTTTTTTTTTTTTTATTTCCTCTCTAAAGATGAAACTGGTCTCTAAGCACAAAATAGTTGGCTGCGGTAGTAGATGAACATGATATTGGACACCATTTATTTATTGAATTGCGCTGCATGCAGCTTTTTTTTTTTTTTTCCTGGTTAGGCTGTTTAAGGCCATCTCCCCCCTCTTCCTCCTCCCTACACTGCAAGGAAGACTTCAGGCCACCACCGCCACAAGAAGCCAATGGGATGGTTGGTCCCAAGGCCTGTGTATAGCGAATGCAGACACAGCTGCTTTGCAACTGGGCACTGCACTCCAAAGGCCTTGGGGGCTTACTCTGTGACTCGATGAATGCACAGTCACCCAGTACCAGGCCATGGCTGAGGGGATTTGTGGAGGATTTCTGCAAATGAGGTACCATGTATGTCGGTGCCGTGATTTGGAGGGTAGCCAGCCCCAGTGGCGCGAGGGATTTTAGTGTATTCTACAAGGCAGGGTTTAGATCACCTATGAGATATCTTCACACCCTGACATTTTCTGATTCAGGACATGTTAACACTTCCAGGGGCTTTCACCTGCAATCCTGGCTGTATAAGGACTAGTCCTGTCGAATTTGGTGACCAGATTCAACCTGGTGGAATAGTCTTTTGAAAAAGAACTAAGTAACTCTGGTGAGACTGACACCAGTGGATGATTTATAGAAAAGTTGTAAACTGGGTACCACTGGCACAGACCTAGAATCCTGGCTACTTACAGTGGCTGAGCACTGAGGATCGTGGTTCGAAGCCAGACTGGGCAGCCATAGCTGAGAGACTTTTTTTTTTTAATGTCAGTTTTGGGGCCTGAACTTGATCTGGGCATTGTCCCTGAGCAATTTTTGCTCAAGGCTAGCACTCTACTGCTTTGAGCCACAGCACCACGTCTAGTTTTCTGGTGTTTAGTTGGAGACGGAGAGTCTCATGGACTTTCCTGCCTGGGCTGCCTTTGAACTGGGATCCTCAGATCTCAGCCTCTTGAGTAGCTTGGATTACAGGTGTGAACCATTGGCACCCAGCTTGAGAGACTCTTATCTTTGATTCAACAGAAAAAAAGCCCAAAGTAGAGGTGTGGCTTAGGTGGTAGAACACCAGCATCAAGCATGAAGCCTAAATGAGAATGGGAAGCCCTCAGTTCAAGCCCCAGTACAGACAGACAGACACACAAATCATATCACACTGAGAAGGGGCCTTGGTGTCTCAGGTGCTGTTTCCTGCATTATGGATAATGATTCTCAGAATAGTCATGTTTGAAGATTTTTTACTTATTTATTTTGCCTGAACTCGGCCTGAGTGCTGTCCTGAGCTCTTCAGCTCAAGGTAGTGCTCTACCACTTGAGCCACAGCGCCACTTCTGGCTTTTTCTGCTTATGTGGTGCTGAGGAATGGATCCCAGGGCCTCATGCATGCAAGGCAAGTGCTCTTCCACTGAGCCACCTTCCCAGCCCCAGAATAGTCATGTTTTACTTTGCATTCACATGCCGTTCCCCAACTGAAGAAACTGAGGTAATTGCTTTCTTAGAGCTACCTGTTCTGAGCAAGCCAATCAGTTCTCAGTTCCAAGTCCCCAGCTCCATGTTCCAGTTACTTTCTACCCACTGGCCACCAAACAACTCTTGTCCTGACTGTTTCTATCCCCAGTGATGGTATCTTCTTCCATACTAGAAATGGACTCTCTTTCTGGATAAATCGCACACTGACTGGGATGAGGGCTGTTTGTTGTGATTCTGGCAAAAAGTAGGATTTTTACCTCTTGATTGTGTTCACATAGCTGACCATAATGACAGGTTAAACTCCTTTCTTGGTGTTTCTTTAATTTGCTGTTGGTCTTGGGGCTTGAACTCAAGTCATAGGCTCTAGTCCTTAAGCTCTTTTCTCAAGGCTAGCGCTCTACCACTTTGAGCCACAGCTCCACTTCTGGTTGTCTGAATGATTAATTGGAGATAAGAGTCTCATGGGGACTTTTTTTGCCCAGGCTGCCTATGAATGACAGTTGTCAGATTTCAGCCTCCTGAGTAGCTAGGATTGTAGGTGTGAGCCCCCGATGCCTAGCTCTTGGTGTTTATTTCTCCTCATCATTTAGATTTCCCTTCATCTACCTCCCGGCACATTCACTTACTTGGTAAACAAAAGGCTCTGTCATAGAATAGGATTTTCCTGAATTACCAATATATTATATCCAATCTGTTCGTGGCATTTCTAAGTCATAAGAATAGATTTCCTAGACATGTTCATGTTTAGAATTTATATGAATGGCTCAGCAAACTCCAGTGTGCAAATACAGTGAGGTCTCTTGGATTTCTTTCAGATTAAAAACACCTAGTTTAAGCTGGGCACAGTGGCTCAAGCTTGTCATCGTAGATACTTGTGAAGTGTAGATGAGAGGATCACAGTTCTAGGACGGCTGACGGCTGACGGCTGGGCATAAAAGGTCATGATACTCCATCTCAACCAATGGCTGGCACAATGGCACATACCTGCTAGCCCCAGCAACAAGGAGAAGCGTGAATAGGAGGATCATAGCTGGGCATAAAGAGAGAACCTCCCTTGAACACAGCCAACCTAAAAAGGAGCTAGAAGCATGACTCAAGTGGTAGGGCACCTGATTGGCAAGCATGAGACCTTGAATTCAGTTTTGATTACTGCCAAAACCAAAACCAAAACAAAACAAAAATACCAAATAGCTGAGCACTGGAGGCTCACATCTATAATCCTAGCTACTCAGTAGACTGAGATCTGAGGATTGTAGTTCAAAGCCAACCTGGGCAGAAAAGTCCATGAGACTCTTATCTCCAATTAACCAGCAAAAAGCTGGAAGTGGAGGCATGGCTCAGTGGTAGAGCACCTGCCTTGAGCACAAAAGCTAAGAGAGTACAAGATCCTGAGTTTAAAGCCCTAGTATACTAGTACCAAAACAAACCAACCCACTGGGTTTAACCCATCAGACAGAAAGATGTCCAGAAGGTCCTCCCCCAACACCCCATACCACTAAATCATATGGATCCCATGTAGATTTATACAACTGAAGTGGGTGTGTGTGTGGGGGGGGTTGTCAGTATGATTCCTTTTCTAAGCAGCATGCTCTGGTTCTTGCTAACGCAAGGGATATTACAAGCCAAGGCATTGACTAATCATGGCACAGTGCCTTAGAACATGTGAGAGGAATTGGAACGTGGTACACAATTTCAGTGAAGGAGGTTTCTGGTCCTTCCTACTGCTCTTGAAGGGGTCAGGTGAAGGGACAGGACTTGATGGGACATTTCATATTTCACAGATGGGTTTTGATGTGCTTCACGTGAGTAAGGCATTGATGAAGAGAAGCACTGATGACATATCTATCTCTCTCTCTCTATATATATACACATATATATGTATAAATATGTATGGTAAGTTGGCAAACATATATATATATGTACACACATACGGTAAATTGAGCAACTACTGCATCCCAATCATACGCAGTAAGGATACAAGGATAGAAGGATGAGGCAATCACTTGGAGACTGCATACCACCTGCTCTGACACTGGCAATGTAAACGTAGCTCCACTGAAGTTTGAATTCTAAACTGATCTGCACAGCCTGAGGCGTGGCCCTCTCCCTGAGCTCCTTGCTGGACTCTTATGCGTCTTGCTTTGGTTTAGATTGCTCAGAGAATCGGAGGGTGGGCAGTTGGTTTTGGAGACCGTCCAGGGAGGATGAGGGGGGACACCCCATGTAG
Source organism: Dipodomys spectabilis (assembly GCF_019054845.1). Classification (NCBI taxonomy): domain Eukaryota; kingdom Metazoa; phylum Chordata; class Mammalia; order Rodentia; family Heteromyidae; genus Dipodomys; species Dipodomys spectabilis. The sequence goes on from NW_024870834.1 coordinate 8,023,059, forward strand.
GACCTGGCTTTCTACATCACGGGCATGGGCCTGCCGTCAGGAGCCGCTGACCCCTGACTGGAGCAGGCAGCCCAGGCTGTACCTGAGAGCTGCTCAGGGACATCTGGGTGCCCTGGGCCGGACACTAGGATGTAAGGCCTATAAGGGATGATGCAGCGCCTAAGTAGCTTCAACCACCATTCCGCGTTCTTTAGCTCCTCGCACAGCCATGGACGGACTGTACAACTGCAGATGTGTCAAAAGAATATCCTTTTAATAGTCCTTTGAACTTCAACATGAATGAAGATCCAGCAAGCGTGGTTTTTTTTTTTTTTTTTCAGTCTGAAGAATGGGAACAAAAGAAATAGCATGAAAGTTCAGAGTCTAAACGTAGGAGAAGAAATCTTTATTAAAGCAGTCTTTTTCTTCTCGCTCTGTCACAGTCATCATCCTCATCTCTGAGGCCAGAAGTCTTGGTTGATGTGCATCTATAATTTATCCCCAAGGCTCTTTTCCTGTGTCCTCTGCCCCCTCTCCCCTCATCTCATCTGGACTCTGAGCGCCTCTCTCCCACAACGGACAAGTGACCTGTTCCTCGGCCCTTCTCCTTTCTTTTCTTTTTTTTTTTCTTTTTGGCCAGTTCTGGGGCTTCAACTCAGGGCCTGGGCACTGTCCCTGAGCTTCTTTTTGCTCAAGGCTAGCACTCTACCACTTGAGCCACAGCATCACTTCTGGCCTTTTCTGTGTATGTGGTACTGAGGAATTGAACCCAGGGTTCCATGCATGGTAGGCAAACACTCTACCACTGAGCCACCTTCCCAACCTCCCTTTCTTTTCTTTACTCCTGAAGTTTTCTCACCAAACCACTCCCCAAATGCTCTACTTCTCATTCAAGAAACTCGCCCCTATATTATCTACTGACTGCTATGTGACTTTAGCCATGTGAACCATTTAACCTGAGGCTCTAGTCTTCTGTTCTGTTTCTATAAGTAATAGGGAAATGGAACTCAGGCAAGCAGGAACCCTGAAGGGATGATTGGGAAGGCTCAGTCAACTGGTTATTGAGCTCTTTGTATCATTGTGTCAATCTCTCTCTCCACTGAGAATCAAGGGTGGCTTCCAGATACCACCCTGACCACATCTGTTCTCCATTACCTAATTGTTTTAAGTCTTTCTATAATCTGGCCTCACCCATGACTGCTCACTTAGCCTGGCCCCAATTTCTTTTTGTCTGTGATGATGTGTGGGAGAGGGTATGGAACTTGCTCTTCCTTTCACTTATTTTTTTGGTGCCAGTCCGAGGGCTTGAGACTCAGAGCCTGGGGTGCTGTTCCTGAGCTTGGTTGCTCAAGGCTAACGCTGTACCATTTTGAGCCACGTGTCCACTTCCAGTTTTGTTTTGTTTGTTGTTCGTTTTTTATTTTTGTTTTTTTTTTAGTGGTTAATTGGAGATAGAAGTCCCATGTCCTGCCTGGACTGCTTTGAATTACAATCCTCAGATCTCAGCCTCCTGAGTAGCTAGGAATACAGGTGAAAGTCACTGTCACCTGGCTTCTTTTTACATCTTACAGAGATGCAGCTAATTTGGCATCCTCTGCTGGGTGGCTGAGGCTCTCTAGAGCCAGGTCTTGTGCCTATGTAGTGCTGTTTGTGCAGCTATGCCCATGGGTGAATCTATGGTTTCCTGCAGATGGGCAGTCCTGGGATCTTACAATGCCATCCCTTTAACGTTAAGTCAAGCTTGTTAACAGGATTGTTTAAATCTTTTCTACTTTTTGATTCTTGGCTAGGTCTATTTCCTACTAAAGGATATGAATTAAGATCTCCCACTAGTAGACGGTTGGGTTTTTTTTTTTTTTTCTTTCTGTTTGGTACATACACATTTAGAATTCTTCTGTGTTCTTGGGAAATGGAACCTTTTCTTTATATGAAGTAATGCTCCTTACCTCTCAAAATGCTTTTTGCTTTCAAGTGCATTTTGTCTGATGCGAATGTAAAAATATGAGACGACAATGGGACTTCCCTTTGATTTGTTTTTGCTGATACTTGTTTCTCCATTCTCTGTGTTTTTTTAAGCCCTTTGTTCCCTAGTAAGCAAGAGCCATCTTTTATATGACATATAGCTGGAGGTGGTTTTCATATAGTCAGTAATTACCTATTAACCCAACTATGCAACACATTTATATTGTAATTACAAATATATTCCAGTTTATTTTTTCAATCTTATTTGTTCTTTCCATTTTCCCAGCCTCTTCTATATTTCCTTTTTTTATTTCTTGCTTTCTGTTGAATTGATTAGGATTTTTTTTTTCCTATTTCATTTTTTTTTTTCCTGTAGGCATTTGATAGTTCTATACTCTTATGATTCTCTTACTGGTCCTCTAGAAATTTAGTATGAATAGTTATCAAAGCCTAAAGCTAATTAGTATTTTTTCTCCCAAACAAACATGAAAAACTTTGGCCCTTAACTCCCCTTTTCCTCCAATTGAGGTCCCATTTTGCTCAGAGTTATAGTTATAGTTATTTTAAATCCCAGAGGTCAGAAAGTTTAGACATTATCATTCTTGTGTGAAACTGAAAATGTGTGTTTCTTCTTACTATGTTTCATACTTTTAATTCCTTCATATCCACATCAGTTCATATAATGAAAATAAATTAACAGAAACTTTCAGTTATTGTTTGATGGAAAATGTCTCTTTTCAGCATGTTCTTACAATAGAGTGATCATAGGTCTCAAGCAAAACTTTGCTAGGTATAAAAGCAATACTTTTCTCTGAGCATATTAGAAATGTTCCTTTGTTTTCTCATCTCTGTGAAAGAGAAATCAATGTTAGTTCTAATTGTCATTTGTGTTGATGGTCTTCTTTCTTCCAGAGTATTTTATGAATGTTTTTAAAATAGTCTCTGGCAGCCGGGCACTGGTGGCTCACGCCTGTAATCCTAGCTACTCAGGAGGCAGAGATCTGAGGATCGCGGTTCAAAGCCAGCCCGGGCAGGAGAGACTGTGAGACTCTTATCTCCAATAAACCACCAGAAAACCGGAAGTGGCGCTGTAGCTCAAGTGGTAGAGTGCTCGCCTTGAGCTGAAGAGCTGAGGGACAGCGCCCAGGCCCAGAGTTCAAGCCCCAAGACCGACAAAAAAAAAAAAAAAAGTCTCTGGCTTTCTGCAATTTGTGGTATTTTTTAATGTATTTAATTCCTGAGTTTTGGAGACTAAATTTGTAAATAGAATTTTTCATCAATTCTGGAAGAGTCTCAGAGTATTGTGCATATTCTGGATTTTTTTTTCTCTAAGACAAATATGTTAGACTTTTGTTCTTTATTCTCTCTGTGTTTTAACTTCCCTTTCATATTTTCTATTTCTTCATATTCTTCATTCTAGACAATTTCTTCAGTCTTCTCTATTCTGTTGTGTCTCATCTATCCAGTCTTGCACACTTCTTATATATTTGTCCTCTTTCATTATTATTTAAACATTTACTTATCTTATTTTTTAGCTAGTTCTGGGACTTGAACTGGAGCCTGGTTGATTTCTCTTAGCTTTTGTGCTGAAGGCTGGTGCTCTACCAGTTGAGCCATAGCTTCACTTCCAGATTTTTGGTGTCAATTGGAGATAAGAATCTCACAGACAGGCTAAGAAGGTGGCTCAGTGGTAGAGTTCTGGCCTTGCATGCCTGAGGCCCTGAGTTCGATGGCTCAGCACCACATAAGCAAAAAGAAAAAAGCTGGAAGTGGTGCTGTGGCTCAAGTGGTAGAGCGCTAGCCTTGAGCTGAAGAGCTGAGAGACAGCGCCCAAGCCCAGAGTTCAGGCCCCACGACCAGACCCAAAAACATTTTAAGGAAAAAAAAAAAGAATCTCACAGACTACGATACTCAGATCTCAGCCTCCTGAGTAGCTAGGATAATACATAAGAGCCACCAGCACCTAGCTTCTAAAAATTTATTTTTCTATTTGATGTCTTTTTTTCTAATTCAGTGTTCAATCGAAACTCACAAAGACTTCAGATTTATACATTATCTTGTTCTGCTAAGTGTTGCTCATGGTGCTTTGCTTTGTTGTGTGTATCTGTGTGCTTGTGTGTGTTGTTTTGCTTTGTTTTATTTTACTGTCACTTTGTGATGGAGACTCTAGTAGGATTCTTTGAGGTTTTCATTGAAGGTGGATTTCTCTAGAAATAGCACTTGTTTTTGCCAGGTCCTTGAAATTATTACCAACCAGCAAAGCTAACACTTAAAATTCTTAACTTGAGGAGTTTTGGGGGTAACAGTGATCAAAATCTATCCTCCAAACCCATGTGAGGGCTGCCTTGTGGCTACAGGTTTTTATTAAAAACCTTCCCTCTTCTGCTTAGCACTCATTTTGAGACAGGACATGTTGGTAAAGACTTGGAGTCCCTTCTTTCGCTGAGTACCTTTTATTACACTCTGTTTCTTGGTAGGCCTTTGGTTTGTGTTATTTGTCTGCTATGCCTACATAGTAAAAAGAGAAGCTCAAAAGTTCTACCACTTGAGCCACATCTGGCTTTTTTGGTAGTTAATTGAAATGAGACTCTTACTGGCTTCCTTGTGGGAACTGTCTTCTAACTGTAATCCTCAGATCTCAGCCTCCTGAGTAGCTAAGATTATACGAGTGAACCAGTCACCAGCGCCTGGCCAAAATATCACTTCCTTCCACATTCATCCTCATGTTAAGCTCTCAATTATATTCATTAATACTGCCTGCATCAACAAATGCAAAATAGTGCAATGAATGAAAACAATGTAAGTTTCTTACCTATTGAAAATGGGTGATCTGGTTTGTGGAGATGCTTCTCTGTCATAGGTTGATTTAGAGTACCAAGCACTTCCCATTTTAGTGGTTTGGCATTTTTCAACCCAACAGTTCTTATGGTCACAGGCTTCTTAGGATACACCAGTGGAGAGGGGAAAGAACATGGTGACTCCTGAGTGACTAGTTTTTATTGGTCAGACCAAGCTGGGGCCTGTTTCACTTCCTGTCCCATTGCTTTAGATAGTTCTTGGTAAGATGGCCACATCTCTGTGCCAAGAGGGTTGCTGGGAAATGCAGTCTAGATGCGTCCCAGGAAGAGGCAGATACTGGTTTGATAAGTAGCCAGCTTCTGCCATGTAGTTTCTTTCCAAAACTTCAGCCCACTTTATCTCTCACTTTTCTGAGCTTCCATTCCACTCAGCATCAGCACTATCAAGCTTAGAATTTAATTATCCAGACTTATTTCATGCTTATAAAGTCTAAATCACCAATTATACGATATATCCCTTGAAAGTGATTTTGGTGCTGGGTTTTTTAAAATATTCCCTACCCCTCAGTTCGGTATACACAGTATACACTTAGAAAAACAAGTCTCTGTCCAGATGTGGTGGATCCTGCCTGTAATCTCAGCCCTAAGGATGATCTCAATTATTATTCTTAATTTTGCATTTTAAGTAGCAATCTGTGCATTTCATTTCACAGTTACTGAGTTTTTGAATCTGTTTTAAACAACAGCATGTAGTAATTTTGAATCTGCTGGGATTATCTCAATTTTGAAGCCAGGTAAGACCTTAACCCCACCTGTACAAATAAACATACCACAACACAAAACAAAAAAGCACCAAAACCTCTGAATGAAGACATATTATTTTGTTTAGGAAATGCCCGCTAGTGTATTTAGGAGTTCGGCAGCATGATTTCCAAGGGATGCACTGTCTGATTCCCTCAACTTTTCTTGAGATTTGATGGGTGATTTCTTCTCAGTGTTGGAGTGAGTCCTTCCTCGTGCCTTTGGATTGGTCTGAGAACTCGTTCCGTTCCTTCAGCCAGGCTGTATCTGTTGCATGCTGATCCTGGTATTGTTGAGGATCTGGGCACAGGATAAAAAAGCAGTACAGATAAGACCCTGGCCTCGAGATGATGAAATGAGGGAGTGTGGACAAGCTGCTTTGAGTGGGGAAAGACATTTCCAGTTGACATTGACTGATAGAGTGGTGGTGAGGCCCCAAGCCATTAGGATGACATAAGGAAAAAAGCTAAGTGCTATCTCAAGTCCTTTAGTAGAAACCCCAGTGCCTTAATTTGGTTCGGGGAGGTTTGCATAAGGAGCCCCTGTTCCACAGACCAACAAGCAGAGGAGCTTGGCTCCTAAGTATTCCCCAGGGCTAACAGAAAATTGCAGCTGAACTGGATCCTAGGTTATTGCCCTCAATATTACCCTGTACTTGACTTGAACTCATTATTTTGTTGCTAGGTTCAATGTTTCCAATACCTCATTTTTATTTTCTGTTGCTTAGTAAATGACAGTGACATATGGGCCTAAGTTAAATGGTTGAAATCATAGTTTGTTTTGTTTTTTTACTGAGGACTTTTCTTTCTCAACAGCAGTGTACCAGGGATGGGAAATTACCCTGACACCTTTGTAACTCTAATCTATTATCCACCTGCTACGATATAAACACAATCCATGTGGCAAATTACTTTAGGTGCCAATAAAGCCTGTGTTTTGGAAAAATGTTGGACTCTGTGTATCCCAAACATTGTTTTGAATCAAGCCATCTGAAATATGCAGATTAAGAATTGGAAGTGATATCCTGAATAGCATCGTCAAAATTCCAGGAAGGGACAGAGTGTAAAATACAAGACGTTGAGGGGTGGGTAGTCACACGTCAGCCCTGTTTCCTTTGATTGAGCAAATTCTTGGGCCTAGTTCAGGCCTTGAGCCACCCAGAGGAGTTGACTTGAGAAGTTGGCCGAAGAGGCAGCTCTAGCTCTCAAAAGCTAAGACAGCAACTCACTTGCCATGTGTTTTTGTTCATTTGTTTGTTCGTTTCATGGGATAGGTGACAGGATTTTGAACAGAGAGCAAAACGTAACATTTTAAAACAGAAGAGAAAGGAGCACTGAACTTGTACATTGTATATAATGTCTCCTCAGGAATTACCTAAAACTACTCTAACATATTTTTATGAAAAAAATGAAAAGCCTTTGTCTTCATTGCTAAAGTTTCCCAAACTATATTAAGGTACCAAATTTCAGCTCAGGACATGGATGAGATATATGGCCCAGGAACTGGCAAGCTGTTTTTTTTTTTTTTTTTTTTTTTATTCTTTTGTTCATTTATTTCTTTATGTTGCATTCTGATTGTCCCTGTTCCTCATTCTACCTTTTTTTTTTTTTTTTTTTTTATTGTAAAGCTACTATACAGAGGGTCACAGTTACATGAGTGAGGTTATGAGTACACTTCCTCTTGAACATTGTTACCCCCTCCATTGTTTTCCCCCTACCATCCCCTCCCTCCCTCCCTTCCCGAGGTTCTTTTTTTTTTTTTTTTTTTTTTGATTGTGATTAAATGATTACATAATTTCAAAGTCACAAGTTCATTCTAACTTCCCTGGAGCAAATTGTCTACCACAGTCTGTAATATATAACAGTGTTCACATGTTATATACCATATTTGTGATCAGCAGCATGAGGATATTTAGTAGTGGTTCAACCAGATGAGCGGGAGTTCTTTGTTTCTTAAGTCCTGTTAGTTTTGTCGTATCACTAACCTTTTGGATTTAGCATCCACTTATGAGGGAGACCATGTACCGTTTGTCTCTTCGTTCTTGGCTTACCTCGCTCAACATGATTCCTTCTAGCTCCATCCATTTCCCTGCAAATGCCATTATTTTGTCATTTCTAATGGCTGCATAATATTCCATTGTGTATAGATACCACAATTTTTGGATCCATTCATCTGTGGTGGGGCACCTAGGTTGTTTCCATATCCTAGCTATTGCGAACAGTGCTGCAATAAACATGGAGGTGCACGTGTCCTTGTATATTGGTTCCTGTTGTTCAGGGTAGATGCCTAGAAGTGGTATGACTGGGTCGTAAGGGAGGTCAATCTTTAGCTTTCTAAGGACCCTCCAGACTGCTTTCCAAAGTGGTTGTATAAGTGTACATTCCCACCAGCAGTGTAATAGGGTTCCTCTTTCTCCACATCCCCTCCAGCATTTGTCGTTGGCTGATTTGTGGATGTGGGACATTCTGACTGGGGTAAGGTGGTATCTCAGGGTTGTCTTTATTTGCATTTCCTTCACCACCAGGGATGATGAACATTTCCTCATGTGTTTCTTTGCCATTTTTATTTCTTCATTTGAGAAGTCCCTCTTTAGTTCCCTTGCCCATTTAGTAATTGGTTTGTTAGGTTTGGGAGGGATTAGTTTCTTGAGTTCCCTGTATATACAGGATGTTAACCCCTTGTCTGATATATTGCTGGTAAATATTTTTTCCCAATTAGTTGGTTGTCTTTCTAGCTTAGTTGCGATAGATTTAGCTGTGCAGAAGCTTTTTATTTTAAGGTAGTCCCATTTGTCGAGTCTCTCTCCAACTTGTTGTGACCCTGGGACTCTGTTCAGGAAGTTCCTTCCTGTGCCTATTAGTTCAAGTGTCTCTCCTACTCTGTCCTGCAGTAGTTTCAGAGATTCAGGTTTAATGTTAAGGTCTTTAATCCATTTTGAGTTGATGTTGGTGCATGGTGATAGGCTGGGGTCCACTTTTAGTTTTCTGCATGTGGCTGCCCAGTTTTCCCAGCACCAGCGGTTGAAGAGGCTGTGTTTCTTCCATTGTATGTCTTTGGCTCCTTTGTCGAATATCAGCTGGCTGTAGGCCTGTGGATTTATATCTGGATCTTCTATTCTGTTCCATTGGTCTTCGGGTCTGTTTTTGTGCCAGTACCATGCTGTCTTTGTGATTATAGCTCTGTAGTAGAGTTTGAAGTTCGGCATGGATAGCCCTCCCATATTGTCTTTATCCCCTAGAATTGTTTTGGCTATTCTAGGTCTTTTGTTGTTCCATATAAATTTTTGGACTGTTTTCTGTATTTCAGTGATGTACGTCATTGGGATTTTAATAGGAATTGCATTGAATTTGTATATTAATTTTGGAAGTATCACCATCTTTACTATATTAAGTCGGCCTATCCAGGAGCATGGGAGGTCTTTCCATTTCCTAGTGTCTTCTGCAATTTCTTTCTTTAACTTTTTATAGTTCTCATTAAATAGTTCTTTTACATCTTTGGTTAGGTTAATTCCTAAATATTTTATTTTTTGGGAGGTTATTGTGAATGGGGTTGCTCCCTTTATTTCCCTCTCTTCCTGTGCGTTATCAGTGTATAGGAAGGCAACTGATTTTTGTGGGTTTATTTTGTATCCTGCTATTTTGCCGAAGTGACTTATGATTTCTAAAAGTTTGGGGATGGAGTTTTTGGGATCGTGGAGGTATAGTATCATGTCGTCTGCAAAAAGGGATAGTTTCACTTCTTCTTTCCCTATGCGGATCCCTTTAATGTCTTTTTCTTGCCTTATTGCCCTGGCTAAGGGTTCTAGGACTATGTTGAAGAGGAGTGGAGACAGTGGACATCCTTGCCTTGTTCCTGTTTTTAGGAGGATTGGTTGTAGCTTTTCCCCATTAAGTATAATATTGGCTATTGGTCTGTCATAAATGGCTTTTATTGTTTTTAGAAATGTTCCTTCTATTCCTATTTTCTCCAGAGCTTTTAGCATGAATGAATGTTGAATTTTATCAAAGGCCTTTTCTGCATCTGTGGCGATAATCATGTGATTCTTGACCTTGGCTCTGTTGATATGCTGGATTACATTTATTGACTTACGTATGTTAAACCATCCCTGTGTCTCTGGGATGAAGCCTACCTGATCATAGTGTATTATTTTTTTTATGTGTTTCTGGATTCTGTTAGCTAGAATCTTGTTAAGGATCTTTGCATCTGTGTTCATCAAGGAGATTGGCCTGTAATTCTCCTTTTTGGTTGGGTCTTTGCCTGGTTTGGGGATGAGTGTGATATTGGCTTCGTAGAATGAGTTTGGGATAGCTCCCTCCTTCTCTGTTTCTCTGAAGAGCTTGAGGAGTATGGGTATTAGTTCTTCTTTAAAGGTCTTATAGAATTCTGCTGTGAATCCATCTGGTCCTGGGCTTTTTTTTGTTGGAAGACTTTTGATAGCTTCCTGTATCTCATTATAGGATATTGGCTTATTTAATTGGTTAACTTCTTCTTTGCTCAGTTTGGGTAACTTGTATTTCTCTAAAAATGCATCCATTTCCGCCAGATTTTCTTCCTTTAGAGAGTATAGCTTTTGAAAGTAGTCTGTTAGAATTGTTTGGATATCTTGGGTACGTGTTGTGATGTTTCCCGTGGCATCCCTAATCCTATTAATATGGGTTTCCTCTCTTCTTTTTTTAATTAATCTTGCCAACGGGCCATCAATTTTGTTTATTTTTTCAAAGAACCAGCTTTTTGTTTGGTTTATTTTGGTTATGGTTTTCTGATTTTCTAATTGGTTAATCTCTGCTCTCAATTTGGTTATCTGGCTTCGTCTAGTAGCTTTAGGTCCCATTTTTTCTTGTTTTTCTAGCTGTTTTAGTTGCAACATGAGATTATTTACTTGGTCTGTCTCCATTCTCTTGATGTGGGCACTGAGGGCAATAAATTTGCCCCTCAGGACTGCTTTTGCTGTGTCCCACAAGTTTCTTTGTGAGGTGTTTTCATTTTCATTGAGTTCTAGGAAATGCTTTATTTCTTCTCTGATCTCTTCTGTTACCCAGGCCTTGTTAAGGAGTGTGCTGTTCAATTTCCATGTATTAGAGAAATTTCTGCGGTATGCTTTGTTATTGAGAGCTAGCTTGATTCCACTGTGGTCAGATAGGATACAGGGGATTATGTCGATCCCTTTGTATTTGCTTAAGTTCCTTGAATGAACTATGATATGGTCTATTTTGGAGAAAGTTCCATGAGCTGCTGAGAAGAATGTGTACTGTGTTGTTTTAGGGTGAAATACTCGGTAGATGTCAGTTAATTCCGCTTGAAGTATGGCCTCACTTAATTCGGTAGCTTCTTTGCCAATCCTCTGGTTGGTAGACCTGTCCTTTGGTGAGAGTGGCGTGTTAAAGTCTCCTAGTATTATCGTATTGGGATCTATTTTATTCTGTAAGTTTGAGAGCATTTGTTTAACATATCTGGGTGCACCGATATTTGGGGCATATAAGTTGATGATGGTTATATCCTCCTCTTGGATTGTTCCCTTTATTAATATGTAATGTCCGTCCTTGTCTTTCTGTACTGATTTTAATGAAAAGTTTATTTTGTCAGATATCAGGATAGCTACACCTGCTTTCTTATTGGGGGAATTTGATTGGTAGATCCTTTTCCACCCCTTCACTCTGAGTTTGTTTGTATGTTTGGCTGAGAGGTGGGTCTCCTGAAGGCAACAGATGGATGGGTCTTGTTTTCTGATCCAGTCCTCAGTTCGTTTTCTTTTAATTGGCGAATTCAGCCCATTTATATTAAGAGAAAGTATAGAGAGATGCATTGTTGTCCCTGCCATTCCGTTTTCCTAAGTTTTTCTTCTTTCCTTTCCTCCTGTGCTTGCTCAGTTAGACTTTGAGTAATGCCTGTTTGGGGCAGGTCCCAGTTCCTGGTTGCTTTCTTCAGGTTGTGTCCCCCCTCTTAGAATTCTTTGTAATGCTGGCTTAATGTTTATGTATTCATTTAGTTTTTCTTTGCTATTAAAAGTTTTCAGTTCTCCATCGAATGTGAATGCTAGCTTTGCCGGGTATATCAGTCTGGGTTGGCAGTTATTGGCTCTCAGGGCTCGTATGGTGCTTTCCCAGGCTTTTCTTGCATTCATTGTTTGTGTGGAGAGATCTGCAGTGATTCTAATTTTTTTCCCGTTGTAGTATAGCTCCTTCTTCATTTTTGCTGCATGCAGGATTGTTTCCTTATTATTCAGATCCATCATTGTTACTATTATGTGCCTAGAAGTGTTTCTCCTGGGATCTTGCTTGTTGGGTGTTCGATAAGCTTTTGTGATGTAGTTAAGATGGTCGTTTTTGAGGTGGGGAAAATTTTCATTGACTATCTTGTTAAATAGGTGTTGCATTCCCTTGCTCTGGAATTCCTCACCTTCGTCCACTCCGATTATGCGAAGGTTAAATTTTTTAGCATTATCTGCTTGCTCTTGAATTTCCCTTTGGTTTAATTTGAGTGATTTTTCCATATCTGTCACTTTTTGGTCCAGTTGGTGTATTCTGTCTTCTGTATCTGACACTCTACCTTCCATTTCATTCACTCTGTTGACCGTGGCTTCTATTGTGGTTTGCATGATGGAAATGGATCCCTTTATGGATTCAATGTTGGTTCTCAGAGTACTGATCTCACCTCTCAATGAGGTGATATCAGTATGCATTACCTCTAATTTGGCGTTTATCTCACTTCTTACTGAGGTTTGTGCAGCTTCTATTTTTGCATCCAATTTTTGTTTGATATCCTGTATATCTTTTGATAGTTCATCCTTGTGCTCTTTCAATTTCTGATCCATTTCTCGCTTTATTTCTTGAGTCATTGCCTCCAGCAACCCTTGGATGTAGTTTTTGTCTTCCATTCCTGCTTTGCTCCCACTGGGGCTCTCCCCTGCGTGGCTGCTGGCTTTTGAGGTGAGCTTGCTGTCCTGGGTAGTGGTAAACCTTGTGATTTTTCTCTGTGATTTTCGCATGGGGGTTCAGGAGACTGCTCTTCAATCTTGTTTTGGTGTGTCTGTCTTTGCTTGGTTGCTGATTCTCTATTGGTAGAGAGAGTCTGTGTCTGATCTGGATTCTGTTGGGAGCCTATTTCCAGCTGCTATTCACTTAGGATTCTCAGCTCTCTGCTGTAGCAATTCCCGCCTTTGGAAGGGTTGAGCAGCCTAGACTGCTTGTGTTTGCTCCTGCGGGTGCTCTTGGGAAGATCAGATGCTCTGGATGCACTCTCCCAAATACTGGAGTCTGCTATGGGCTCCTGATGTGTTTTTGTTTGTTTTGGGCTGGTTGTGGGCTTGAACTCTAGGTTTGGGTGCTGTCCCTCAGCTCTTCAGCTCAGGGCTGGCACCCTACCATTTGAGCCACAGCCCCACTTCTGACCCTTTTTGCTTTGTTCAGGCGCCGGTCCCCTGGCCTGGTTCCGGCCCCAGCCTGGAGCGCGCTCGTTAGGCCTGTGCTAATGTGTATACCACCTTGGTTATGCAGCCTGGAGGACACAGTTCAAATTTCTTCTACTGTTGGTAGTCTTGACCCAGGGGCACTGTTCCTGGCTTGAGCATTTAAGCTCCCTTCCCGGGGCGCTCTTGCTCTGGCCTGGCCAGCAGAGTGTGCTCCACCGGCTGGTGGGGCTCTCGAACAGTTCCCAGTTTTAGTGGGTCCTGTGGTCCGGGTGTTGGGGTAGGGAGTCTAGGTCAGGGTCTGGGGATTCCCTCCAGCTCTGGTCTCCCTTGATGGATTCCCTGTCCCCTGATGGGTACTCACCCTGTAGGTCGTCAGTTGTTGTTGCAGTCCGTCAGTTGTTGTTGCAGTCCGAGTTCAGTTGGGGTGGTTGCGGGCTGGGTTGGGCGGCCCCCCGCCGGGTCGTTGCGATCGCGACAGGTCCCTTTGTGGCGCTGCTGGTGCCGGGCGGCTTTGGCGGGATGGAGCCTCTCCGCTCCGGTGGAGAGTGATGGGTGGGGTGGGATCCTCCTGGAGACTCCCGGCTGGTAGGTTTCTCTGTTCCTGGCGATCCGCTGTTCTGCAATCCGGTACCTGGTGATCTGCAAGCAGCCCCCTGTGTCTCTGTGGCTCCGGCAGCCCCTGCCGGGCCGGCTGGCCGGCGGCTTGGCGCACTGCCGCGCGGCCAGTAAAGGTTGGGGGAGGGGTCTTCGCTCTTCTCTGTTCTGAAATTCTTCTTTTCCTCTCTTTCTTTTTTTGTTATTTTCCACCTCTGGTTTTTCTCTGAGTGTTCGTCTTTTTGTTGTTGTCGGTCTCTTGGGGAGATTAAAGGTTGGAACTCGAACTCTCTTTTTGGTTGGAGAGAGCTGTGGCGTTTCCCTACTGCCCCGTCGCCATCTTGAGAACTCCTCTCCGCAAGCTGTTTTAATAGCAGTTTCTCCTCCTGATGCTGTGAACTGCTGAGTAGTCTCTTCTACAGTGACTATGTATTTATTTCTATCTTTAGTGCTAAGTAGTCAATACAAAGGACACAATATTATATTCTTCATATAGCCAATGTGATTTTTGTTTTTTGTCAGTCACGGGGCTTGAACTCTGGGCCTGGACACTGTCCTTGAACTCTAGGCCTGGGCGCTGTCCCTCAGCTCCTCAGCCCAAGGCTAGCCTAGCTCTACCACCTGAGGTACAACAACACTTCTGGTTTCCTGGTGGTATATTGGAGATAAGAGTTTCATGGCCTTTCCTGCCTAGGCTGGCTTTGAACTGAGAACCTCAGATCTCAGCCTCCCGAGTAGCTAGGATTACAGGCGTGAGCCACTGGTGCTCTGATGTGATTTTTTTTTGGGGGGGTCTGGTCATGGGGCCTGAACTCTGGGCCTGGGCGCTGTCCTTCAGCTCTTCAGCTCAAGGCTAGCGCTCTACCACTTGAGCCACAGTACCACTTTGGCTTTTTTTCCTGCTTATGTGGTGCTGAGGAATCGAACCCAGGGCCTCATGCATGCAAGGCAAGTGCTCTACCACTGAGCCACCTTCCCAGCCCCTCTGATGTGATTTTTAAATTACATTTTTTAAAGAAAAGTTATGTAGGGGCTGGGAAGGTGGCTCAGTGGTAGAGGCCTCATGCCTTGCATGCATGAGGCCCTGGGTTTGATTCCTCAGTACCACATTAGCATAAAAAAAAATGGAAGTGGCACTGTGGCTCAAGGGGTAGAGCACTAGCCTTGAACTGAAGAGCTGAGGGACAGTGCCCAGGCCCAGAGTTCAGGCTCCATGACTGACAAAAAGAAAAAAAGAAAAGATATGTATTATTATTGGGATAGTTATACAATCTGGCTAAAACAATTTGTTTGTGATAGTTTTGATATATGTCTTTTGTTCCAGTATTTGCCCACCTGGAGTACATCTTTAAGTGTTAGCTAGGTTATGGTCACTTAGCATACAATGGTCATCAATGTGTCTAAGTACGTTTCTCAGATCAACTCCTCTAATGAGAAAAGCAGCTTAAAATTAAAGTGGGAAGGGGGGAAGGAATCAGTTTGGAAGCATTGGTGAACCATTAAGGCAGTGAAGAACTGTAGATCTAAGGTCCAGGATGACAAATTAGTGGTGAAAAGCCCGGAGGGGTGAGCTTAGCTTGTGGGTCTAATGATTATGATTCATATGATGGAATTAACCAATAACTGTGATTAGGATGTCCAAAGGATTTAAAGACTAGATTGAATTTTTTTTTCCTGGAGAAATGAACATCATAAATAGGAATCAAAAGGGCCTCTGAACTGAATGGTTTATTGACTGCGATGCAAATACTTTAATATTGGATTTGGTGAAAGCTTTTATTGCATGATTTCATATATTAGTAAAACCATTGAATGTTAATAATGGGTGAATTACTGGTATGTAGTGGCTGTTTATTTAAAAAAACAGTGGATGGGTTCAATAAAAAGATAGCACTATAGAGAGAATTAGTGAGCTAGAAAATAGGGTAAAAGAAAATACCAGCTATGTAGCACTGGGACTATATAGCAGCTCAATGAGGCCCCTAGATTGAATCCTCAGCATGAAAATAATAATGATTAACAGCAATAATAAATATAGAGAGTCAAAAGAATGGAAAATAAGGATAAGCTTGTGAAAACACAAACTATGGTAGAAAGGCCTAGTATACATGCAACTACAAGTTCAGTAGAAGAGAAAGACAAATGGGAGAAACAATTCAGTGACTGGGAATATCCCAAAACTAACAAATGACACAAAGCCACAGAATGGAAAGGCCCTAGGACACCAATCAGTATGAGTACAAAAATATTTCAACATAATAAAACTTCTGTAGCAAAGCCCGAAAAGCAATTGGAGTTCAAGATGTTCCTTCATCCTTAAAGGGGTCACAGGAAGACTGACGAGGGACTCTTTAACTGAAACAATAGGAACCAGAAGGAAGTGGAATGGAATGCTATCTTCAAACAACACCAAAACAGCCGCTTACCACAAATATTATATCCACCAAAAAGCTGTCTCAAAAAGGAAAAATCAAAAGCATTAAAATTATCTTGAGCTCATCTGTATTAAAGGAAATAGTAAGGATAGTAGACTTTTATACCAATTCAACACTTAGAGGTGCAAAGAACAATGAAGAACAATAGCAATAATAATTAAGTGATTAAACATAAATATATATTGATCTCATGGGGTAACAATTATGTCCTGTGGAATTTAAACGTAGAATAAAATAATCACTAAACAATGAACATAGGTCTCGAAGGAGTTAGTGAAGAGAAAAATATTCCAAGTTTCTTGTCTTAGAAGTGATAAAGAACTAAATAAAGGGCTGGGAAGGTGGCTCAGTGGTAGAGCGCTTGCCTTGCATGCCAGAGGCTTTGGGTTCGATTCCTCAGCACCACATAAGCAAAAAATAAAAACAGTGTGGCTCAAGTGGTAGAGCACTAGCCTTGAGCTGAAGAGCTGAGGGACAGTGCCCAGGCCCAGAGTTCAGGCCCCATGACCGGACCCAAAAAAAAAAAAAAAAAAAAAAAGAACTAAATAAAATACCAGCAATAATGTGGTTCCAGCAATAACTTACTATATCATGATCAAATTGACTCTCTTTCTCCCCCCTCCCCCAAAAAAAAGAAAAAGAAAAATTAGGGCAATAAATCTGAAATTAGTCCATATGATAAATATACTGAAAAAAAGAGCAGAAGAGTATTATGAATAATCTTAGGACAATATGTCTGAAATTTTAGAAGAAATTGACCAAACTTTAAAACTGCTCCTTATCCAGCTATGTCTAAGTGAAATAACAGTCTTGAGTAGATCTATTTCTACTCATACAAATATATAATTAAAAACGTTCCCATAAGGAATACTTCAGGCCCAGATGGTTTTACAGCTGAATTCAACAAATATTTAAAGAAGAAATAACACATATTTTCCACAAACCCTTCCAGAGGATAGAAAAAGTAGGAAGACTCCAACTTGCCTTAAGCCAGAAGAATTTTGATATTAAAAACTTGACCCCCTAAAAAAATTTATAAAGAAGGAAAATTTCAGAATAGTTTTACTCATGAATATAAACTCAAAAAATCCTGAATAAAATACATGCAATGTGAATCCAGCAGTAAGTTACTACGTCATGATCAAGTTGACTGTCTTCCAGAAATGCAAACTTTTAGGGCAACAAATTTGAAAAACAGTCCTTGTAACCCAATATATCAACAGCATAAAGAAGAAAAGGATGTGATCATCTTAATAGATGCAGATAATCTCTGGGATGTAATCCGACATTGCATCCTATTTAAAAAGAAAATTCTCATCAAATTACTAGAAAGGAAGCTGTGTTACTCTTACAAGAGTATTTACAAAAATCTCCTGTGTTGTTAGAAAGTAGGCAACATCATATATTGGATGACATATTAAAACTTTCCTTTGAGAGCAGGAAGGAAGACAAATGTGCATCTCTTCCCACATCTGCATCACTGCCTAGCGGGTCCTGGCCAGTGTGAGGAAGCAAAGAAGAGATATAAAGGCATTGACTGACATTAGAAAGGAATAAACCAAGCACAATTATTGGGACATTAAATTACTCTATATTTAGAAAGTTTAGTTAAATGGTTGACATTAAAAAAATTGATTTTAGGGCACGGGAAGGTGGCTCAGTGGTAGAGGGCTTGCCTTGCATGCCTGAGGCTCTGGCTTTGATTCCTCAGCACCACATAAGCAAAAAGAAAAAAGCCGGAAGTGGCGCTGTGGCTCAAGTGGTAAAGCGCTAGCCTTGAGCTGAAGAGCTGAGGGACAGTGCCCAGGCCCAGAGTTCAAGCCCCACGACGGGACCTCAAAAAAAAAGAAAAGAAAAAGCCAGAAGTGGTGCTGTGGCTCAAGTGGTAGAGTGCTAGCCTTATGCTGAAGAGCTGAGGGACAACACCCAGGCCCAGAGGTCAGGACCCATGACTGACAAAAAAAAAAAAAGAATTTAGCAGAATCACTGGATATAAGGTAAATATATAGCAAGTAAACTGTGAATCACTAATAGCTATACAGTAAGTTTATATTAGAATAAAAGTAATCAAATACCAAGGAATAAGTATAGCAAAAAATGTGAAGATGCTTTGTTAAAAATGTTTAAAACTTATTGAGAGAAATTAAAGACCTGAATAAATGTTGGGATATAGCATATTTGTGAATAAAAGACTTTCTATTAAAAGATGTGAGATGGCTGGGAATGTGGCTTGGTGGTATAGAGTGTTTGCCTAGCATGCATGAAGCCCTGGGTTCTATTCTTCAGTAACACATAAACAGGAAAAGCCGAAGTGGTGCTATGGCTCAAGTGGTAGGGTGCTAGCCTTGAGCAAAAGAAGCTCAAGGACAGTGCCCAAGCCCTGAGTTCAAGCCCCAAGTCTGGCAAACAAACAAACAATCAAAAAGATGTCAGTTCTCTTAATCTGATGTGTAGAGTCAGTGCAACTCGGGCAAAAGCCCTGAGAGTTTTTGCAAAAATTAACAAGTGGATGTTAAGATTTACGTCAAACACAACAGCGAAGAACAAACCAGATATTCTTGAAGACAAATAAAACAGAGCTCCTTGTCTCACCCCATAGCGAGACTTACTGCAATGCTAGAGCAGTTGAGACAGTTGCGTGGGTGCAGGGAGAGACAAACCAGAAAACCAGAACAAAACATGCAGAGTTCTCAACTAGACTTGGCGCACCTGATGTAGTGTCAGTGACAAAGACTCCCCACCGACAGGAGAGTACGTATTTGACTTTTTTTCATAAACAACAGTGAGACAATTAGATACCAATGTAGGAAAACCAGTGGAACTTGACTGTTTTACTCCGAGCCCCATTCTAGGTGAAAACTACATCTAATTGTGAAACACTAAGTAATAAAACATCAAGAAGACAATTTAGCATATTATATTCGTGATTTTGGTAGGAGAAAGAATAACCAGCCTAATAACTAAGTAGCATTATCAAATAGAATTGGACAAAGACAATATTCTGTGTCAGAATATTTTTTGTATGTATACTACTGGTACTGGGGCTTGAAATCAAGGCCTTGTGCTCTCACTTGATTTTTGCTGCTCAAGGCTGGTGCTCTACCATTTGAGCTACCCCTCCACTTCCAGTTTTTTGCTGGTTAATTAGATTTGAATCTCATGGGCTTTCCCACCTCAGCTGACTTTGAACCTTGATCCTCAGATCTCAGCCTCCTGAGCAGCTAGGATTCCAGTTGTGAGCCTCCAGTTGTGAGTAAGGCATTCTATCACTGTGTACAGACTCAGTGAAAAATGTGAATGCAAATGTATTAAAAGGTATGGAGAGAAATATTCAAGTGTATTATTCATAATAGCTCAAACAGGAAACTACCCCATGTCTACCAAGAATATATCATGTGCATGAGCATATACACACACACACACAATTTTTGATATCTTTATATAAATAAAAAAAACGAAATGTCAATAAAAACAAACTATCTCCATGAGCCAGATGGGTCTCATTGACATTAATGTGTGAAAGAATTCCTCCCCCGTGTCTGCTCTATTTCCATAAACCCTGAAAACAGACACAGTGAAGCCATAGTTTTTCCACAGGGATGCATGCTTAGACAGTAAAGATCCAAAGAACTGGTGACTGCCACCTTAAATGCTGGCGTGGATGAAGACAGGACTATGAATTGCAGAGAATGACTGGGCTTCAGCCGAACAGGGCCATGTTCTGGTTTTAGCCTTGGGTGAAAATTACTTGGGTGTTTTGCCACAAATCATTGATCTATGAATTTTTGTTTAGTGTACTTTTCTGTATGCCTATCATGTAATACAACATTTAAACATTAAAAAGTAATATACTGTTAACATTTACTTGCTGATCGATGAAAAATTATCCATTGGTTTTCTATTCTGAGAATTTAGACTTTTTCCTTTCTTTTCCATTGTCATTATGTTTATGTGCTATTCATCAATGGAACCAGTTGTATGCTTTGATTACAAATCCTATCTTATACAACTTTGGGATTTTTCTGGTTAAACTTTGTCCTATTTGATTTGTGTGTGTATGCATACTATGTTTTTCCTTTCTCCCTCCCTTCCACCCTCCCTCCCTCCTTCCCTTCTCTCTTGTTCTCCCTTCCTTCTTCCCTCCCTCCCTCCCTCCCTCCCTCCCTCCCTCCCTCCCTCCCTGCCTCCCTCCCTCCCTCCCTTCCTTCTTTTTCTCCCTCCCAGAGCCCAATCTCTGAAAATAGCTATTAATTTCTTCTTCTTGGTCAGCCAGTAGTTTAGGTGGTATATGATAATGGATTGTCCACCATTTTCCTCTTACTTCAAAGGCAAAGCTCAGTGGATGTAGACTTTCTTTTGCTGCTGTTGAAAACTCGTGTCATTCTGAGTGTTGATCTCTATGTGAAGAGATCTTTTTCCTCTGGCATCTTTCAAATTTTTATTTACTTTTTCCTTTTTTTCCTTGTAACACCCTTGTGTCTTTATAAATAATTCTGCTCTGGATTTAATAAGAATTTGCAATTGGAAGACTCATGCTTCTATTCTCTGAAGGTGCTCATGGGCTTTGTGGTTTTATTTGAATACTTGCTTTCCTTCACTTTATTTCCAAATCATTTACTGGTTTTTCTAAAAAAAAAAAAATTGTCCTTTCTATTTTTTTTTTTTTATTTCTGAGAACTTTTAATATTTTCCTCAAACGTTTCTCTTTACAACATCTTGTTCTTTTTTTTTTTTTTTTTTTTGGTCTGGTCGTGGGGCCTGAACTCTGGGCCTGGGCGCTGTCCCTCAGCTCTTCAGCTCAAGGCTAGCGCTCTACCACTTGAGCCACAGCGCCACTTCCGGCTTTTTTTTTTTTTTTTTGTCGGTCGTGGGGCTTGAACTCTGGGCCTGGGCGCTGTCCCTCAGCTCTTCAGCTCAAGGCGAGCGCTCTACCACTTGAGCTACAGCGCCACTTCCGGTTTTCTGGTGGCTTATTGGAGATAGGAGTCTCACGGTCTCTCCTGCCCGGGCTGGCTTTGAGCCGCGATCCTCAGATCTCAGCCTCCTGAGTAGCTAGGATTACAGGCGTGAGCCACCAGCGCCCTGCTTTTTTTCTTTTTGCTTATGTGGTGCTGAGGAATCGAACCCAGGGCCTCAGGCATGCAAGCAAGGGCTCTACCACTGAGCCACCTTCCCAGCTTGTTCTTTTCTTTTGACAAAATAATGCCTGCTCTTCTGTTCGTGAGTTAGAATCTTTGCTATTTTCTTCTGTTTTCTGTGTTATCTCTGTTTTCTGTGAGTTGCTTGGGTTTTTTTGCTCTACCTTTGTTGTATAACTTTTACAGTGGGGATCTGCCTCAAATTACTGGTAATCTTTGGATATCTTTTCATACTGAAATGTAAGGCTCGGAAGAATTTATTGAAAGCTGTAGACTGGGAGTCTGTCTGTGAAGGTTTTGCTAAGTGGTTTTAACCAATTTGTGAAAACTTTAGCATCTTTCTTCAAGGGAGTTTTCCTTTGGGGACATTCCAGCTCTTTAGGGATGAACGTCTTAGTTTCCTGTGGAGGAATATAGGCCCGGATACCTGTATTTTGAAAGCCAGGGGACATAGGATGAGCTGTTCAGTAAATAGGGTTTAACTTTCACCCTCTGCTTTCAGTCTGGGGCTCCATTCTTGCTCTCTTCTGAATCGTGGTTTCCAAGACTCGAGCTTCTTCTCCCTTCTGCCCCATCATATTTCCTGCAGGGAAGCTAGAGGGGTATATTTTGGATATGAGGTTCCCTTCCATAGGCTCATGTGTCATAGGCCTGGTCCCTGGCTGGTAGTGCTATTGAGAGGTAATTGGACCATGGGGACTCTGCCTTCATCAATAGATTAACTCACTGATGGATTCCTAATTTGGCATTATTGGGAAGGTGGTAGAGACTTAGGAGGTGGGACCTGGTTTGAGGAAGTAGGTCACTGAGACATGTCAGATCTCTCCATTATGCCGTATATATCAGTCTCAGAAATGATGGCTTGCATGCCTTCAATGTACTTGATGATTTGTGAATGGATTCACTTACCTAATTACTAAAGTACTCAGCCCTCCTTCCTTTATTGAAGTTTTTATTGTGGTTATATGCAGACAGGTAGATTTCAACGATACCCTCTATTTGGTACCATATCCAACTCATATGTATGTATGATGGATGGATGGATGGATGATGGATTGATGGATGGGTGGTTGGACTCATGGATGATAGATAGATGGGTGGATGGATGGATGGATGGATGGATGGGCAGGTAGATGGGTTGATGGATAGGTGGATAGGTGAATGGATGGATGGATGGATGGGTGGATGGGTGGATGGATAGAGGATAGATGAGTGGATGGGTGGGTAGATGGATGGGTAGACAGATGAATGGATAGGTGGGTGGGTGGATGAATGGGTAGTTGGATGGGTGGATGGGTGAATAGGTAGATAGATAGATTGAGGGGTAGATAGATTGATGGATGGGTGGGTGGGTGGGTGGTTGGGTAGATGGATAGATGGATGTACTGCTATAGGTAGAACCCAAGGCTTTGTGACTGCTAAACAAGCACTCTACCACTGAGCTACAAGTCTAGTTCTCTCATTTTTGGTAGGTTGCTCCTCCTTTTTGCTGTTTGGTGCCCCAAGAAATGTAGACCCTAGCAGGCATCAGCCCATCACCTGGGCCAAGCAACACCTACCTACATTAGCAAACTACCTAGCATTTGGACTGCCTGGATAGCAGCTGAGGGAAGGGCTGCTCTCCATGCCTGAAGGGGCTCAGTTTCTCTTCCTCTCCCGAGCAGAAGTGGGGGCTCTTAAAATAGCCTTCCATCCTTGCGATTTGAATACAACCACATGGCCCTTCTCAAGGGTCATCTTTTTGTTGAAAGTTCTCCCCTTGCCCCCACTCATTCGCATGGCAGATTTTAAGAAGTTGTACCTTGTCTTTTGTTGCTAAGTGGTTCTGGGTAAAACGCAGTCAGCTTCCAGTCCCTCGTGTGTGCCGTGTGGTGCTGCTGACACTGTGACCTGCAGGCCTCCTCGCCATGCATTCCTGGCTGGAATCTGAATGGTTCGAAGACTTGCTAGGTCAGGGGCTCAAACCCTGAAGAGCACCAAGGCCATGTTCAGATACACATTCGTAAGTCCGCCTCCCTCTTCTGTCCCCGGTCACCTGGACATCGTTTAAACATAAGTCTTTTCTTTTGTCTTCTTTAGGTATTTTGAAGGAGACTGATTTGACTTTAGTGGAAGGTTCTGGAAAGTTTGTTGTATTAAGTGGCCCACACATAAAGGTGGATGTGAAATGCTTTTAGTAAGTTTTCTTCTTTGCAGTGGCCTAAAAAGACGAGGGCATCTTTCCTTGAGATTAGAAGAACATGTCATCTTTTACAAAGACAGTATGGCTTTCATTCTCATAATTTGGGAATGTTCTGCTAGTTAGTTGCCGCCAGGAGGAAAAAAACGTGGCTATAGTTCAAATATTTTTGGATGATTTAATTGGCAGGAAGCAGGGAGGAGGTTGATGTTTTCCAGCCTTAAATTGAGTTTATAGTTAATAAAACCATTTGGCAGGTCACATGATTTGTAGCATATATCTTGAGATTAATATTTGAAGGTATACTAAGAAATTGCAGGTTTAGCCGGGCATTGGTAGCTCACGCCTGTAATTCTAGTTACTCAGGAGGCTGAGATCTGAGAATTGCAGTTCGAAGTCAGTTGGGCAGGAAAGTCCGTGAAATTCTTGTCTCCAGTTAATCACCAAATAACTGGAAGTGGAGGCTGGGAAGTTGGCTTAGTGGTAGAGTGCTGGTCTAGCATGCATGAAGCCCTGGGTTCCATTCCTCAGTACCACATACACAGAAAAAGCTGAATTGGTGCTGTGGCTCAAGTGGTAGAGTGCTAGTCTTGAGCAAAAGAAGCTCAGGGATAGTGTGTAGGTCCTCAGTTTAAGCCCCAGGATTGGCAATAATAATAATAATAATAATAATAACTGGAAGTGGCACTGTGGCTCAAAGTCGTAGAGTGCTAGCCTTGAGCAAAAGAACTCAGGGACAGTGCCCAGGCCCTGAATTCAAGTCCCACAACCAACAAATAAAAAAAAAAAAAAGAAATTGCACGGTGGGAGATCAGATATCTTGCACCTTCAAGAGATATGTGTAAAAAAAAAAAAAGAGAGATGTGTATATATTTGAATATGTTTTAATTTATTGTTGGTTGTGAGGCTTGAACTCTGGGCCTGGGCGCTGTCCCTCAGCTCTTCAGCTCAAGGCTAGTGCTCTACCACTTGAGCCACAGTGCCACTTCCGGCTTTTTCTGCTTATGTGGTGCTGAGGAATTGAACCCAGGGCCTCATGCATTCGAGGCAAGCACTCTACCACTGAGCCACCTTCCCAGCCTGCAACAGAATCTTTTTTTCCCTTCCAATACTAGGATTTGAACTCAGGGGGCCTGGGCACTGTCCTTTAGCTTTTTTGCTCATGGCTGGCACTTCACCACTTGAACCACACCCCCATTTCTGGCTTTTTGCTGGTTAACTGGAGATAAGAGTCCTTTGGATTTGACTGCCCAGGCTGACTCAAACCTTACTCCTCACATGTTAGCCTCTTGCTTGAGTAGCTAGGATAATAGACGTGAGCCATTGTGCCTAGTAATCATGGAAACTTGATAGCTCATTTGTCTATATACAAAAGTGTCTGCATGTATCATGGTTTGTGGAGAGTCATGTCCCAAGTACTTCACAAAGATGACAGCCCTGCCAGGTCTTCGATCTTGCATCTTTACATTTAGCTACACAGGAGCGCTGCATTCCAGGTGCCGACAGAGTTTAACTTTGAACATCTCGCCACCCCACACTGACTGAACTTTTGGTTGAAGAAGGCAATGTCTCTGGGGGATTGCTGGCTGCCTGACTTGTTCTGAACTTAACCATGACTAGAGATCTTTGTATCTGACGCGATGTGAGCCTGGTGCTTCCTCTTGGTGCCAGTGGGCAATGTTGATGGATGCTGTGTTGATAGATGCTAAAACAAAAAAATCCTCACCAGGCACCAGTGAGTGGCTCATGCCTGTCATCCTAGCTACTCAGGAGACTGAGATCTGAGGATTGCGGTTCAAAGCCAGCCTAGGCAGGAAAGTCCGTGAGACTCTTGTCTCCAATAAACTATTAGAAAACCAGAAGTGGTGCTGTGGCTTAAGCGTAGAGCACTTGCCTTGAGCTGAACAGCACAGGGACAGCACCCAGGCCCAGAGTTCAAGACCCACGACCGACAGAAAAAAAAAAAAAAGCCTCATGCATTTCCTTGCTATATTGGTTACTTTATCCAACCCATGATTTTTTTTGTGGAAGAGGGGTATTGAGACAAATGTTGCTTCTTCCAAAAAGTGGATTCTTATTTTCTTTAATGTGACAGATGAGCCAATCTCTGGTGGCTTACACTTGTCATCCTAACTACGTAAGAGGCTGAGATCTGAGGACTGCGGTTCGAAGCCAGCCAGGGTTGGAAAGCCCATAAAATTCTTATCATCAATTAACCACCAGAAAACAAAAAAGAAAAAGCTAAAGTGGAATTGTGGCTCAAGTAGCAGAGCATTGGCTTTCAAGAAAAAAAGCTCAAGGACATGCCTACCCTGCCCCTCCCGGGAAAACCGTGAAAAAATGTGCCCTGTAGTTGCCTCTAGTCTAACATTTAAGCCCGTGGGTGCCCTTCGTAAGGTTGGTGAGCCTTATGCAAGCAGTGGAAGACGCCAGGAGAAAGACTAAGGTCCCCTAAGAAAAAGAGAAGTTGACCTCTGTGTGGCCTTTTTACCTAAACATCAGCTTTTCCCCAGAGCTGATGTGAACTACTCCTGAGATGCCAGAATTTCCAGCTTCCACCATCATGGGAACAAACATTGTAAAGTAAGCCTCTCTTGCTGGGTGCTGGTGGCTCACGCCTGTCATCTAAGCTACTCAGGAGGCTGACATCTGAAGATCATGGTTCAGAACTGACTAGAGTAGGCAAGTCTGTGACACTTATTTCCAATTAACCACCAAAAATCTGGAAGTAGAGCTGTGGCTCAGGTGATAGAGTGTTAGCCTTGAGAGAAAAAGCTAGGGGAAAATGCCCAGATTCTGACTTCAAGTCTCAGTACTGGCACACACATGCATGTACATGTACATGTACACACACATACACACACACACACACACACACACACACACACACGATAATTGGCAACATTTCTTTCCTTGCATTGACTTTAAAGGCTCGAACCAGATCTGTGCCTTCTCTTTAAGGAAACATGATAGGCATACATCCTTAGTGGTGGCTCTACTAAGAACCTGGGGTAGTGTCACTCAGGACTTTTGGCTGGCATGCTTACTTTGGCATGCTTACTTTGAGCCTACCTCCTCTTTCTCCCCCTCCTCTGTATTTGGTCGTTGAGTGTTTTCTGACACAGGGGATTAAATACAAAAGCAGTGTACTTTTCCATCCATGTCAAGATACCCACTTTTGGAATTGTGGTGAGGGACAATACTTCAGTGATTGGCTGGAAGGGGCCTCTCAGGATCTTGCAGCAGCAGGCTTGTGCTAATCCACTGTGAGTCCCTGAGCCCCTGGTCTCTTCGGACACCGGTTTTCTAAAGGCTCCATGGAGTCATGTGAACTTTTCATCATGGGACAAACTTCACTAACTTTTCTTTCTTTTCTCTTTTTAGCCTTGCCTTCTTTGTGTGTGTGTGTGTGTGTGTGTGTGTGTGTGTGTGTGTGTGTGTGTGTGTGTGAACATGCTAGTACTGGGAGTTTAAACTCAGAGCCTCCTGCTCATTTGGCTTTCTTGCTCATGGCTGCTGCTCTACCACTTAGACCATGCTTCCAGTCTAGTATTTTGCTGATTAATTGGCGATGGAGTCTCATATACTTTTCTGCTTGGGCTGGCTTTGAACCTTGATCCTTCAGGTCTCAGCTTCATGAGTAGGTAGATGAGTAGCATGAGCCATCATTGTCCAGCTAATTGCAACTTTGTGTGTGTGTGTGTGTTTGTGAGCCAATTCTGGGGCTTGTCCTCAGGGCCTGATGCTGTCCCTGAGCTGCTTTTGCTCAAGGCTAGTGCTCTACCACTTAAGCCATAGCTCCCTTCCAGCTTTTTGTGGTTAGAAATAAGAATCTCACAGACTTTTCCTGCCCTGGCTAGCTTTGAACCGTGATCCTCAGATGTCAGCCTCTTGAGTGACTAGGATTACAAGCACGCGCCATCAGTGCCCACCCCCCTCCTTTTTTTAAATCTATCTGGTACTCACCTTTCCCTCCTCTTTTCTACCTTCTGTGTACTTGGATATTTCCCACCTGAAGCTTCCACATTGCTAGTGGGGTGTACAATGAATGGTATAACACCACCTTGCAAACAATCTGACAGTTTCTTGAGGAGGTAAACGTACATTTTTCACATGAGCCAGCCATTCTAATCCTGGAGAATTCCAGTCTAAGAAAATGAAGGCATAAGTCACATAGATGCATCTGCAAAATTTCCTTGATTTCAAAGAACCCCAAGCAGAATATGCCTCTATTGAGAAGAGAGAAGAGGGAGAGGAAAGATGGAAAGGTGAGCTGTAGTAGATGCATGGTAAGGCCTGCTAGTGAGGGATAAAGATGAATGAAATAGCAACACACATGCCCACACGGCAGAATTTAAAACGCATTGTGTTGGGGGAGGGGGAAGAGCCTGACTGGAAAAGAATACAAGTATTGGATGGTTCCAAATATAGAGAAGAGAAAATTCAAGCTAAGGCACTAGTCCTGAATACAGGGATTGACTGCCGAGAGATGGTAGGGAGAGAGCAAGGATTGTGGTGATGGTTCTATGGATGTGTACAGATGTTCAAACATCAAGTCATGTCAGTCATACCCCAACAAGGCTTGATATGAAAGGGTGAGGAGGGAGGTCTTGATGGCTAAGCTCACATGCTTCTTTTCTCCTGGAAGCTGTTTGACATACACTAATTTAAAGGGATAGTGACTGGGTGTGGTGGCTCAAGCCAGTAATTCTAGCTACATAGGAAGTAGAGATTGGGGATCACAGTTTGAGGCCACCCCAGGCATAAGCGTTGACTTATTTACAAACTACAGCTGGGTGTGCTGATGCAAACCATCATCCTGAGCTACAAAAGCACCATGGCCGGGTGCAGTAGCATGCACTTGTCATTCTAGCAATAAAGGGAAACATGATTGGGAGGATCACAGTCCAAGCACAAAGGCAGATAGTATATCTTGGAAGTAACCAACAGAAGAAGGGACTAGTGAAATGGTTCAAGTGGTAGAGTGGTTGCTTAACAAGCACAAGGCCCTAAGTTCAAATCCCAGTATTGTGTGTATATGTATGTTGCACACCAATTATCGAGAAGACATTCTACATAGCCATCCATAAAAGTAGAAGGAGACAAGACTGACATGTGAAGGGATGAATTCCATTTGGATGTGCTGAGCCCGTCGGAAATTGAGATCAAGAGTGGAAATAATGATTTGACTTTTGGAGCCAGGAGATTAAAGTAGGATGTGGAAGACAAAGGACAAGATACTAGATGACACCCTTTTATGTTTTCCTCTCACTGAAGCAGAAGACCAGAAAGAATTGCTTTTCTTTCTCCTTTCCCAAGAAAATAGTGGAATCTTTGTAGTCTTGCCTGAGAGAGCTGGCACAATTATTTTTGTTTTGAGATCCCTACAAATCAACCTCTAGTCAGACTTTATTAGCAAACTAGATGACACTCGAGGATGTGAGAAAGATATGCTAGAAACTGAGGGTTATAGGAAAAAAAAATAGCTCCAGCTGAGTGTCCAGTGGCTCACATCTATAAATACTCAGGAGGCTGAGATCTGAGGATTGAGATTTGAGGCCAGCCCAGACAGAGAGACATTTATCTCCAATTAATCAGCAAAAAGTGGGAAGTGGAGGTATGGCTCAAGTGGTAGAGCACCAGCCTTGAGTGACAAAACTTAAGGGACAGGTATTGAGTTCTTAATACAGGCATTTTTTTTAAAAAGCCATAAAGAGGTAGGGCATTGTGAGACCACCTGTGGTAAGGACAGCAATGTATCCAAGGCCAACTGGAGGGCGTGGTGGGGTGGCGGAGCTCAAGGGCTCTGTGTTGCACAGATGTGTGAGAGATCTGCTACGTGGGTCAGGAGACAACTAGGTGTTTACCTCCAAAGTTCAAGGAGAGAATTGTGAGATTTAAGAGTTGTTAGTACACAGGTGGTGTCTGTGGCTGTAAAATTGGGTAAGATCATCCAGAGAGGAGGGCAGAGAGAGGCTCATCTTCTGAGGACCAGAGCTCAGGAGAGTAAAACTGAGCTAGCGAAAATAATGAAGGAAAGCTGTGCGCTGGTAGCTTATGCCTGTTGCTACTCAGGAGGCCGAGATCTAGAGGATAATGGTTTGAGGCCAGCCCGGGTAGTAGAAAAGTTGACTAGACTTCATCTCTAAAATAATTAGGATGCCGGGCGCCGGTGGCTCACGCCTGTAATCCTAGCTACTCAGGAGGCTGAGATCTGAGGATCGCGGTTCAAAGCCAGCCTGGGCAGGAAAGACTGTGAGACTCCTATCTCCAATAAACCACTAGAAAATCAGAAGTGGCGCTGTAGCTCAAGTGGTAGAGCACTCACCTTGAGCTGAAGAGCTGAGGGACAGTGCCCAAGCCCAGAGTTCAAGCCCCATGACCGACAATAAACAAACAAACAAACAAACAAATAAATAAAATAATTAGGGAAAAGCAAGGCTGGAGGCCTGGCTCAAGGGGTACAGCACCTGCTGACCAAAGGAGCAGAAGGGACCAGAAGAATCTCAAGGATCTGCCTGTGTTAGATGTACCACACACTCAGAAATAATATCATTCATTCACTTTCAGGTTTTCAAAGGACATATTATTACCTTTCATCCCAGCATCAATTCAATTCACCATGACATTTTCCCCCTTTAACATGTCTTTCAAGGTTGGAAGATAGACTTCATGCCCCCATCTTCGAAAGCATACATTTGCCAGCCTGCAAATCCACCACGGAAAGATTTCTCCTTTTTTTCTACCCCACGATCTCCCAGCTTAATTTGTCCATGTCACCTGCTGGTGCAGGTTTTCGTAGAGTCCTGACATCTAAGGGAGTAATTAGTGCTTTAGGCTTCCAGGAACTGTTTCAGAGTTTTCTTAATCACGATTGTCAGGACATGTATGAATTATGAAAGAGTTATTTTGGTTGTTAGATTTCCCACTCAGAAAAAAAAAAATTTGTTTTGCCTTATTTGTTCCTGATGAACTGATAGCTCGAAGAAAATGGAGGATGCTCCTGGGGTCACAGACAGACTTTCCTAATGATGGCAGGATGAGATGAGCTGTAGTACGCAGAGGAGGGCGAGGGTTTGGAGGAGGGTTCCCTCCTTGCAGTTAATTAAAAATTCCCTGTGTCTGCCTCTCACAGTATGGATTTCTGAGCTGCGTAACTCTTGGGGGGTTTCTAGGAGATGAGGTGACATCTGGGTAACTAGAAAGAAATAGAAATATATCCATATAGTCCAGTTAGGGGACAAACATCACTGATTTGCAAAATTGTGTGAGTGTAGCAGCCAAAACAAAAAAAGAGGAGGACTGGAGACATGGCTCAAGTGGTAGAGCATCAGTCATAAGCAAGAAAGTTAAACAAGAGTGTGAGGCCCTGATTTTAAGACCCAGTACCAGCTGGACACAGGTGGCTTTCACCTGTAATCCTACCTACTTGGGAAGCTGAGATCTGAGGATCACAGATCACGGCCAGCTTGGACACTACCGTCCATAAGACACTTATCTGCAGTTAACTGCCAAAAAGCCAGAAGTGGAGCTATGATTCATATGGTAGAGCACCAGCCTTGAGTGAAAAAGCGGAAGGACAGT
The DNA here is from genome assembly GCF_019054845.1 of Dipodomys spectabilis. Taxonomy (NCBI): domain Eukaryota; kingdom Metazoa; phylum Chordata; class Mammalia; order Rodentia; family Heteromyidae; genus Dipodomys; species Dipodomys spectabilis. The sequence continues at coordinate 8,053,937 of NW_024870834.1, forward strand.
ACCGAGGCCCTGAGTTCAAGTCCAGTACTGGCACAAAACAAAACAACAAAAAGAAACACACACACACACACACACACAGCCATCAGACATGAATACCATAAGCACAATCTCCTATGAAAAGTACCATTCTGGAAGAGTGTTGGTAGGACCACTCCACTGTAGACGTCCACTGATAGCTGCGCGTGTGCCGGTTCTCTGCAGGGTGCCCGTGGCTGCCCTGGGTTCTGCTCCCTGCTGCAGCCCTGCCCCTTTCCTGGACCTGGACATAAATATAGCCCCCCTTCTCCCCCTTCTGCTTTCAGGAAATTTTACTCCTAGCCTTTGATGCTGATAAGAGAAGCCTGGCTGCTTTACCTCCTCAATACATGGCTCTTTTCTGTGATGAGAGTGATTTTCTCCGATTCTGCTAGGGAGGCTTTTGCCACTACAAATAAAGGCGCAGTAGTGATATCGGGGCCCAGCCAGGATCGTAGGCCTTGATTATTGCAAATACCTGTTATTGCTCTAACTGCCATTTTTACTCTTTCCTAAGTGGCTGGCTTGCGGAGGGGGGGGGGGGGGGGGAGTGAAGGGAAGGCAGGAGATGGGCTGGGCAGGCAGAGGTTCCTTTGCAAAAATCAGCATGTCCAGGAGCTGACAGGAATCTGGACTTGTGCGTAGATAAGCCAGGGCAGGGCTGGCTCCCAAGGACTTACGCTCGTTCACCTCTGTAGTTAGCTTGCTGGGCCAGGCTTTTAATCTGATGATATTTTCATCTTCATTTACTCTCCATTTGTTCTTTCTTTCTTTTTGGTTCTGACACAAGTGATAAATTTGCCGAAACTTCACATTCAGATTCCTTTCTCATCTGAGTGTTGTATAATTATATGTAGATATACATTTGGGCTCAAAGGTCCCAGTGTAACAAATTCCCTCCACACAAGAACCAATCGAGAGCCTAGTCTCTTGTTAATTGTTATTTGACATTAATGTCAACATCCTAGTCCTGGCCTAAAAGGAGAAATTGCCTGAGAATGGGAAGTAGAATTGAATGGCCAGTATTTAGTTTGGCGGTAAAAAGCAGGCAGCTCCGTCTGCTAAAGGAAAAACTTGCCAAATTAGTTGATAGAAAATGGTGTCCCATAGGGCCAGTGGCTCCAGCCTGCCATTCAAGCTTCTCTGGAGGCTGAGATGAGGATTGAGGTTTGATACCAAAGCCAACCCCAGGCAGGAATGTCATTGAGACTCTTATCTCCAATTAACCACTAAAAAGCCAGAAGTGGAGATGTGGCTCAAGTGGTAGAGTGCCAGCCTTGAGCAAAAAAGGCTCAGAGACAGCGCTCAGGCCCCAAGTTCAAACTCCAGTGCAGGGATGTGTGTGTGTGTGCGTGTGTGTGTGTGTGTGCATGTGCATGTGTGCGTGTGCGTGTGTGTGTGTGTGTGTGTGTGTGTGTGTGTGTGTGTAATTGGAGATGATCATCTCAAAACCTTCCAGGCTGGCCTGGCTTCAAACCGTGACCCTCAGATCTCAGCCTCGTAACTAGCTAGGATTTCAAGAGCGAACCACTGGCATCTAGTTCTGGCTTGAGTCAAAAAGAGATTTTTCAAACTCTCACATTTTATTCTGTCTACCTCACCTTGCCATCCCCACCCCGCCCTGCCCAGCCCGTGTCACTGACTGAAAACAAACCCTCCAGCTCTTTTCATCAGGAATCTGAGGGGTCAAGTGTCTTGTCACCAGTTAACCTAAGAGCCTGCCACATGACCAGGCCCTCCAGGAGCAGGGCTGCGGTGATTTCAGCCATCACCTTCTGGTCTCAATGTCTCCTGGGGGCTTTGGTGGGCTTTGATCAAGGTAGGGGTGGTATCAGGGATGACAGAGGAGGCTGGATATGTGGGTAACAAGGAGGCTCTGAGTCCAGCTTAACCTGGGAAGCCAGCCGAGATGACCTTGCTGTCAGCACCTGCCTTGGGCCATGAGGACTTTGCTCACCTGCTTTCGCTTGCACAGAAATCGGGCAGCTCTTGTTAGCCGTTTTATTTATCCCGCTAAGCCGGAGGCTGTGGCAGGGAGTTTTGTTTCAGAGTTCAGGATTCCCTTCCTCCTCCATAAAGACAAGACAGCCAGACAAGCTTAGGCACTCACGGTTTTCTGGTTGGGAAAGAATTCTGAATGGCCGGATGATCTCAGAATCCTGGACACCGTGGGAAGGTATTGGCCGGGTCCCTAACACGGCTAGTCTTCTTTCTCCCTGTGGTCACTACTGCGGGACAATCGTCAAGCCTCCACGGAGAAGCCAACGTGGGATCTGGCGTTGTGGGAACTCTCCGCTGAGAGCCAGGGCCGGTAGGTTCTAGTCCTGCGCAGTGGAAGGGCCCTTGGAGATGGTTGATCAAATCCTGGACTATATAGCCGGGGGTGACAAGCTGGGACTAGGACTTGCCATTAACCTTCCTCCAGTTCTGGGGTTTCCCCTCAACACTTGCTGGGTGGAGGATCATTAGAGGCACCCACAAGTTCTCTCTGCTAGACACCGGTGCCTCTCTGACAGGCATTTGGCACCCTGAGAGAAGCCCTCAAACCTTAGAGCATTTCCCACGGTGATGACTGGTTGCCGAGGCCACGCCTCCGCTGCCAACTCGGTTACAGGAACTGCAATTCCCGTGGGAAGCACCGAGCCACCGAGCTTGGGTCAGGAAGTAAGGAGAGCCCGCTGAGGCCTAGGCAGGAGACGAAGCAGGGACACAGGGTCTGCGGCCTAGACCAACGATGGTGACGGTGTAGTGTTGGTGGACGCCTGCCCATTGTCCCGTCTCCTGCCAGGAGTCCTCATTGAGTCTGCTGTCCCCTTGCTCAACACGCAGGGCCCTAATTCTTGTCCCAGTACCGGTCCGTTGGCATGTTGGCACACAGGGTGGCCTGGGACACCATGTAACCTCTGAGCTTCCTCTTCCTTCTCCAGGGTGGTGGGAAGATGGGGGGGAGGGGCAGAGAACGTCCAGATGCTTCCTTCTGTGTCCATGCGGAAGCCCGGCTCATCTTCCGCACGCTGTTTTATTGGCATCTGGCGTCTTGCAATATATCTTTAATATACTATGTATGCTGTATCAGAGTAAATCAGGAGGTCTGTTTTGAAATTAAATATTTGCCAAGGGCTAGGCTCTCCTCGTGTTTAAATTATCGATAACAAACTTCCCAGCCCCTGTAGGAGCCCTGATGATATATGGTTTTTGAGTGACCTGCCATTTATTAGACTTTTATCTGCCCGTGAAATCCATTTCCAATTCAGACTCTGTGTGCTGTGGGTTGGCTTGCCAGCAATCTATCCTCAAGTTCCTTCTTATTTCGGTGAAATACCTGTGGCGCAGGAGGTAGGCCCCGGCCAGGTGGCTAGTCTAATCGGGCCATCACTTACCGCTTCTCATTTCCTTTGGCAGCGGTGCTATCAAACTGGAAGTTCATCTCAGGGATGCCTCCTTCCTCCTGCCCCTTTCTTCTGGATGGCAGGAAGTGGTAACTACCCCCCCTGCCCCCCCCCACTTAGCCAACACAGGGCCATGTCTGGGATTAGGCTTTCAAGCTGGCCCTGCTTGGAGCTGCCAGGCATCTGTAAACTCTGTCCATGACACACACCCCCCCCCCCCACCTCAGCAATTAGAGCTCATTTGCATGGCAGACAAGGCCCCATTTGGGCCCAGGGGCCTTTGCAGCCTCATTCTCCCCCCCCACACACACACACCTTGTCTGCACACAGGTGTCAGCCTCTGGCTGCTATAAGGGCCAGCTGGCAGGAGGACTCTTAACTTGTCATCATAAAAATAAAACGTGTCACCTCTGTGTCCCCAGCCTCCGTCCTTTCATGTTTCACCAGCACTCTGACTCTTTATAAACACGTCAGGCCTTCTATTTTTATTTTCTTAGTTAATTCCGAAAAGGAGCATGAGACGTTGCTAATGAAAGACAAGAGAGCAGCAGTTCCGAGGCTGGCATTGTTCTGTGTGTTGGTGGGGGAGAGGACAGGGAAGGGGGGTAGACTATTGGGGAACTGCCCGGGTCTGCCAAAGATCTGGTGACTTTTTTTGGTCTGCCTTGAAACTGGAGAGGATTTATGCAGGTTGTCCTGGCTCACTGGTGGATAAGTTGTCTTCTCTTCCCAGTGGATGGCATGCCCCTATTGTTTCCACCTGTAAGGGAGAATTCCCACATGTATTCTTTGTATTGTTACTACTCATTCTTTGAAATTGGGTTGGTTGGTTGGTTGTTTTTTTAGTATGACATCTGATATTAAATTCTCTGAGTTCATTAAAGCTCATCTAACCTTTATCTTGGTCATGCAAAGTCGTCTTTATAAACACAAATTGTGTACTTTAGCAATTTCAGAATTTTAACAACCTCAGGGGTATAGTGTTTTTATTAGTTGAATGTTTCTAGGCTAGGCGTGATGGCTCTGGGCATGGTGACTCATGCCTGTATTCCCAGCTATCCAAGAGGTAGCGATCTGGAGGATCACAATCTGATGGGCAGCTAGTGGAAGAGAGAAACTCCAGGTTTGAAGGCGTGTCATCCTGCCACCGCTGTGGGCATTTAGCACACTGAAGTCTGTCCTGTCAGTTCCCCAACTGCCCTAACCCTGGGCTGTAGAACTGAAGAGCTCAGCACCCCCTGTAGCAAAGCCTCTGGTGTGCCCCATAGCCCTGGATTATCTCTTCCACCTAGCTAGTCAGAGCCTATTCTGACCATATTCTGTGTGTGTGTGTGCGCGTGTGGGCACACGCACACGTGTGCACACACACATGGTCAAACCAGAACTTGAACTCAAGGCCTCGTATTCATTCAGCTTGTTTGCTTAGCTGATGCTCTACCATTTGAGTCAGGCCTCCAAGTCTGACTCTTTTTTGCTGGTCATTTTGGGGATAAAGTCTCCAGAACTTTTTGCCTCGCTAGCTTTGAACTGCATTCCTCTAGATCTCCTAAGTAGCTAGGATGGAAGGTGCTCTAACACTTTGCTTGAATGACAAAAGAAATTCAAGATAAAAGAGAAACTAGTTTGGGCGACTCATAGGTGTCTTGCCTTTTTGCTACCATTGTTCATCACTCTACCCAGGGTTGTTTGTTAATTGAGATCTCTCTCTCTCTGTCTCTCTCTCTGTCTCTGTCTCTCTCTCTGTCTCTGTCTCTCTCTGTCTCTCTGTCTCTCTCTCTCTCTCTCACACACACACACACATACACACTCCCTCTGTTTCTATTTATCTTCCTTTTCCTCTCTACTGTCCGGCTCCTAAGGAAGAGCTTCCAGGTTAAGGGCTCAGCATATGTAAAGGTCCTGAGGCCAGTGGAGGGAGTATAGAACATTTAAGGGAAAAAGGCAAAGTAGTGAAGAGAGGGTGAGTTTCGAGGAGGAGGAGAGGAGAGGTGTTTGCGATAGATAGCTGCTGTCACACAAAAACATGAATGAGCCCCAAATACGTCATCTCTCAAAAAAACCCAAAAAAGTCCAGCACAGCAAATATAATGTTCACTTCTTCATATCCTGAAGATGGGAGGTAATGAGAATAGTAACATTATGATCCTGAGGGTGCATTTTGGTGACACGGTCCACAAGTGACTGTTTGGGACCAGTCTTTGAACTTGGGATCTTGAGTTGGTGCAGCTCCAGTCCTACATTTTTTTGTTTGTTTGTTTTTGGTTGGTCATGGGGTTTGAACTCTGGGCTTGGGTGCTGTCCTTCAGCTCTTCAGCTCAAGGTGAGCGCTCTACCACTTGAGCCACGGTGCCACTTCTGGTTTTCTGGTGGTTCATTGGAAATAAGAGTCTCACAGAGTTTCTTGCCCAGGCTGGCTTTGAACCACGATCCTCGGATCTCAGCTTCCTGAATAGCTAGGATTACAGGCTGAGCCACCAGCGCCCAGCTCAATCCTACATTTTTTTTCTGGCTGACTGGGGATGTAGTTTCTAAAGTTTGTCTTCTGGGATTGGCCTCGATCCCTGACCCTCCACATGCGCTAGATCTCAGCTTCCTGAGAAGCTAGAATTCAGGCTTCTGCTACCTGGCCTGAATAAATAATTTTTGACAAAGTAAAATCCTAAGGCAGTATCTTGTGATGTTAACAGCTAAGCCTGGGTTGCTTTTCTTTTCTTTAAAATTTAAGTTATTTCTTCTCCGTAGGAAAGTAAAGAAATCGTGATAAAATAATAATTAAATGCTGACAGTGCCAAATTTCCACCCAGCATGAGCTGGCAGCAGTTTCCTACCAAAGCATTAGGTCATTTGAAGAAAAAAAAAATCTGCCTAAATACCTTGGTAGGCTTTTCTGATTAACCGCTCTTAAAAGAGCTAGTGACAGTAATAAAAGGGTGTAATTTGACAGCCACAATTTACTTTTGGGAAAAAAAAAAAGAAAGTTAAAATTGACTAGAGCGCCTGCGTGGGGTTTGACAGGGATTTCGTGTTGGGGTTTTCTAGGAGGGTTTGTTTTTACTAAGCCTGCGTGTTTTTAGTGGTTCAGAAGATCCCTCTAATCAGGACCTGCCTGATGTGGAAAGTCCCCAAGTTGGTGGCTAAAGTATTGGGGTACAGTTGAAATTTCCTTCCTTCCTTCCTTCCTTCTCCTCCCCTCCCCCCATCAGGTTCTGGGTTTCTGGGGCTAAAATGACCTTGGCGGGAGCTGAATGACCTTGGCAGGAGCCGTTTGGGAAATGGAACGCCCCTGTGTAGCTTCTCACGTCTGTGTATTAAGTTCGTGCATGTGGCAGCTCCCAGCGTCTCTTTGTATTAACGCGCTGTGGCAGGAGGGCTGCAGGCCAGGCTGCTGACGTGAAGATGGAATGATTAGGTGGCATATGGTAAACACCCGGCCCCACTAATTATCCTCTCCTCTCTCTGCACTTTCTCCTTGACTTCTGCTCCTGACTGTGTTTCCTGAGTTTGAAGGGGTTTTGTGTTTTCCAGCCACAGCATAGCCTCACCTGCAGTGAGCTGGCAGCGTATACAGGTTCTTTGGCTACTTGTAGAACTGGAAGAGATCTGATTTCAAAGAGAAGTACATTGGGTCCAGGGAGGGAGGGAACCAGGGATGGAACTTACAGATTAGAACCCAGAGCTCCAAGTCTCCCAAATCCCTGCCTGATACTATCTCTTCATGTCTCCATTTCCTAGAATGGTCCTTACACAGCACTGTGTATGAGGCACCTTAAAGCAATGAGCATTTGTTACCACACAGTCCTAAAGACCAGACGTCCAAAATCAAGGTCTGGATAGTGCCATGCCGACGGACTGAGGGCTGTAGGGGAGCAACTGTCTCAGTGCTCTTAGCTCTGGGAGTTGCCGGCATCCCTTGGCTTGTGGCTACATCATGCCAGCCTCTGCCCCATCATTGTCACCTGGCTTTCTCTATGTACCTTCCTGTCTGTTCTGTTCCCTTCTTAAGACACCAGGCACACAGGATTTAGAACTCACCTGACTCCAAGATGACCTCACCCCAACTAATTGCATCTGCAAGATCCTATTTCTGAGTAAGGCCTCCTTCTGAGGTTCCATATGTTAAAACTCCTGCATGTCGTTTTTCCAGGGGATGGGGTAGGGGGCACAATTCAGTACATAGTAGGTGACAGGGAACAAAGATTTCTGTGGAGGGAGTTCAGAGACATTCACCTGCAGTGAATCATCACCTTTAACTACTTTCAGAGCTCACTGTCTGAATGCTTTTCCCATCATGTGAGTAAGCTGAGCCTTTTTCCATTTATTATTAATGAAAATGACACGAAGTATTTACTTTTAGCACGGTGTGAGAGTGTGAGTCTATCTGGGATTAGCCACACACACACAAAATAAAGTTAGAAACAATTCAGAGACAAGATTCAAGTGGTAGATATGTATTGGGAGAGATGTTCTACATTCTTAAAAACTTAGCACACTGGGTGCCAGTGGCTCATGCCTGTAATCCTAGCTATTCAGGAGGCTGAGACTTAAAGATCAAAGTTCAAAGCCAGCCCAGGAAGAGAAGTCTGTGAGACTCTTGTCTCCAATTAACCACTAAAAATCAGAAGTAGAAAGCTAATAGATAGTACCCAGGCTCTGAGTTCAAGCAAGCTTCAGCACAAAAAAATAAAATAAAAAACTTGAACTCCATACATAGGTTGGAACCTATTAATAGCTGTTCTGTGTACAACCCACTAGCTTCCTTTAGAATTCCATTTTTGTTGCTCTGTGCTGTACTTAGAGTCTTTTTTTCCCCTCTCCCTCTTCCTAAGACATTAAAATTTCTACTGATCACTCGTTAGCCTGGAAATTCTTAAATGACTAGAAATAAACTCCCTTGACAGCAGTGTTGACTTTTTTTCTTTTACTCTGAACCCAAATTAGTCTGATAAGTGAATCACTGTAGTAGTACAGATGCCATCATTGGAAAGTGGTCTGGACTCACTTTCATTGGCTCCCTTCCCGTCAGGGGCATAACATGGACTTGGTGGGAAATGGAGCGTCCTCTGTGAGTTTCGTTGAGCATGGTTATAACTGCATCGGGGGTGGTAGCATGTCTTCGTAGCGCTCTGGGAAGGGTGTACAGGAAGGCAGAATTGTTTGACAAATCAGGGCAGAAAGTCTGTGACACAGCTTCCTGTTCACATCATGTGTAGGGAGCAGGTTAAAGGGCAGTGGGCAGCGGTGAAGAAATAGAACAACCTCTGCAGATGATAGCTTGGAATGACAACTGTGTATCGTGCTGAAAATACCTGACACACTCTGCGCACACATCCAAGAATGTTGACAATGACAACTTTTAGCTTCGTTTTGAATCCTCTTTGAGTAATTCTTACCATCTACTCTATGTGTAAGCCCACTAACCTTTTTACATGGGGGGTGGGGAGGGAGAGAGAGAGAGAGAGAGAGAGAAAGAGAGAGAGAGAGAGAGAGAGAGAGAGAGCTCTTGTTAGGCACTATGGAAGTCGGCTAGTGTTTCTTATCTGAAATACATGGGACTCAACGTGTGACTCAGGTAACTCTATCAAGGACCAAGGATGTGACACCAGGTTGGTGAGGTTGATTTTGAAGTCGTTTTCCTTGAGCAGTTGAATGGGACATTGTTCAACTCCCATTTCCTAGTTTCAGGTCAAGGAAGGGAAACGGATAGAGCCACAGGGCAGCAGGCGAAAGCTAGTCTTGGTATTTTGATGTGGCGATGAATTAACATTAGCCCACAAGAGCCCTTTTCCCTGTACACCCGCATGCGTGCACACATAGGCACATGCACACACCCTATATGCATGCACGTGGACATATACACATGCCTCTTTTTCTGTCAGTCATGGGTCTTGAACTCTAGGCCTAAGCACTGTCCCTGAGCTCTTCAACTCAAGGCTAGTGCTCTATCACGTGAACCACAGTACCACTTCCGGTTTTCTGGTGGTTAACTGGAGGTAAGAGCCTCACAGATGTTCCTGCCCGGGCTCCCTTTGAACCTCCATCCTCAGATCTCAGCCTCCTGAGTAGCTAGGATTATAGTCATGAGCCACCGGCACCTGGCTGCCACACATGCCTTTTTTAAGCGTCACACCAACGGAACAGTAGTAAAACCAGAGCAACTCTCACAAATGCCACCATTCACAAGTGCTCACATCTTCCTCACATATCTTTGGAAAAAGTTCAATCTCTCTGCCTCTCTGCTGCTGCTGCTGTGTTTCCCAAATGTCTACACAACTAAGCTTTGGCTTTAAAATTGGCCAACACTGTCACCATCAGCTATTCAGGACCACTGTGAAGCTTTATCATGTGATATGGCTTGGTTCTGAAGTCTCCCCTAAAAAGCCTTCCTATTTTGGAAGATTCTGGAATCTTTAGGAGGCAGGGCCTACCTAGAGAAAGTAGATCAGTGAGGTAAGGTCATGTCAGCTTGTTCCTGGCCCCCAGTTCTTTTCCTTGTTCTCTGTTTCATGTCCACCATGACATGAACAACCTCAACTACTATATAATCCTACAGCCATGGTTTATCTGCCCACGCCAGTGAGCAGAAAAACAGGATAGCATGTATCTCCCTTTCAGTAGTCAATTTGTATTTGGTCACAGGGACCTTGAGATCACTAATGCTTTGTGGAAGACATCTTTGGCAATGTCCACCTTCTGCTCAGGCTGGACAGCCCATCTGCCCTTCTAGACATCTCAGCTGAGGCCAGCTCGGCTGTACTACCTCAGGTCTGGTTTTCAGCCAGGAAGCATCTAGACTCCTCTGCCTTTCATTCACAACCATTGTCCAAATCACACAACTGGTCTGGCGTCTGTGAGCAAAGCTGTCTTTTCTAGTAACACATGTTGCTTAAAAGCTCCTGCTTTGTAGAAATGGATGGAACTAGAACAAATCATGTTAAGTGAGGTAAGCCAAGCTGAGAGAGGCAAACAGAGCATGTTCTCTCTGATATGCAGAAATTAGATCTAAAACACTGGAATTTAAGTTAGGATTCTGGATACTCGCAGGGAGACAAAAGAGGATATTCTTGGGGCTGGGAAGGTGGCTCAGTGGTAGAGCGCTTGCCTTGCATGCATGAGGCCTGGGTTCGATTCCTCAGCACCACATAAGCAAAAAGAAAAAAGCCGGAAGTGGCGCTGTGGCTCAAGTGGTAGAGCACTAGCCTTGAGCTGAAGAGCTGAGGGACAGTGCCCAGGCCCAGAGTTCAGGCCCCACGACCGGACAAAAAAATAATAATATTTTTTTTTTTTTTTTTTGGTCGGTCGTGGGGCTTGAACTCTGGGCCTGAGCGCTGTCCCTCAGCTCTTCAGCTCAAGGCGAGCACTCTACCACTTGAGCCACAGCGCCACTTCCGGTTTTCTGGTGGTTTATTGGAGATAGGAGTCTCACGGTCTTTCCTGCCCGGGCTGGCTTTGAACCGCGATCCTCAGATCTCAGCCTCCTGAGTAGCTAGGATTACAGGCGTGAGCCACCAGCGCCCGGCTAATAATAATAATTTTTTTAAAAAAAGCCTTATTTGCCAGGGGCTGGTGGCTAACACCTATAATCCTAGCTACTCTGAGGATCATGTTTCAAAGCCAGCCCAGGCAGGAAAGTCCGTGAGACTCTTGTCTCCAATAAACCACCAGAAAACCAGACGATGTGCCGCTGTGACTCAAGTGGTAGAGCGCTAGCCTTGAGCTGAAGAGCTGAGGGACAGCGCCTAGGCCCAGAGTTCAGGCCCCACGACCAACAACAACAACAACAAAAAGCCCTATTTAAAAATAGGATCTTTTCAAAAAAAGAGAAAACTTTTTATATACAGCTACTTAGCATAGAAGCAAACACATGCGTGCGCATGCGCACACACACACACACACACACACACACACACACACACACACACACACACACAATAAATCCAGTTACAAATTATGATTTGTAACATATCTAATACTGGTGCCAAACAACAGTTTAAATGTAGAATTCTTGTAATCCCATCATATTTTAATGTTTCTAAGACAGCACTGTGAGCAGCTCTCAGCCAACTTTTGTCAGTATGGTCCTTCTGAAATATTTCAAGCTATTTAAACTTCTAATATAGATTTATAGAACAGGAGAAATAGCTTGTCATACTAAAGTGCTATCAGTGACTATATTCAAGAGGCTATCGAGATGTCATAATCTAAAGAAAATTTAACTATTATTGTAATTTTTTTTAAAGCACAGTCACTACTTCTCGGATGGGGGAACTCTAGATATCTTCCTGTAGTGTCAGTTTTTGCCCCAAATATTTGGAGGAAGGTTTCTTTCTTTCTTTTGGGGGGAGGGGGGCTGGGAAGGTGGCTCAGTGGTAGAGCGCTTGCCTTCCATGTATGAGGCCCTGGGTTCAATTCCCCAGTACCACATAAGCAAAAAGAAAAAAAAACCAGAAGTAGCGCTGTGGCTCAAGTGGTAGAGCGCTAGTCTTGAGCTGAAGAGCTGAGGGACAGCGCCCAGGTCCAGAGTTCAGGTCCCACGACTGCCCCCCCCCCCAAAAAAAGAAGTTCCATTGTTTGTATCCCCAAGCAAAATCAGAATGCTGTGAAAGATGCTTCCAACCCCTGGCTCCTGTGAGGAGCTGCCAGTGGGAACATCTGTGCATTCATCAGCAGCAGTGATCTCTGGGTGTGGCCAGGTCCTTACTGACAGTGAATATCAGTTCATAATCAAGGCAGAAGTAAATTTTGCCCTGTTGAGACAGTCTTTATTTCTGGGTCTTTTGTTGTTCTTGGAAAGCATATTCATGGCAGTGTCCAGCCTGAATTCATCGAGCAGCTAGGAGATTTCCCAAGTCTGTCACCTTTGCTGAGATCCATGTAGTTGTAGATCAGCAACCAATCTTGTAATACACCCCCAGTATGTAGGACCTGTTTTTCTTAATTTGTTGGTTTGTTTGTTGTTTGGGGTTGGTTGTTTTTTGTGTGTGTGCCAATGCTAAGGCTTGAACTCAGGGCCTAGATGCTCTCCTTTAGCTTCTTCACTTAAGGCTGGTGCTGTACCACTTGAGCCATAGCTCTACTTCCAGCTTTTTGGTGGTTAACTAAAGATAAGAATCTCAGGAACTTTCTTGCCTGGACTGACTTTGAGCCACGGATCCTTACATCTCAGCCACTGAGTATCGAGGATTACAGTGTGAGCCAGCAGCACCTGGCTGAATAAACGAAGTGAATTCTAATTCTGACCACAAACTTACAACAGTGCCCTTCAGTCAGTCTTGCTAATCAACTAAACCAGGGGGCACTCAGCTATAAAGTGGGAGTCATATTTCATGCCTCTTCACCGGACTATTGTGACAATTAAATTAGATCATATGTGAATGGGCATCAGAAGCTATAAAGCACCACACAAAAGACTACTGTAGATATTCTTTTCAAGAGAGGTTGTCTTTAATAAAGGAGAGGAAGTTGAAACTCATCTCAGATATAAATGAACCACGATTTGACAGAAAAAAGAGATATAAAAGGCTTTTATACACATGAAAAGATGCTTACCCTGACTGCTAATAAGGAAACTATATAAAAAGAAACAAGTTGAGAGATCATTTCTACCTGTCAGATTGGCAAAGTTCAAAATAATTACTCTTGACTGAGGCCAAGAAGCAAAGACTCTGCACCTTGCTTTTTTGAGCAAATGCATGTTTACCTCCCACTGATGATATTCAATAAAATAGACAATGTAATTCTGTTTCTTAAAATTGATTCCTACAAGCCAGGTGCTGGTGGCTCACGCCTGTAATCCTAGCTACTCAGGAGGCTGAGATCTGAGGATTGCGGTTCAAAGCCAGCCTGGGCAGGAGAGACTGTGAGACTCCTATCTCCAATAAACCACCAGAAAACCGGAAGTGGTGCTGTAGCTTAAGTGGTAGAGAGCTCGCCTTGAGCTGAAGAGCTGAGAGACAGCGCCCAGGCCCAGAGTTCAAGCCCCACGACCGACAAAAAAAAAAAAAAAAAAAAGATCCTACGGATGCAATGTGCTGTACTTGAACAGTATAAGGTAGCTGTGTGTGCTCTGGTGTAGAATGGTCTTACAATTTATTAAGTGAGAAATGTTTGACTGGAGGTGGCACTATGGCTCAAGTGGTAGAGTGCTTGCCTCGAGCTGAAGAGCTAAGGGGTAGTGTCCAGGCCCAGAGTTCAAGCCCCACGACCAACAACAACAACAAAAAACCAAAACCCTACTGTTAAACCAAGGAAAGAAATACTAGTAGTTTATAGATATTTGATTTTGGATACACCATATTCAGAAATGCTTTTAGGGTTTTGGGGTAGTATTTTTTGTTTCGTGAGTGTTTGGGTTTGCGTGCATGCTGAGGAGTGTAACAGGTTGGCATGCCAGCCACATAGTTCTTTGTGTCCTTTGGAGCCTTTTAAATATGGTACCCTATGAAGACAGAGTGGATTTTGTTTTCTAAATGGAAAACTGAGAAAAAGTTGTAAAAAAAATTTAAATTGGAAAACCACAAAAAATATGTTTAAGGCTCTAATTTTCCCTTCCTCACACTAAAATAGAATAAAGTAATGTTACCAGGTGCTGGTGGCTCACATCTGTAATCATAGATACTCAGTAGACAGATCTGAGGATCACAATTTGAAGCCTTCCCAAACACAAAGTCTGTGGGACTCTTATCTCCAATTAACCACAAAAAGTCTGGAAGTAGAGTTGTGGCTCAAGTGGTAGAGCACTAGCTTTGATTGAAAAAGCTCAGAGACAATGCGTTCAAGCCCCTGGATCAGCACAAAAGCAAAACAAGATAGATGGATAGATATATAGATAACATCTACACACAGATGCACACATAGATGTAATGAAAGGAAAAGATTTACTTAAGGACAATAACTATCTTCTTTCTATGTCGCTGGCCTTCCATCTAGATAGATGCCTCTTTGTTAGTTAAGATTTATCCTTTTACATTGGAGCTCTGGAAAACTAACGTGCATTGACTCCTTACAACTATGGAAAGTGATTTCATCCTCACCCTGGTAATGAACCAAAAAGTAGTGCTGTCTGGCTTCCCCTTGATCTGCCAGTCTTTATTTCCTGAGATCTGAGTAAGCTTTAGAAAGCTGTGAGCCTCAAACCCAGTCTTGATGCTCACTTCTCCTGACTTCCCAATGAGTCTGGGAGCCTGCTGGGAGGCGCGTGGGGTGTTCCCCGGGGAGGGAGTCTTGGGGTAATTAGGTAGATGCTCAGGGCTCTGGGTGCCTAATTGGAGTATTGAACATCTCAAGAAGTGACTCAAGTTCTGCCTTCCTGCTTTATTAGTTTTCCTGTCTAAATTTATTTTACTCTTGTGTTCATTTTCATAATATTTAAGCAAAGGGCTGGGGTTTTGTTTGTTAGTTTGTTTTTGTGGTAGTAGGGCTTGAACTTGGGACCTTGCATTCTTGCTTGGCTTTTTCCTCCAAGGCTGGCAATCTACCACATGAGTCACTTCCAGCTTTTTGGTGGTTAATTGGAAATAAGAATCTCACATATTTGCTTTCCCTAGGCTGGATCCTCATATCTCAGTCTCCTGAGTAGCTAGGATTTTAGGTATGAGCTACAATGGCCACTACAAAGAGTTGTTTTAATTAGATTTATAACTCAAACTTGAAGCACTATTTGATAGGCTTTCCTTAACACCTTTGTGTAGTTTGGGTGACTGGTGCGGCCTCTTTGCCTGGAAGGTCACAGCCCCTAGCCTCAGCATATTTTCTTGATAATTTGCAAATGCTGAGGCCCACCCCAATACATATCAAGTGTGCTACTTGGGGGTACACCTTCATGCTGTCTTAACAGCGCCTCCATAGGCCAGGTGCTGGTGGCTCACACCTAGCTACTCAGGAGGCTGAGATCTGAGGATCATGGTTTGAAGCCAGCCCAGGCAGGAAAAGTCTCAGCCCAAGAAAAGAGCTGTTTTTACTGTGTGAATGGACCATTTGGGGTTAAAGTCTAACCTTAACTGTGTTTACCTTCTATTATGAATTTCCAATCACTGAGGCTCAGCTTATTTATCCATTATTCATACCTGTGTCAGAGACCACACAGGTGGCTGACACCTGCGTGAACTGAGGTCGTCTGTTGGCTGATTCGGACTTGGGTTTAGCTAATATTTTCATGACGTTGTCCTACAGGCAGCCTTGCTCAAACAAGATAACTAAGCACAAAATCCTTAGGGATCCTCTCTCTCCTTGCAATTCTGGGGCTTGAACCCAGCACCTTGCACATTCCAAGCAAGTACTGTACCACTGAGCTGCAGCCGCACCCCCTGAATGATTTCTCAAATGCCTTTTTACAATGATTGGCGTGAGGCCTATCCTACCATCATGTACTACAGAAGCAACACTAATTTCTTCTCCAAAGAAGAAAGGTAAATCTCGAGGCAACAGATTTCCATCTGTCTTCTTTTGAGTGGTTGGCTCCCATTCAGTAATTAATTTTACGGAGATGGCTGAATTATGATAATAACCACACAGAATATTCTTAACTTTTTTTTCAGGTGACTATTACTAAGTTTTCAGAATCTCCGAGTTCCCAGCCCTTGGGGAGTGTTGCATACCTTTTGATACAACGTGAGATTCAATAGAAAACAAACCTGGAAGTGGAGAATGGATGAGGGCCTCCCTCTGCTTCCTGTTTTCTACAGAAAACCACAGGTCCTTGAGATCCATCCATGCATAGTATTTCAGGGTGGGGAGAGGGTCTCACAAAAAAGGAGAGTGTTACAGTTGAAAGGTTTAGAAGGGTTTATTTTCCTGTGACTAGGTTAAGGCAGGAAGAAAGACAGAAGAACACTTCCTGTTCCCCAGGCAGGAAATGAGAGTTAAAGACTCAAAATGGCCGCTGTTACCTATGACCTGTTACGTTTCTTTCTGAGCTGAGGTGCTTGTGAGGTCTAGCAACCCCCAACCAACCCTTAGGCCATGGTTCTGAGTAGACAGATGGGTTACTTAGTATTCTCTGTGTCTATCCAGACACAGAGTTGTTGGTTGTGGGGCTTGAACTCTGGACCTGGGCTCTGTCCCTCAGCTCTTTAGCTCAAGACAAGTGCTCTACCACTTGAGCCACAGCACCACTTCCAGTTTTCTGAGTGGTTTATTGGAGATAAGAGTGTCACGGGTTTTCCTGCCCGGGCTGGCTTTGAACTGTGGTCCTCAGATCTCAGCGTCCTGAGTAGTTAGGATGACAGGCGTGAGCCACCGACGGCCAACCAGAGGTAAGCTGTGGGGCTCCCTTTTCTCAGATAAACTTCTGATCTATCTCTGCCCATTTACAGAGAGTTACCAAGTGTTTTTCATTGCAAAAGAGAGGGTGGTTTTATATAGCTTTAGACCTTGTAAACTAGCATGTAAGTGGAAGGAAGATTAACTGCATTATTGGCTGCTTCCTGGTTCCAACTTCTAAGTCTGACCCTTTTTTATATTTATTAAAACTAATATAACTTCCCTGTCTCCTCACTTGTCTATCCTGCCTCAAACATACCAAAGAGCTCTGGCAAGGAACGCTTCAGATGCCTAAGACCGAGCCATGATGGGAGCTCGGAAGAAGTGAACCCCAAGATGGGTTGATATCTAGCAGGATGGAGAAAGCACTGGGAGTAGAGGTGCTCTATGTGCACTTTGTGAGGCTCAGCTCTATTCTAGGCACCAGGTCAACTGGAGACATGGTGTGCAGGTTAGAGTGGTCATCCAGAGCCACAGGCCCTGGCGTATAGCCAATGTGGAGCTGAGAGGAAGTTGCTGCTGGCACACTGTTCCTTCCTGTCTCTCCCCCCCCCCCCCCCCCCCCCCCCCCCCCCCCCGTGCGAAGGGACTGCAGTACCATTGACTCTCAATTGAGGAACAGCAATGGAGTCAACTGGGTATATGTGTTTTGTGTGTATGTGCCAGTCCTGGGGCTTGACTTCAGGGCCCGAGCGCTGTCTCTGAACTTTTTTGCTCAAGGCTAGTGCTCTACCACTTGAGCCACTGCTCCACTTCTGGCTTTTTTTTTTTTTTTTTTGGAAGATAATTGGAGTTAAGAATCTCATAGACTTTCCTGCCCGGACGGATTTGAACTGTGATCCTCAGATCTCAGCCTCCTGAGTAATTGCAGGTGTTAGCCACTGGCACCCAGCATGTGAGATGAATTGCAGAGATACAGTGGTGGTGTAGGAAAAGTGTTGGTACAAAGCACAAGTGTTGGGTGGACAGGTGTTGGTAGGAAGGGGAGGTATTGCTAGGAAAGTCGGGTGTTATTGGGAAAGACTAGGAAGGAAGGGGAAATGTTGGTAGAAGGAACAGGCATTGATAACACAGGTGTTGGAAGGAAGATCAGGTGTTGGAAGAATGTGGTAATAAGCAGGACAGGTATTGCTGGGAAGAGTGGGGTAGTGGGAAGGGCCGGTGTTAGTAGGAGGGGTTGGTGCTGCTGGGAGGGCAGGTGTTGGTAGGAGGGGCAGGTGTTGCTGGAAAGGAGAGGTGTTGGTAGGAAGGACAGGTGTTGATAAGGAGAAGCAGATGTTATAAGGAAAGGAAGGTGTAGGTGGGAAGGACAGGTGTTGGTAAGGAGGGGTAGGTGTTGGTTGGAGGGACAGGTTGTCGCGGGCAGGTTGGACCAGGAATGGATTAGAGGAGAATGGAGTAGGGGTAGATTCAAGAAGTTTGGAGCATCTGAACCTGCTTCCACTTGTATGGCTTTGGCTTTAGTCCCATTAAATGAATTTGAGTAATGCAAAGTACTGAAAATAAGGAATTAGCACGGGAGAGTTGGGCCCGTGGCACATCGGGTGCCCATGTCTTCCCTGCCTCCCCAAAATGTCATCGGCTGTTTATACAATCAGCTCCTCTGCCTTGTGCTGCAGTGGAAATATTTCTAGGAATCTCGGTAAGTAAATGGAATCTTAAAAGCTCAAACTTCTGCCCTGGGCAAGGAACCCAAGGATGTCACTGTGCATCACTTCAAAGGCTGGTAAGATTTTGAAGGTCTCTGCTCTCTCAAAGAGTGTCTTTCTTTTAAGGCCAACCAGAAACATTTGTGTGCGCATCCCACCATTGTTGCAATGAGATGGAGGACACGGTTTTCTTACTGCCTGTTTGTGGGGGTTCGAGTCTGCCTACCCCCACCCCACAGAATATATCCTCCTCTGCTTTCTGATCATTTCCTGGTTTTGCAGGAGAGATGGCCAGTAAGCAAGATTTCAAAGCAGGGCAGGCTGGGTATGCCAATGGCCATTTCTGTAATCCTAGCTGTTCAGGAGGCTGAGATTTGATGATTGAGATTCCAATCCAGCCTGAGTAAGAAAGTCTGGGAGATTAATTTCCAGTGAACCACCAAAGAACAGGAAGTGGATGTGTGGCTTAAGTGATAGAGCGCCAGCCTTGACCAAATGAGCTTTGAGACTCCAAGGTCAAGCTCTAGTATCGGCACACACACACACACATACACGCGCCAAGCATTAGGTTTTGAGTTCAAGTCCCATACTCCTCCCAATAAACAAATAAACAAATGCAGTGCTGAGGCTGTGTAGAGTGGGCGGCTCTGAATTTGCTCTGTCTCTTTCTCCACCTCTATGTCTGTCTGTCTGTCTGTCTGTCTCTCTCTCTCTCTCTCTCTCACGGTATCTTCCCCATCTAAAGGCATCAGTGTGCTGGGGTAGCCACTGACAATCTTTGTGCTTGCATGATGCAGTCTCCCCAAGGACTTAGAAATTCTTGACTTGGGGGGAAATGATAACTGGTAAAATAAAATAAAATGACTTGCTTTCTCTCCTCTTCTGATCTTCCATCCTTTGACATTGCTTGTGACAAGTGACACAGGTGTCATGCATTTCAGCTGTTTGTTGCAGATGCCTCTCTCTCTCTCTGCAGTTTTATCCCTGAGGAATCTGTTGGTTTCTCTCTGTCACCAGCAGAGAATTTGGCACCGTAGACACCCACAACCTGTAGAAAATAGGAGAAGGATTTGTGGTGACTTTGTCCAGGAAATAAAAGGAGACACTGGGGGATGTGCGGTGTGGAGAGGTGGGGCACTGCTAGAATTGTTTGCATGTTCCTTCACAGACGTCTTCCTGTTCTACTGGGGCTTGAACTCAGGGTCTGGAAGCTAACCTTTAGCTTTTTCACTTAAGGCTGATGCTCTACCACTTGAACAACACCTCCATTTCTGGCTTTTTTGCTGATTATTTGGAGATATGAGTCTCACAGACTTCACTCCCTGGGCTGACTTTGAACTATGATCCTCAGATTTCAGCCTCCTGAGTAGCTAGGATTACAGGTGTGAACCATTGGGATCCCCAGCTAGTGTCAATGTTTTGATGGCCCCAAAGTTATGGTTCTTTCTTGGTGCCTGGTGCCTGGGATTTGTAGATTCTCCATGAGATGCCTGTCGGCTCTCAACGAAAGTATAATCTAAGGGGCTAGAGATTGCTTCTCATTTCTGGGACCTTTACCTGCATCCTCAGCTTAGTTTAGTCCTGCCTTGTGAGGCTGCTGTGTGTTTCCAGGCTCCCAGGCAGAACTGGTTGGGAAGAAATGCAATGTGCATGAAGACTAGGGGACCTCACAGTCCAAAGCTTCCATCCTTGCATTCCAGACAGATGCCCCCAGGCAAGTGGAGATAGCTTAATACAAGCATATTTGTAACACTCTGGTTCCATCCAGATCAAAGGGCCCAGTGCCAGCCTGGCTTGCAGCCTCCAAAATAGAAAAAAGAAGAAGAAGAAGCAGAAGAACTGGACCCTGGAAGGGAGCCTGTGTGACTTGGCCATGCCTTAAATTCAAAATAAAATACCAATTGTGTTATGCATGTTTGACCCGTCCGATGAAGACTTTGAAGTCTCTTTGCCTCTAATAAATTGGATTCAAGTATTTCCTCATCCTGCTTCTACTTGTGCTAAACTTTGATTCGGGGTTTCTTCTAAATTTGTGCTTCTTGTGGAGTCGATGGGAAGAAAAGAAATGAACCCATGCCGACCAATAGGTGTTAGCCTGCCAGGAACAAACAGTTAAAGGTAATGTTCCTCTGTTTCTTTGAATAAGAAATTTAAGCCGAGCATCTGTGGCTTATATCCATGATCCTAGTTATTCAGGAGGCTGAGACCTGATGGTGGAGATTTGTGCTTCTGAGCTAGTCTGCGCAGACAAATCTGAGAGACCCTTATGTCCAATTAACCTGCAAAGAAGCCAGAGATGAATGTGCAGCTCGAGGGTTAGAACACTAGCAAGAGCTGAGGTTGTAAAGCCCCGAGTTCAAGCCCCAGCACTAGCAAAAACAAAAAAGTATCTTACAAATGATGGCCACTTGTTATTCGCTGTCACTGTAACTTCCAGAACAAAGGACTTGTTACTGCGTAAGAATTGGGTTGGGTATCTCAACCCACACAGAATTGAAGGAAAAGACACAAGTCAAGCTAAGAAGATGCCAGCATTATCACAGGGTCCAAAGTAGTTGAAAGCAAAAGTAACAACTCCCTCCAAGGAAGAGAAGTACAAGGCAGGGCAAGTGGGAGTAAGATGCCAAGGGAAACAAACCATGTCGATGGTTTGGTATAAATTCCCAACCCAGACGGGCTGGGAGGCCTGCCTTATGCCATGTGAGGAGGAGGAGGAGCAGGAGGAGGAGGAGGAGGAGGAGGAGGAGGAAGAAAAAGGGGAGGGAGGAAGGCAGAGGAGGAAAGGGAGTAAGGGGGAGGAGGAGGAGGGAGAAGGAGAAAGGGTTGAGGGGGAGGAGGAGGAGGAGAGAGGAGGAAAGAGAGGACAAAGAGGAGGAAGAGGATGGGCAGGAGGAGGAGGGGGAGGGGGAGGGGGAGGAAGAAGAAGAGGGTGGGAAAGTGAGAGTGGGGTCTGACATCAGTAGCCCCCTGTAGGCTCCTAGGGTCCCTCTCTTGGGGGAGTTTTGGCTGTGATCACCGAGGGGAGAAGGTACTGGTCTCCACTTACAGTCAGGTTCTCTGAGTTATCCAGGCTTTCCCGAAGGAGGAGGGACAAGCCCTCATCTACTCCTTCCCCAGGGTCCCAGGAAGAAGAGGGGCTCTTACCCCCACTGCATCCCAGTCTCTCCCTAACTGCCTACACCCTTCTCAGGCTCCCTCCGACCTTTAAAATATATCAGTAAGAATTTAATTTCTTAGTAAAGAGCACTCTTTTAAACATAATGCGTTTGTCATCATAAAGGAACTTGAAACATTTTTCTGGTATTTCTTACATTGAAAACTTCGCCAGGGATTAATATCAGGCTACCTACCAACAGGTATTTGAACACAACATAGGTTGTATAATATATAGACACCCATACATATATATTGAAACAAGTCATAATTATGATGGTAATATGTTTCATTTACATTAGCCTTTTAATTACAGAATACTTTTACATTCATTATCCTGAGTGATCAGTTAGTGTGTGCCTTTGAAACATAAATTAATCTTAATAGCCTAAGCTAAATAGAATTAAGAATAGAAGGGAAGTAAAAGCAGTGTTTAAATAAACTGTTGGTGTCTCACAGTCAAATATGAATAATTTTTAAATTATCTACTGCCTTAATTTTTCTTTGTTACATTGCTCTGTTAAATTAGCGAGAGTAAATAAGCAAAAAATACTGTAATAAGATGCACACCTCATTATAACAATGTATGTATATTTATGTACATATATGTATCTCCTTGCTGGGTACTAACATATGTTTATGATGCTTTTTGTCTGAAAAAAATGAGAACATATATTCTAAAAATATAAATATGCATGTGAGGAATGTGAAGAATGCTATGGAATGTATTTGAAATACATGGAAGAAAGCCTTGCATGTGTGTGTTGGAATTAGGGCTTCAACTCAGGGCCTCACAGTCTTCCTTAGATTTTTTTTTTTCACTTAAGGCTAGTGCTCTACTACTTGAGCCATACCTCTACTTCTGGATTTTTGCTTGTTAAATGGGAGATATGAGCCTCTCAGATTTGTTTGCCCAAGCTGGCTTTGAACCAGGGTTTTCAGTTCTCAACCTCCTGAGCAGCTAGAATTCTAGAAGTGTGTCACCAATGCCTGAGTCTCATTACCCATCTGTATCTCCCAGTCACTATTAGTTCCCCCTTTGACCTTCATATCCACTGGTTCCACATACAAGAACACATCTGTAGCTAAATTTATTTAGCACGATCATCTCTAGTTCCATCCACTTTCCCACAGACAACATAGTTTCCTTCCTCTTTATGCATTAGTGAAACTTCATAGTACATTCATGCCACATTTTCTTTATCCATTTCTGTGTAGATGGGCACCTATGCCTAGTCTATAACTTGGCTATAGTGAATGGCGCTACAGCAAACATGCCTGTACAGTTTTCTCTGTTGTGAGTTGATTCATATTTTTAGGGTATATACTCAGAAGTATTGCAATGAGTCATAGATAATTTGGGAGGAACCTCCATTCTGATTTTCATAGTGGTTGCACTCATATACATTCCTACCAACAGTGTATGAAGGTTCTTTTTCCCCTACATCTTTGTCAAAATTTATTGTATTTTTGTTCTCTTGATGATAGCCTCTCTCTCTCTCTCTCTCCTTCCTTCCTTCCTTGCCCTCCATCCCCTCCCTTTCTTCCTCCTTCCTTCCCTCCCTCCTTCCCGCCTGCCTGCCTTCCTTTCTTCCTTCCTTCCTTCCTTCCTTCCTTTCTTCCTTCCTTCCTTTCTTTCTTTCTTTCTTTCTTTCTTTCTTTCTTTCTTTTTCTTTCTTTCTTTCTTTCTTCCTTCCTTCCTTCCTTCCTTCCTTCCTTCCTTCCTTCCTTCCTTTCTTTCTTCCTTCCTTCCTTTCTTTCTTCCTTTCTTCCTTTCTTTCTTCCTTCCTTCCTTTCTTTCTTTCTTTTTGCTTTCTTTCTGCCAGTCCTCAGGCTTGAACTCTGGCCCTGGGTGCTATTGCTGAGTTCCTTTTGCTCAAGGCTAGCACTCTACCACTCCAGCCACTGTGCCACTTCTGGCTTTTTCTGTGATTAATTACAGATAAGACGTTCACAGACTTTCCTGCCTGGGATGGCCATCCTTGGATCTTAGCCTCCTGAGTCAGCTAGCATAACAGGTGAGGGCCGCTAGCACCCAGTAGTGATAGCCTTTCTGACTAGGGTGAGATAGAATCTCTATGCCATTTTGCTTTGCATTTCTCTGATAGCTAAAGATATTGAGCTTTCTTTTTTTTCCACTGGTTTGTTGGCCATTTGTACTGTCCAGTTCATTTGCCCATTTATTGACTAGATTATTTGCTCTTTTGGTATTTAATTTTTTTGAATTCTTTATATATAGTACATATTAATCCTCTGTCAGTGAATAGCTCACAAAGATTTTTCTGCCATGTTATAGGCAGTCTCTTCACTTTGTTGATTATTTCCCTCGCTGTGCAGAAACCTTTATTTTGGTTCATTCACATTTGTCAGTTCTCTCGTCACTCTTTTCTATTTTATTGTAATCCTACTCAGAAAGCCATTACCTCTTCCTGGATCTTGAAATGTTTCCCCTATGTTTTCCTGTACTAGTTTCAAAGTCCCACATCTTACATTAAGGTTGTCAATGCATTTTGAGTTCTTTCTTTGTGTAGTATGAAAATCTAGTTTCTATCTTCTCAGTTTTCTCAACACTACTTGTTAAAGACACTGTTCCCGGCCCCCACCCC
Source organism: Dipodomys spectabilis (assembly GCF_019054845.1). Classification (NCBI taxonomy): domain Eukaryota; kingdom Metazoa; phylum Chordata; class Mammalia; order Rodentia; family Heteromyidae; genus Dipodomys; species Dipodomys spectabilis. The sequence goes on from NW_024870834.1 coordinate 8,078,006, forward strand.
AACCCTCATGTATATTTGGGATTCAGATTGCTGCAGTTGTGGGGACTTATTTCTACATCCTTCATTTGTTGATACGTACAGTATTTGTTCTTTCTGCTCAGGATTGCTTTGTCTATTCAGGATCTTTTGTGTTTCCATGGGATTTTTTTATGATTTTTCCCTCTACTTCTATGAAGAATGCCATTGGAATTTTGCTGACTCTCTTGCTTTGAATCTCTAGATTACTTTCCATATAATACGGCGGTTTTCACAGTATTAAAAATTCTAAGCTGGGCACTGGTGGTTTACGCCTGTAATCCTGGCTACTCAGGAGGCTGAGATCTGAGGATCGTGGTTCAAAGCCAGCCTAGGCAGAAAAGTCCCTGTTGAGACTCTTATCTCCAATTAACCACTCAAAAACAGGCTATGGCTTAAGTGGCAGAGTACAGCCTTGGGCACAAAGATGTTCAGGGACAGTGCCTAGGCCCTGAGTTCAAGCCCACAACTGACATGCAAAAAAAATTCTAATCAAGCTGGGCACCTGTGGCTCATGCCTATAATCCTAACTACTCTGGAAGCTGAGATCTGAGGATCATGGTTATCTCTAGTTAACTACCAGAAAACCAGAAGTGGAAGTGTGGCTGAAAGTGATAGAAGTCTAACCTTGAGCAAAAAAGCTCAGGGACAGTACCCAGGCCCTGAGTTCAAGCCCCATGACCAACCAAACATAAATTTAAAAAAATAAAAATCTGATCAAGTCAGGCAGTGGTGACTCATGCCTGTAATCCTAGTTATTTAGGAGGCTGAGATCTGAGGATCATGGTTCAACACCTACCCAGGCAGGAAAGTTGGTGAGACTCTTATTTCCAATTAACCACCCCCCAAAAAAACAAACAAAAAATAGAAGTAAAGCTGTGATTCAAGTGGTAGAGTTAGCCTTGAACGAAGAAGTGCAGATACAGTGCCCAGTCCCTGAGTTCAAGCCCCAGAAGCAGCACAAAAGAAACAAACAAGAACAAAATAACTATTTTTGTTAAAGCCCTGATTCTGAACATGAGAGGGCTTTCTATCTTCCATGTCTTCTTCGTTGCTTCATGTATTATTTTCTCATGGCCTATTAACCAAACTCTTCCAAACTACCCTTTGTCCTGGATTATTTACAATATGGAACAAAGGGAATTCTAAGCAGAAGGGCAAAGCCGGTTAGCCGACTTAACATTGTTTTCCGTGTCGCAGAACTAACAATATGGCCAGATAGCCCTAGATGGTCCATAAACTACAAAGTAGCCCAATTTTTAAGGAATATCGAAGAAAATGGCATACCATTTTGTTCTCCAGTGAAAACCAGAATCATCTAACATTGACTGAGCATCTGCTCTGCAAGTGAAATTCACAGTGCACCCATAGGAGAAAGGATAATCATATGCAGAAGATTCCTAATGAAGACAATAAGGCTTCATGTAGAGACAAAGCTACAGGTAACCAGAGAAAGAGATGATGTTCAGAGAGGGACTCAGCAGAGATTCTGGGTATGGACTAGACCTTCCAAGGTAGGCAGGCATGAGCCCTGTAGAGGCTTGACAGTGCCTTGGACCTGCTTAGCCACCTCTTTTGGCTCCAGGGAATACCCATTAAGTCTCTTTTTCATGTTAAAGCTAACAACACTTTGTTTCCTGGGGGTATATGTCTTGTTAGGGAGCAATAATAATACATCAATTTCCATCAAGTTGCATTTTATCATTATAATGGTTTCAGAGGAAGCTGCTTCTTGCTCCTGCAGTGCATTTTAATGTGTTGCCAGAAGCATGGAAACTCATTGAAGATACATGGACCTATAGTGGATGGGGCATGGCTGGGCCAAGGAAGGGCCCTGCTGAGCCTGGGACATGCCAGTCCTGATGTCTCCTACATGCTCTGCCTGCCCAGCGACCATCTTCCCGGGAGCTGTGTAGGCAAAATCTCTGACTTTTCCCCGTCCGATTGCCTTAGTCCTGCATCTCTCCTCTCATGGTCCTCCATCAACTGACGATCCCAGACTCTGGATGGCAGTCCGAGAGGAAGCGGCCTGTCAGTGTGGGCAGGTGTGGCTTTCAGAAGTTCCTCTTACAGAAGAAGATGCTCTAAGGTGTGCCCTGGGAGAAGAGATTTATCGTCAAAAGAATAAGTTGGAGAACACGCGTGAGAATGTATGGTGACATTCAGACCTTGGCTGGGAAGCCTGCCCTCCCAACCAGAGCCCTGACAAAGGACAGGTGTCACCGTGGCGTTGTCTCTGCCATTTTCCACAAATGAACACAGTAAACTAATCTTTGGAGGGCCATTTTACTGCATGACCTAGTACTCAAATAAAGCCTGTTCTATTAACTGTTTTTTTTTTCTGATACAAGGGCTTGAACTCAGGGCCCAGGCACGGTCTCTTGGTTTTCTTGCTCAAGGCTGGTTCTCTACTGCTTGAGCCACAGCCTCATTCTGGCGTTTTGATGGTTAATTGGAGATAAGAATCTCATGGACTTTCTAGCCTATACTAATTTTTGAGCTATGACTCAGATCATAGATCTCAGCCTCCTAAGTAGCTAGGGTTATAGGAGTGAGCCACCAAGACCCAGCCCATTGTCTTCTTCTATAATCCTTATAGTACAGGTTAGGGGCTTTAGAACCCCGAGTAAGTACTTGTGATTACTGACTAGTAGTGTTCTCAGAAGTTTACTGAAGATGTTGCTAAAACAGCGTAGGTGCGGGGAATGTCTCTTAGTAATAGACATTTACCTAGCATGCACTGTTACATGGAAAGAAAACAGAGAGGCCACATGTTGAGAAAGGCTGAACTGGAAGTTTTTATTAGAAGGCCAGTGACCGCAGGTGGACTCCTGTCACAAAGACCTGTAGCCTGTGGAACACATTTAACACTGTCAGAAAACTGAGCCATGAGAGCCAGAGAGGAAAGAAAAAGCAGAAAACCATTATCAACAAACCAGATCAGCTCCAATGGAGAGCTGAAGTGGGACATCATGGTGACGGGAGAAGATCCAGGGGACAGGACACGGGACAGGAGGCGTGGCATACCTGTGCCTGAGCTGATCTGCACCTAAATAGAGGCCCCTGCCTCTAGAAATTCATCACCCATCACCTGGGACTTCCCTGCCTCCATCGTGAAGACAAGATGGCACCAGTTAGTCAACTCTCTACCATCCGTCATATGGCCAAGATGGAGTCAGCCAGATCCTTATTTCAGTACAAGTTTCTAAGTTGGGTTCCTAGCATTACCCGCCCCCCAAAAAAGGGGGAAAAGGGGGAGAGGGAATTCATATACAAAAAGAATTATAATTCCACTCAGATAGTACCAGACATAGGGATACGTTTGAAAGCAGCACTAATTAAGTCATTCATTCATTCATTTATTGTTAGTGCTGGGACTCAAACCCAGTCCTCTACGGCTGAGTTACACCTGCAGTCCCTAACGTTCTGTCTTTACAGCATTGATAGTTTCCCAAAGTATTCTTTAGTGCTTTTTCTCTGCCTCTCCCCCCCCACCCCCGCATTGTTTTTTGATATTCTCACCTTTAAAAGTAAATCATTTAGGTACTAGAATACAAAGATGCTGTATCTCCCTGAAGGATAAACATCAGTGCATCCTCGTGTTTCTGATTAACTTGGTTTTTTGCTAGATCGTGGATGTTTTCTACCTCTCCCTGATTCCTGAATCTGAGCAAGTTACGGTACATTTTGATTCCGTTTTAATCCATCAAAATCAAGTTAGTTGTAAGTGATGGAAGAGCTTACTTTGTAGAGTCCGGGCTGCTTGGATACGTCAGCCACATGCCAAAAGCTTGCTCGTCGTTGCCCGGCAACCTTCCTGGAGGAATAGATTTTCTGCCACTGGCTCCCTTTTTAGTCAGGGCAGAATCTATTAACTCTACTATTCCAGCCCAGAGAGCCAAAGCCCAACTTTAGCTGGAAAGAATAGTCAGAGGTTGTTTTGTTTTGTTTTGTAAGAACCCAGTGCTGTGTTTCTGGCTTCTAACCCCTACTACTCAGTTCATTGACTTCCACATAAAGACTTACAGCTTATTAATATTACTCAGGACCGTTGAAACTAAAAAGAGCCGTCTCGGGCCTTCGTGGTCCTTACAGAAGCTCATTACTTCATTTCTCTTTGCAACCATGCGCTGGGGGAATGGATACAGAATGGTGTGCATCAAGCTAATGGTGGATCAAGTGAGAGTGACCTTATTTGCTCCCAAACTTTCCATCTACAGCAGGTGTTCTTGCTGGCTTTCCCGAGACAGACATCATCTGCTTGGCGAAGCTGTTATTTCTTCAAGTAGACCCGCTCTAGCTCTGATTGAAAAGTGCCTGTGAATTTCTTCCCCTTATCCTTCAATCAAAGGATGCCTTTTCTCTTTTCCTAGCTAAATACTTCAGGTCTTGGATTGAGGGTTTCCATCTACCCAGGGGAGCTTGCTTTGCTGTCAGCCCTATTGTTTTGCTTATGCTCTTAATGTAATAGCTATTGGGT
>NW_024870834.1:8687500-8987500 GCF_019054845.1 Dipodomys spectabilis
TTTAATTCTTGCTTAAGTTTCCATCTGAGATTTTCATAGAAATTTTTATCTGAGATTTTCATAGAAAAATGTATCAACTTTATACTTGTCTTCTTTTTATGTTTTGAGGCCATAATGGAGACATCATGTTTATAATTGAAGGTCCTTTAAAATATCAGAGCAAGTTGTCTGATTCATGTTCTCTTTCTCTTTCAGGTGGGAGGTGCTGCTGTTTTTCTCCTGATGGAAAAGCTTTAGCTGTAGGCCTCAATGATGGAAGTTTCTTAATGGCGAATGCCGATACTCTAGAAGATCTTGTGTCTTTCCACCATAGAAAAGATATTATTTCAGATATTCGATTTTCACCTGGTAAGATCCTTTTGAAATTATATTTGCTTATTAACTTCTGTGTAAGCAAGTCTATCCATGTGTAATTTTCATTAACTCATTTCATCTCAGAATTTTACTTTTTTTTTTGGCCAGTCCTGGGCACTGTCCCTGAGCTTCTTTTGCTCAAGGCTAGGATTCTACCATTTGCGCCACAGCACCATTTCTGACTTTTTCTGTTTATGTAGTACTGAGGAATCAAACCCAAGGCTTCATGCATGCTAGGCAAGCACTCTACCACTAAGCCACATTCCTAGCCCAGAATTTTATTTTTTTTACCAGAGTAGCAAGAGAATAGGTAAAACTTTCATATTTGATTTGTACAAATATCTTGGTAAGTGTGAATTCTTACACTACAACTTTCCAAATGACCTAAACTCTTCTATTAGCTTCAGGAAATTTTCTTTGTTTGTAACTGCAACATGAAAGGGGTTTGGTAACAGTTTTCAGGATGTCTTAATGCTTTGGAATCTGCATTAATTTCAATGCCATTTTATTTCTTTCTATGCATTATTGTAAGTATTAAACCTACAACAATATAGGAATTACTACTGTTAAGACAAAACTCTTATTCTGTTGGTTTAGTTCCATTTTGTTCTAAATTTAGAGGTTTTAGTCAGGCTAAGTGTGAAGTATACGAGAAGGACATCATATAATTTTTGACAGTAGTCTCTCCACTGAACTAATTTGTTAGACAAAAAACGTTACTTCATTTTACTAGTTATTAATATTTTAAAATGTCATTTGACATATATGCATATATGTCTGGTTATAACTTATAAAACACCTAAAGTTTTTCCAAAAACATATTTTAAAAATCAACTTCAGTTTTAGAATATAAAAAATTTATTTCCAAGCTGTACACGAGTGGCTCACACCTATAATCCTAACTACAGAGGAGGCTGAAATCTGAGGATCACAGTTCAAAGCCAGCTTGAGTAGGAAACTCCATGCAACTCTGTTCTCCAGTTACCCACCAGAAAACTGGAACTGGCGCTGTGGCTCAAAGTGGTAGAATACTAGCTTTGAGCGAAAAGACCTTGCCTAGGCCCCAGGTTCAAGCCCCACAACCGACCAAAAAAAAAAAAACTACAGCAATTAAATCCTCCCTCTATGACTAAAATTATGCTAGTAAAAAAATGAAGATAATACATTTGCATAGATGAAAAATCACAAATGAATGTGTTTCTATTTTAGGTTCTGGGAAATACTTAGCTGTGGCATCTCACGACACCTTTATAGATATATACAATGTAATGAATAGCAAACGAGTAGGAATATGCAAAGGAGCTACCAGTTACATAACCCATATTGATTGGGATATTAGAGGTAAGACTTTGATTAACTTTTTAATATTTTTATTTAGTTTCATTTAACTAAGTATAGCTATTTTAAAAGAACAGAAACAATTTAACAGATAGCCTCAGAAGTCTTGTGAAAAACAGTTGTTTTCCACTACTTTATTTGACATCTCAAGATAAACACTGTTGATTTAGACTTTTCAGTATTTTGCCCAGTATAATCCCAATGGTAGTACAGTAACTGGTAACTTTTTTTTTGGTGGGTCATGGGGCTTGAACTCTGAGCTTGGGCGTTGTCCCTGCACTCTTCAGCTCAAGGTGAGCGCTATACCATTTGAGCCACAGCACCATTTTCTAGCGCTTTATTGGAGATAAGAGCCTCACGGGCTTTCCTGCCCCGGCTAGCTTTGAACCACCATCCTCAGATCACAGCCTCCTGAGTAGCTAGGATTATAGGCATGAGCCACCAGCACCCAGCTAACTGGTAACTTTTATACAAGAAAAACCATGTCATGATAATCTCCTAATTTATATCAGATAAATTGACAAATTTCAAATGATAATGAGGTTTGAACTTGGTGCCTTGCACTGCTAGGCAAGCACAGTAACATTTAACCCATTTTGCCAGCCCCTTTATATTGGTTATACTGGTTGAAATTAAGAACACTAGTATTTGGGACTTATATATTAGAAACTATTATCTCCTCTAGATGGATCACTTCCCTTATTAATATGAGATGGCCTTCTTTGTCTCTTCTGTTTTATTAGATGTTAGCTACTCTTGTCTGCTTTTAGGGTCCATTTGCTTGGTCATCCTTTCACTCTAAACCTATATTTGTCTTTGTCAGTGAAAGTGTTCCTTGTAGACAACAAAAGGTTGGGTGTTTGGGAGGGGGGGGGTCATGGGGCTTGAACTCTGGGCCTGGGCACTGTCCCTGAGCCTTTCAGCTAAAGACTAGTGCTCTACCACTTGAGCCACAACAAGTGCCGCTTCCAGTTTTCTGGTGGTTTATTGGAGATAAGAGTCTCACAAACTTTCCTGCCCTGGCTGGCTTTGAACCGTGATCCACAGATCTCAGCCTCCTGAGTAGCTAGGATTACAGGTAAGAGCCACTGGTGCTCAGCGGGTCTTACTTTTTAAATCCAATTTGCTGTTCTATGCACATTTGACTGGAACATAAGATCATTAACATTAGAATTGAAAGCTTTTTCCTATTTCCTAACACTTTTTATTTTTTTAATGTATACTTCTTTCCTATTTCTGCTACTAGTCTGCTCTTCTAGTGGGGCTTATTCTTTCCATATTTACCTGTTTTCAGTATCTTCCTCTTCTGTATTTGGCATTCTTTGAAATGCTAGTTTAGTTTTATGAATTTCTTTTTAGTTTTTGTTTATAGTAAAAGTTTTATTTCTTCCTCAAGGATAGCTTTGGTGGATAAACTAATATAGGTTGACAATTACTGTCTTTCAGAGCTTGGATTATGTCCTTCCATTTCTTCTTCACCTATAGAATATATGCTGATAACTCCACTGTTATTCAGATGGGCTGGACTTTCCTTTGGAGCTTTCAGTATCTTCTTTGTTCCCTGTACTTACTGTTTTAACTATAACATGAGAGGGCCGTTTCTTTTCTGATCTTGCCTATTTGGTGTTCTGTAAGCTTCCTGTATCTGGATAACACTGTCTTTCTCAAGGCTGGGGAAAATTTTTCTATTATTATGTTAAATAGATTATTTATATGTTTAATTTGTTTCTCTTTTTCTATACCCATCATAGGTTTCTTTTGATAATGGCCTAAAAATCTTAAATATTCCATTAATATCTTCATGTTTTTTCAATGTTTTGAAGTGGTTCATCTAATTAATTTGTTGGAGCTTCAGTTACTGATACACTATTTTCTACTTGTTCCATCCTGATGACTTGGCTTTTGATTGATTGGGATTGAGGGGGTTAATCAGTTTTTCATTTCCATTGATTTGATTTTTCAAGTTCTTTATATATTTATTGCATTCTGTTGTCATATTCTGCGCTGTCCTTTTTATTTCAATCCACTATTAGGATTCTCTGTTAAGTCACATGATTTCTTCTAGCCTCCTCCCTTGTTCAAGTTGATTAATTTGCTGGACAAGGTCTGAAAGCACTGAGACATAAAGACAGAAGGCCTGCTCAAAATCACATGAATAGATATAGTAAATGTAATTCCTATGTACATATCTTCATGTCTTATTCAGACATGAAGAAGAATATAATCATGTCTTTTGCAGGAAAATAGATAGAACTGATAGCCAAGTTAATAGATAGAATAAAGAGCCAAGCTCAGAATGACAAATAGCACATTTTTGCTAGTACGTAGAATCTAGACATAAGTAATAGTAATAATAGTAATAAAAGGAGGAGGAGGAGGAGGAAGCAAGTGAAGAGGAGGAAGTAGAATACAAGTGGTGAACATGATTGTAAAAGAGGGACTGTTTGTGAAACTACTCCTTAGGAGTAGAGAAAGAAAGGATTCTTGTTTTGAAGTGAGTATGACTGAAATGCATTTTATATATGTTTATATATGTATGAAAATTGCATAATGAAACCTACCAAAAAGGATTCTAAAGGCTGAGATAAAAATAATAAATTTGGGGGGCTGGGAAGTTGGCTCAGTGGTAGAGTGCTTGCCTCATATGCATGAGGCCCTGGGTTCAATTCCTCAGTACCACATAAGCAGAAAAAAGCCGGAAGTGGCGCTGTGGCTCAAGTGGTAGGGCACTAGCCTTGAGCTGAAGAGCTGAGGGACAGTGCCCAGGCTCAGAGTTCAGCCCATGACCGACAAAATAATTATTGGGCTGGGAAGGTAGCTCAGCAGTAGAGTGCATGCCTTGCAAGCATGAGGCCCTGGGTTCGATTCCTCAGCACCACATAAACAGAAAATGCCGGAAGTGGCACTGTGGCTCCAGTAGTAGAGCGCTAGCCTTGAGCTGAAGAGCTGAGGGACAGCGCCCAGACCCAGAGTTCAGGCCCCATGACTGGCAAAAAAATAATAATAATAATTATTATTATTATTATAAATTTGGGACAGAGAACGTGGCTTAGTGGTAGAGTGCTTACCTAGCATGTATGAAGTTCTGGGTTCAATTCCTCAGTACCATATAAACAGAAAAGAACGGAAGTGGTGCTGTGGCTCAAGTGGTAGAGTGCTAGCCTTGAGCACAGAGAAGCTCAGGAACAGTGCCCAGACCCTGAGTTCAAGGCCCAGGACTGGCAAAAAAACTAATAATAATAAATTTGATCAAAGTACATTATAATACATGTATGGAAATACAACAGTGCAAAGTGGTTTCACTTTGCACAATTGTTTTACACTAATCAAAACAAAAAGAAAATACAGCCTAGCACTGGTGGCTCATGCCTGTAATGCTAGCTACTCAAGAGATTGAATCTGAGGATCATGGTTTGAAGCCAGCCTGGGCAGGAAAAGTCCATGAGACTCTTATCTTCTAAGCACCAGAAAACCACAAGTGACACTGTAGCTCAAGTTGTAGAGTGCTAGCCTTGAGCAAAAGAACTCAGGGATAGCACCCAGACCCCAAGTTCAAACCCCATGACTGACAAAAAAAAAAAGAAAATATAATACGGTTAATATATACTGACCACAGAGGAAAATGTGTCTTTCTGTTTCAGCTTAATTTTTTCCATAAAATTTAAATATACTAATGATATATGTATTTATTTATTTTAATGCTTTTTTAAGGAAAGCTTTTACAGGTCAACACTGGTGCTAAAGAACAGTTATTCTTTGAAGCTCCCAGAGGGAAAAAACAAACCATCCCCAGTGTGGAGGTAGGAAGATTCTGGTACTGTGGTTGTGTCTCCATTAGTAAGAGTTGTTGGAGAATTGATTAATGTCTATGAGTATTCACTCTCACATTGTTTGAATTATGGATTTCCTTTGTTATTTAATTGGGCTAGAATACATAGATGGGTAAAAGAAGAAACACTGTTTCTAGGAAAGGAAAAAATTATATCTAAGTCTAGCTATTCTGTAAGCACTTTCCTCAAAGGATGAGAAGCATCACAGTAATTGAACACACATGCCAAATCTACTTTGAAGTACTGAATATCTGCCATATCCTTTGAAATCCATATGCTTAAGATGCTTGTTCTGACTTTTTAAAAATTGTGTTTGGTTTTGTGCTTCAGTCTTAGTGGTTATGAACATAGCATAAGAAGAGTTTTATTTAACATGAAAGTGTTTAATGAAGGAAGGAAAAAGATTAAGTAAAAGCTCTTGATTTCCAAAATGATTAATCGGAAAACATGCTTATAATGTATTAGTGGATATGTATAGATATGAACTATATAAATATTTCTTGATTATGCCAAAACTAGAAACTGTCTTATTCATTATTACTATATGCTTAAATATAGAACATATAGTAGATATATAATATAGAACATATAGTAGATATATAATAAGTAAATCCTGAACAGTGTTATATTAAATTTTTTCTTCAGAAACTCGAAATCTGGGGAAGTATACAACCAAGGCAACTCACAATTTAGCTATTTTTCCACTAAATCTTTACATATAAAAAGTTCATATTCTGATTTGTCAACTTGAATTTTATAAATCTACAATTTTTTTCCCTTTTTAGGTAGAAAAAATAAGTTGGTCATCATGGACAAGTGTGCTTGGTTTGTGTTGTGAAGGAATTTGGCCAGTAACAGGAGAAGCCACAGATGTAACTGCCTCTTGCCTTACCAATGACAAAGTGGTCCTAGCTACAGGGGATGATTTGGGATTTGTGAAGTTATTTAGGTATCCTGCCAAAGTATGTATTTTCTTTAACTTTTCTAATAATCACAATTATGAAAGTAGTTAAGATAATGCTCTCATGTAGTACTTTATGCTTGTAATATGAATGGTACATATATACCATGTAATGTACCATGAAAGGTGTCCAGTTTGTTTCCTATTCGTGGCTTCATATTTACAAAATTTTTTTTGTCAGTTGTGGGGCTTGAACTCTGGGCCTGGGTGCTATCCCTCAGGTCTTCAGCTCAAGGCTATCTCTCTACCACTTGAGCCATAGTGCCATTTCCGGTTTATTGGAGATAAAGAATATCACAGACTTTCCTGCCCAGGCTGGCTTTGACTCGTGATCCTCAGATCTCAGCCCCCTGAGCAGCTAGGATTACAGGTGTGAGCCACCAGCACCTGGCACTATTACGATTTTTAGTTCATGATGGTCTTATTTAACTTTCTATATTAATGTTTTTAGACCAGCGTTGAAATAAAAAGATAGATTTAAAACTTCTCATTGCTCCAGGTGCTGGTGGCTCATGCCTGCAATCCTAACTACTCAGGATGATGAGATCTGAGGATCACGGTTCAAAGCCAGCCTGGGCAGAAAAGTCTGTGAGACTCTTATCTCCAATAAACCACTCAGAAAATCAGAAGTAGCACTATGGCTCAAGTGGTGGAGCACTAGCCTTGAGCTGAAGAGCTGAGGGACAGCATCCAGGCCCAGAGTTCAAGCCCCACAACCAACCAAAAAGACAAAAACAAAAACAAAACTTCGCATTGCAATTCAGCTAATCAAGAAAACATTCAGAACTGGGGAAGCAGCTTACTAATAGAGCACTTATCTAGATACATGAGACCCCAAGTTTGATACCCAGTATGAAAAGAGAGAGTGAATGCCAGGCACTGGTGGCTGACGCCTGTAATCCTAGCTACTCAAGAGGATCCTAGCTACTCTGAGGATCGTGGTTCAAAGCCAGCCCAGGCAGGAAAGTCCATGAAACTCTTATCTCCAATAAACCACCAGAAAACCGGAAGTGGCACTGTAGCTTGAGTGGTAGAGCGCTCACCTTGAGCTGAAGAGCTGAGGGAGTGCGCTCAGGCCCAGAGTTTAAGCCCCATGACCAACCAAAAAAATAAAAAGAGAGCCAAAGAGTGAGAATGAGAGAAACAAAACAGACACAGAGAAAGAAACAGAGACAGAATTCCACAGATCCTGTTTTAGATGCATAGGAGTATTAGAACCATGGTAGATAAGAATGTGTTCCACTTAAACAATTATTAGTCACAAACTTCACTTCCATTCCAGATAGTATAAATACTTTAGGTTCTAGGATACTGGTCTACAGATTTCCTTCTTGTAGCAAGAATCTTTGTACAATTCTTTGAAGACAAATTTCCTTTTATTAAGAGTCTTTATTATTTAAGGTTCTTTAGTCTTTTATAGACTCTTAAGTTTTTATAGTCTTGTTTTTCTAGAGAATTCACTCTTTTTGCTATTCACCACACTTTCTTTAGACCATCTTTTATTCTAATACCCTTGAAAATGTGTCCATCAAAATCCTATTTATTGAACTGAACCTTACTTGTGTAACTTGTAGCACCGATTTCTTGATTTAAAAGTTTCCATGAAACTTTTAAATGAAAGATATTTATATGTATTTACCAAAGTAATTGATAATTGTTTGTTACTGTAGCCATCTGTGTGCATAGATATTTATATTCTCTCTCAATTATGTTTATTTCCAACAATGATATCTATAATCATTGTTTCTAATAGATTATGCTGCTGCATATTAACTGTAATTAACTTATTTTATTGAACATTTAAGCTATTTAAATTTTTTGCTAATGTAAATAAACATGGTAAGTTTTTTTTGCATACATAACATTGTTGAGCATAGAACAAGGGAGATGTGTAAATAAAAAGTAAGAACATTTTTATGTTTTTAACATCGAATATTTTTGCAATTGATTTCTAAAGGAATTAATTCTCATTAAGAATATTTGAAACTACTTTTTAATAAGTTTTTTATTGTGAAAATACTGTACAGAGGGGTTCCAGTTACATGAGCAAGGTAATGAGTACATTTCTTATCAAGCATTGTTGCCTCCTCCTTTGTTTTTCCCCTACTATCCCTTCCCTCCCACCTCCACAACTACACTCCTCTCTACCCCCACCTAAATTGTAAAGTTTGTTTTTATTTATTTATTTTTTCCTTTTGGTCAGTTGTGGGGCTTGAACTCTGGGCTTGGGTGCTGTCCCTGTGCTCTTCAGCTCAAGACAAGCTCTCTACCACTTGAGCCACAGCACCACTTCCGGTTTTTTAGTGGTTTATTGGAGATAAGAGTTTCACCGACTTTCCTGCCCAGTCTGGCTTTGAACCGAGATCCTCAGATCTCAGCCTCCTGAGTAGCTAGGATTACAGGCATGAGCCACCGGGGCTCGGCTTAAAGTTCACTTTTCAGCATAGTGAAACTACTTTTATTTCACTAGTTTATTTTTTCCTTCTCAAGTTTTAGAATTAGTACTTTTTATCCTTGAAAAAATCTCAGTATTGGGGCTGGGAAGGTGGCTCAGTGATAGAGCACTTGCCTTGCATGCTTGAGGCCCTGGGTTCGATTCCTCAGCACCACATAAGCAGAAAAAAAAGCCGGAAGTGATGCTGTGGCTCAAGTGGTAGAGCGCTAGCCTTGAGCTGAAGAGCTGAGGGACAGTGCCCAGGCCCAGAGTTTAGGCCCCACGACCGGACCTCCCCCCCCCCCAAAAAAAAATTATTTTCTCATGTTTTTAATATCTATTATCAAATCCCTAATTTCTACTCATCTACTGAAAAAGGTTAAACATTTTCAAATAATGAAATTTCTTTTTCCAAGAAAGGGATTTTTGAATTTTTTTATCTTTAGGGAAAATTTGGAAAGTTTAAGAAGTATGTGGCCCACAGTACACATGTCACAAATGTTCGCTGGACTTATGATGACAGCATGCTGGTCACTCTAGGAGGTGCAGATATGTCCTTAATGGTGTGGACAAATGAAGTGGAGAGTTATCGAGAAAGAAGGCCCTGTGACAGTGAAGAATCAGATATAGATTCTGAAGAAGATGGAGGTATGTTATTTTTAAACATTTTAACAAGAATACAGAAAAAGTTGAGTCTGACTCACTTGAAATAGGAAAGTTAAAACAATAATAAAGTCTGAATAGTTGTGATGTTAGTAGTTTTGGTCAGTTTTACACCAGAATTTGTTTTTTGATAAATAACAACAGGCTGGCATGTATTGGTGACTCTTAATATTCTTCATATAAATGTAAGACAAAATTCTAAATAAATACTATTGAACGTCATATTTTATTTTATTGGCAGTATTGAGGCTTTGAATTCAGCCTTGTGCTTGCTACACAAGTATACTACCACTTAAATCACAACCCTTGATCCCCTTTTTCGTTATTTATTTTTCAGACAGGGTTCTGTGACTTTGCCCAGACTGGCCCCAAATTGAACTCCTCCTACCCCTAATTTTCCATAGCTGTAACCACAAGCATTGTGTCACCATTGTAGGCTTGTACTTTGAGAAAATGTTTTACTAACTTTTCCTGCCCTGGCTAACTTCAAACATTGATTCTCTTATTTCTACCCCAAATAGCTGGAATTATCATGCTGGCTAAACTTCATTTTAAAATATTTTGATTTTTTTTCCTAATGTGCCAGTCATACTCACTAGTTCATTTTAGAAAATACATTTTGTAGTACTAAAAAAAAAATCACATGCTGGGCGCCAGTGGCTCACACCTGTAATCCTAGCTACTCAGGAGGCTGAGATCTGAGGATCACGGTTCAAAGCACAGCCCGGGCAGGAAAGACCGTGAGACTACTTTCTCCAATAAACGACTAGAAAAACGGAAGTAGTGCTGTAGCTCAAGTGGTAGAACACTCCCTTGAGCTGAAGAGCTGAGGGACAGCGCCCAGGCCCAGAGTTCAGGCCCATGACGGACCAAAAAAAAAAATCACAGCATCTACAAAGAATGCACATTTTCCCTTATATGTGGAAGCTAGAACTAGCTTACAGACTCATAAATAAATATGTTGGGTAGCATACAAGTGTACATAAATATATTAACTGAAATATGGTAGATTCAAGGGAGATCTGAAATATTGTTCCTTAGAAAGGCAAAATCAAAGTTCAGCAAAATAAAACACCAGGAAGCAGGTACATGAAAGGGATGGGGTGGGATTAAAGGGGAAGGAGCACAGATGACTGAAGAGGGGGACATGCTGTCAAGAATCCAATGCATATACTACTAAATTAAGAGTGAGAGAAGAGAGGTGGACAGGGAAGGAATGGGGGAGTGTAGAAAGAGGTGACATTGATCAAGATATACTGTATTCATAAAATTCTCTGTTAAATGGCAGCTCCTTTTTACAACTTCTTAAATAATTAAAAATAAGAACAACGCTCAGTTTGGGAGGGGGAAAAGAATCAGCTCCAAAATGTGAAAATATGTTTGATTCTCATGTGAAATGTACAATAATATATTGAGTCCACCTCTGAAAGATGAAAATATACTCCCATATCATTGCATCTTAACCTCTACTAACATTTTCAGATATTTAGTATGTGTTTAGGCACATGAAAATTTTATAAATTGGGATCATGTTGAACTCACTTTTGTAGTTTGCCATTATCTCTTAGTGATGCTTTGAAAATACCACTATATAGTAAATGTTGCTTATATAATTTTGCCAACTGAATATTAACTATAACACACTTATTTCGTACTGTTGGAAATCCTTTCATTATATTTATGGGGTCATAATTGATCTCAACTATTACTTAAGGAATCACTTCATATTTTGCTGATAGGCTATGACAGTGATGTTACAAAAGAGAAAGAAATCAGTTACACCATCAGAGCCTTATCAACAAATATTCGCCCAATGTTTGGAGTCAAGCCTCATTTACAACAAAAAGAACCTTCAATTGATGAGAGGTAATAATAAAGTTTAAAACTATTTTTAAATTAAAATGAAGTTTAAATTGAAGAAAAATACATCAGCGAAAAAGTAAATTTGTTGATTAACAAAGCTAACAGTGGAAACCTTGTTTTGTACAGTGCTCAGCAACTCTGAGAAAATATGTTTGTCCTGAAATGTTTTGTTAGTAACTGTCTTCAGTAGTTTAGGGAATGTTACATCCATATATATCCATATATGTGCATATAAATATATACACATATACATGCATACATATAAATACATGTATGTGATTCAGTTTTAAAAGGCCTTTCTAGCATATACCGTTAATCAAGGAGAGACATTGTTTCAAAAACTTTAAAGCAAAAAATGCAGATTGAGGTATAGCTTGTCTTTAATGGAAACTGGTAGTAGTGTGTAATCAGCATGTCAAAATAAGGACATGTACACTGTAATTTTATAAGGAGATAGCTTTTTTAAGAAAGTCTCTGGGCTAAAGGAAAGGTCAAGGGAGAAACTGTGGACCTAGAATTTTCAGAATTAAAGACAGAAAACAGTGAAGAGCCCTATGGGGACCAAGGACGTAGTTCAGTGTTCGAAGGATTACCTACTATGTGTAAGTCCCTAAGCTCCATTCCCAAAGTGGAAAAAAAAAAATGAGGCTGATGGCATAGATTTAACAAGGGGAGAGGTTTTAGAACATGGTTAAGGAAGATTATTCAGCAAAGCAGAAGCAGTGACAAACAGAGGTGGTGGGAGATGGGGAACAACAGTGACTTCCATATGAAGAAAAATTTCGAAGAAGTTTGTATCTGAGGAAAAGCTGAAAAATAAAACCTATTCAGGGAATGAAGTGTGAGGAGTGAGGTGCACTTTGGTGACAGACAGGTAAGGGACAACTGGAGATTCTGGTAAATTCACTAACACAGCGTTCCAGAGAAGGTACTTCCTCAGCAACTAGGTAGAGGTTAGCTTGCAGATAGGATAACTGATAGAGGAAGTCACCTAGAGAAGGATAGACTAATCATGCATGTGTTATGTTTAAAGACACAAATTTCAAAGTAATTTTAACAGAAATTGGTCATACCATAATCTAACTACCTGCAGAGAACTTCAGTTTTGTATTAGCTTGCTAGAATAGGTAGTCTTCATGCTGCCCAAAGGCCATAGATTTTGGAGCCAAATAGGTGAAAATACTCATTTTTCCATTTACTAGTTGTGACCTTGAGGTCTTATTTATTCTTTCTAAACCACAGGATCAAAATGAGAATTATAATCCCTGATGGATAGATTACTTAACCCTCCACCAATGACATCCTCCCTTGAGATGAAATACGGAGTAGCCTGAGGACATGGCTGAAATAGTCTTTCTGAAATAAAATATTCATAAATAATAAGCAAGCACTACCTGTATATTTATTTCTTAGAATAATGCATATAAATCCACATATGTGGATGTAAAGAATTCTTAAATATTTATTCTTAGTATTACCTTAAAGAAATTGTATCACTCTAGTAATGAAAAAGTAGTGTTCTGTAAGGAAAGAACTCTTAATATAGAGTCCCATATATTTCTTTCATATCTTATACTATTCCTAAGATAAGAACATTATCTCTGTCAGATAAGTTTGTTATGTTACCTAATTGTAATCTGTAGTCCATCATTCATAGTACAACACTTAAATTTAGATCCTCCTCTATTGTTGAAGTGATCCGCATTTAGACAGATGTAATATTTTCCTGCTCTTGAAGAACAATTAACACTTCCCCTAACTGTAATCTTTGGTGTTAACTTGGATCTTTTGCAGCTAACATTGAACATTGTGTTTGTATGTATGCGTGCACGTGTGCTGGTCATGGGGCTTGAACTCAGGTTCCTGAGCTTTTGTGCTCAAAACTAGTGTTCTACCTCTTGAGCTGCAGCTCCAGAGATAAGACTCCTGGACTTTCCTGCCTGAGTTGACTTTGAACCATGACCCCTAGATCTCAGCTTCCTGAATAGCTAGGATTACAAGCATGAACCACTGGCACCTGGCCTGCCCCTAACTTTTTTAAAATTATTTTTTAAATTGTCTTCTGTTTTAAAAAAATTCAGTGTTGATTCTGCTAATGTGGCTCCTAAGAACCTTCATTTCACGAAATAAGAGTAGATAGAAATTAAGAACCTTCTTTTTGCCAACTTCGTATATATTATTAAAAATATATATTACTAAAACTTTTTCAAAACAATGTGACGTAAAATAGAGATAGTTTTGTATTTTTTCTGTTGACATGTTACCTTTATTGTGTTTAGTAAACTGCCATGCTTATTTATTATTAATTTTTATCTGTTTCCCTACTTTTTTTCCCCTATCCTTTCGAAGACAGGGGGTAGTAAGGTAAGTGTTTTATTGAAGATATAGTTTATTCCGATATATTATTTATATTAAACTATCAAGTATTTTATTCTTTGTTCTATTGTGATCTTTATAGCATTGTATTAATATTTTCTTTTTTTGTGGTCCTGGAGCTTGAACTCAAGACGTGGGTGCTGTCCCTAAGCCTCTGTACTCAAGGCTAGCACTCTGCCACTTGAGCCACAGTGCTTCTTTTGGCTTTTTCTTAGTAGTTTATTGGAGATAAGAGTTTCTTGGACTATTCTACCAAGGCTGGCTTCAAACCATGATTCTCAGATGTCAGCCTCCTGAGTAGCTAGGACTACAGGCTTGAGCCACCAGCATCAAGCTTTGTATTAATATTTGCTTATGAAATATTTAGATAGATTTATCAAGAAAGATATAAAATAGGACAAATCCCATAAAAATTGCATTTTTAGATACAATATGTGGCTATTATTGTGAAAGTCTTATGAGTCATTGATTTTCCAAAGACTTAATGAACTTCTATACTTTAGAGAGTTTAAGATCTTTCCTCAGTTTAAGAGGCTCATAGAAACAAACATAGACACATATATTTATCAGTGAAACCTGATAGCTTCATTTAATGCATAGTTACTTCATTTAAAAACAATAAAAGATTAATTACATAAGTGTACATTTAATAAAATGACATGGGTAATTTTAGATTACCTTCAGTGAGATGAAAGTGTCTCTAGAGAGTTTATTAAACACTACACTGGGAAAATACAGTCAGCTTTAGAAGTTGGGCTTGGAAGTGTGGCTCAGGTGGTAGGGTACCAGCTATGAGCATTAAGTGTGAGACAGCGAGATCAAATCACAGTCTCTGAAAGAGGCCTGGGGGTGGAGGGGATTAACTTTAGAAGTTAAAAAAAAATAGCATGGTAGAGGGAAAACAATGGAGGGGGTAACAATGTTCAAGAGGAAGTGTACTCATTACCTTACTCATGTAACTGTAACCCTCTGTATAGGATCTTTACAATAATAAATAAATAAATAAATAAATAAATAGGGATGCCAGCCACCAATGGCTTACTCCTATAATCCTAGCTACTCAGAAGGCTGAGATCTGAGGGCCACAGTTCAAAGCCAAGTCCTACAAGAATATCCAGGAGATATTTATTACCAGTTAACAACCAAAAAGCTGCAAGTAGAGCTATGGCTCAAGTGATAGAGTGCTAGCCTTCTGCACAAAAACTCAGAGACAGTGCCCAGGACTTACCTGCACTAATTCATTACTTTAAAAACTAAATAAGGCTACCCTATGACCCAGCAATCCCACTTTGGGCATTTACCCAAATGTTTACAAACAAGACCACACTAAAGCTACCAGCACGACTGTTTATTGCAGCACTATTTACTATAGCTAAGATATGGAAGCAACCCAGATGCCCCTCAGTAGATGAATGGATCAAGAAAATGTGGTATATATACACAATGGAATTCTATGCCTCCATCAGAAAGAATGACACTGCCCCATTTGTTAGGAAATGGAAAGGCTTGGAAAAAATTATATTAAGTGAAGTAAGCCAGGCCCAAAGAAACATAGGTCATGGTTTCCCTTATTTGCAATATCTAGTATATGTCTGAGTCAAG
Source organism: Dipodomys spectabilis (assembly GCF_019054845.1). Taxonomy (NCBI): domain Eukaryota; kingdom Metazoa; phylum Chordata; class Mammalia; order Rodentia; family Heteromyidae; genus Dipodomys; species Dipodomys spectabilis. The sequence continues at coordinate 8,702,922 of NW_024870834.1, forward strand.
CAGAAAAGGTCAGATAAGGTGATGTTAGGGAAATGAACCCTAAGATATGTATTCAAATGTTTTTTTTCTTTCATGCGATTGTTTCTAACACATAAGATTATTTCTTTGTTGCTTTGTATGTCCCTCCCCCACAGTATAACTCCTGCTTTCACTGTATTTGATGTTGGTATAATTTGTGGAGGGGAAGGGAAAAAAACAAATCGTTTAAATAGGGATACAGGTGGACCCATTGCAACAATGAGATGTACAAGTCCTTATATCGAAAATAAACTTTACAACTTTGGTGGGGGGGAAGGGGGGGAGGGGGGAGGGTTGGGTGGGGGGGCAGGGGGAGAATGGGAAGGGATAGGAAGGGGAAACAAAAGAGGAGGCTACAATGCTTGATAAGTAATGTACTCATTATCTTGCCCATGTAATTGTAACCCCTCTATACAGTATTTTCACAATAAAAAATAAAAAAAAAAAAAATAGCAATGAGAAAATTCCAAGAGATAGAATTTTAAAAGTGCATTTGACCAAATTGTGCAGATACTCAAATAGTAGGCCCCTGAATGTATTGACATCAGGAAATATCTGTGAAATTCATGGTGTATTTTAAGCAGGGATGTGTGGGAAAGAGTGCAGAGTATAACACCACCTCTAGAGACCCACATACTGTACTGGTGGAGGCGTGGTTCCCATGCTAGAGCGCCCCGGAAGTGGAAAAAGTCAAGTGAAAACACCAAGCTAGAGCACGAGACCCTGAGTTCAAGCCAGAGTACTAGCACAAAAAATTAATAAATAATAAAGAAGTCTACATAATCTCCTGCTGTTTAACAGAAATGAAGCAGTCAAAGCTAGCCTCTAATTCAAAGTAGCTTGTTCTATACCAGTCTCTATTTTCTGGAGACGTTGTCTGCTTGTGGAATGAAGGAAGATGTCATGGCCACTTCTTATGAAGAACAGTCAGTTTTCTGGGAATCACTTGTTTCAAAGCAAGAAAATGAAGTAGAGATGTGATTATTGTCTTGAACTTGAAGAGCTTCTTATATAGACATGACGTCCCCGTCTGTGTTTATGCACTTTAGATGACCATTTGTCATGAGCACCATAAAGTGATGCTCTAGATGAGTAAGGATGGTTCCTGGGTGAAATGGGGGAGGGACCCTTGTGACACCCTGAACTTCTGTTACACTCTTACACTCCATTCCTCTGGGTACTAGGCAAGTTCTCTACCATTGAGCTACATCTTCAGTCTTTATTCAGTGTTTGTGTGTGTGTGTGTACACACACACATATATATCTATATCTATCTATATGTATTTGCTCTTCAACTCAAAGCTAGCGCTCTACCACTTGAGCCACAGCACTACTTCCAGCTTTATTTGTATATTTTGTTTGTTGTTTCTCAAGACAGAGTCTCACTACATAAGTCAGGCAAGTCTCAAACTTGAGATCCTCCCACCAAAGTCTCCTGAGTGCTGGAACTGTGGTTCTATATCACCACTCCAGAACTCACTATAATATTAAGAGAAAGGTATTGTTTCTCCTTTTCTTTCTTTTTCTAATTCTTTTTTTTTCAATGCTAGGATGGAACTCAGGGCTCCACTCTAGTCTTACACTAATAGTTTCTAAAAACTAAAATTAGAGCCAAGTGCCGGTGGCTCATGCCTGTTATATTAGCTACTGAGGAGACTGAGATCTGAGGATCACAGTTCAAAGCTAGCCTAGGCAGGAAAGTTCATGAAACTCTTATCTCCAATAAACCACTAGAAAACTAGAAGTGGCACTGTGGCTCAAGTGGTAGAGCGCTTGCCTTGAGCTAAAGAGCACAGGGACAGTGCCCAGGCCCCATGACCCACCAAAAAAAAAAAGCAACTATAGTTAGTTTCTCTTTAACCACATTTTTTTCTACATAATTTAAGGAACTACTATATTTTTAAAATAGTTGGAATTTTTGGTTTTTTTGTTTTTCTTTTTTTTCTAGTGCTAAGGTTTGGACTTGGGGCCTCCTGCTTGGTCTGTATTTTTTTTTTATAAAGTCAGCCTTGGACCACAATGCTTCTACCTATCCCTACACTGTAGTCAAGATTACAGAAGTGACCCACTATACCTGGCTTAGTTAATGAGATGGAGGTCTCCCTAACCTTTTTGTGTGGGCTGTAATTGATCTGTGATCCTCCTGATCTCTGTCTTCAAAGTAGCTATGCTTACAGGCATATAACATCAATCTTAACAAAATCTTGTGTTGATTGATTATGTGTTGGTACTTGGGCTTGAACTCAACTTTTACATCCAAACCTGGTACTCTCTCACTTGAGCTGCACTTTGCTGGTTAATTGTAGGTAAGAGTCTTGAGATTTTGCTGCCTTGACTGGCTTTGAACCAAAATCCTCAGATCTCAGACTCCTGAGTAGCTAGGATTAAAGGTATTAGCCACAGCATCTAGTGGAATATTTCTTTTTATTGTTAATTTGTTTACTACCCAAATTCCAAATCTAACTAGATCTTCAATTACTCCTACTGTCTCTGGGATTGGCTGACTGTGGGTCCTTCTTCTTAAAAAATTCTCTTAAAGACTCAAGTGCTACTAGCCTTTTAAATCTAGATTTTGTTTCCTATTTCTGAATACAAAGACAAGCAGATGTAGTTTGATAGAAATTCACTTTGTCTAATCTGAATAAGAAAAAGAATGTTATACTTGTAGTTTACAACACAGAACATTTTGAATTCTCACTTATCTTTCTCTTTTGCCTTTTTTCTTCTAATCTGCCATTAATGGAATAATTTAAACCTTTTCAATGTTCAGTAATAAAAGTCCACAGGCCTTTAATATTTTCAGTGTAATTTGCTGCATTAAACATATAAAATATTGTATTAAAGGAAATATTTTCTCTGTTTTAAAACTCAAATTATGTTACAATATTTTCTTCTTTCTTTCTTTCTTTGCTGCTGAAAAGAGGTTCCAGGTAATCTTCTTGTTATGTTTATGAGGCCTAATTTTGTGTGTCCATAATCTTTTTCATTTGCCATTAATGAGCAATGTGACTCAATGCTGTTTACCTCTATTAATTTTTCTGCACTTTCTCCCTTTGGAATTAGAGCCCCTGAAGAGTGTGTGTGTGTGTGTGTGTGTGTGTGTGTGTGTGTGTGTGTGTGTGTGTGTGTGTGTGTGTGTGTGTGTGTGTGTGTGTGTGTGTGTGTGTGTGTGTGTGTGTGTGTGTGTGTGTGCGCGCGTGTGCGTGCGTGCGCGCGCGCTTGAACTCAAGGCCTCAGCTCTGTCCCTGAGCTAACACTCAAGGCTAACACTCGACCACTTAAACCACAGCTCCACTTAAGCCACAGTTCCACTTATTTGGGTGGTTTATTGGAGTCTTACGAACTTTCCTACCTGGGCTGGCTTTGAACCATGATCCTCAGATCTCAGCCTCCTGAGCAGCTAGGATTTTAGATACGAGCCATCAATGTGTGGCATGTATAGAACCATAATTAGTGGATGTGTACTACATGTAATTGCTTTACTTAAGCTTCTTGCATTCAAGTTGTACAGTTTTTCAACTTGTATAATTTTATTTTAAGCAATAATACAATATACTTTTATTTGAACTGTCCTTACAAAAATTAAAATATGCTTGATTGTTACATAGAGTTGTATAGATACAAATTGCTTTATTGTTTGAGTTATAGTTAAAGCTGTCAGATACTAACATTGATGAAACAAACTACTAAATTGACTTGGAAGAAAACCAGTTTTACTGGGCACTGGTGGCTCATATCTGGCTACTCAGAAGGCAGGGATGTTAAGAACACAGTTCAAAGTCATCCCAGGAAAACAAATCTCTGAGACTCTTTATTGCCAATTAACCTGAACCAGAAATGGAGATGTGGCTCAAGTGGTAGAGTGCTAGCCTTGAACGAAAAAGCTTAGAGATGGAGTCCAAGCACTGAGTACAAACCTCAGGACCAGCACCAAAAAAAAAAAAAGTTTCTATTATTTGAAACAGGCAGTCCTAGTAGAACTATTGTAAGTTTAAATTCGACCAATTTAGTTTTATGTTTTACTTATGGACATTTAAAAAGTAAATGACTTACCCATTATTCTCTGCATGTCCTAGGAGCGCGTCAGCCAGAAGGGTGGCATTCTCCCACGACTTCATCACTAGTTTTGAACCACAATACTTTCTAAATTGTTTTCTGAGGTTCATGTCATGTAGCTTTTCTTCTTCATTTTACTCATTTAACATCATACTGTCATTCTCTGTAAAACATGTTGCTATATGACCCATAATCTTCTGGTACTGAATTGTCCATCAATCTGGTCACGTCAGTGTTTATTAATAAGCATCCATCCTGGAAGCTTGATATCCAAGTGGGGTAGTTTAAGACAGCAGCATTTGAACAGCATTGGTTGATTTAAAATTCAGGTTTCCTAGTGGCTTTTATTTCCTTATATTAAAAAAATGGTTCATTTTGCATAAAAAATCAAAAGTAAATGATTTGAAGCCAAAGTTTCTGTGATAACATGAAATATATATAGATAATTATATATTTTATATATTATACATATAATATATATAATTGACAGAGACAGACAGACGTGTGTGGCACTTTTTTTTTGGTAGTTGTCCTGTGCTTTAAACTCAGGGCCTTGCCCTTGCTCCTCTTGCTTGCTTGGCTGACACTCTGCTCTTGAGCCGCTACCACCCCATTCATCCCTTTCATGCTTCAGTTATTTTTCAGACTGGGTTCCGTTCTTTTCTCTGGAGCCAGTATCAGACTTGATTCTCCTACTTATGGCATGTCACATAACTGGGATCCACAGGGGTGTGCCACCACACCAGGCTTATTGATTAACATGTAATCCATGATCACTCACTTTTTGCCTGGTCATCTAGCCTCAAACAATATTCCTCCTGATCTCCACTTTCCAAGTACCTAGGATTACAAAAATGAGCCGCTGCAGTTACATGCACACCCCCTATCAGTTTGCTTATAGTGTGCTACTTGAGCCATACCTCAGTATTGTTTTTTGCTGGTTATTTTGGAGATAAGTCTCAGACTTTTCTGCTTGGAATAGCTTCAAATCTCCAGACTCCACATCTCATCCTCCAGAGGAACTACAATTACAGATGTGAACCATCAGTGTCTGTCTAGGACATTTACTTTATGACACCAATCAGGCATGTGTATATATTATTCTACATGCTGTTTTATGTTACATATAAAAATCTACACTAATTTTATTGTTGCAGTGCTGGAAATCAAAGCTGGAGCCTTGTGCTCTATCACTGAGCCACATAATCACTTTATATTTTGCATGTTCCAGCTCACTACATCCATTTATTTTATATTGCATGTTCAAGATTAATCATTTACTTTTTTTTTTTTGGTCATGGGGCTTGAACTCTGGGCCTGGACACTGTCCCTCAGCTCTTCAGCTCAAGGCGAACATTCTACCACTTAAGCGACAGCACCATTTCCAGTTTTCAGGTGGTCAATTGCAGATAAGAATCTCACAGACTTTCCTGCCCTGGCTGGCTTTGAACCGTGCTCCTCAGATCTCAGCCTCCTGAGTAGCTAGGATTACAGGCATGAGCCACTGGCACCTAGCTTCATTTACTTTTTATAAATGTATAAAATGACTATAGTGTAATGCCTTTGATTTTAGAAGACTTATTCATAAATATTAAAATTTTTCCGTAATAGAGTTATTTGTATCACTTTGTGTGTGTGTGTGCTAGTACTGAGGCTGGTACTCAGGGCCTTAACATTTTGCTCAAGGCTGGTATATTACTTGAGCCACAATTCCACTTCTAGCTTTTTTGTTGTTAATTGAAGATAACAGATAAGACTTTACTTCCCAGGCTGGTTTTGAACCATGATCCACAGATCATGAGTGGCTAAGATTACAGGCAAGAGCCACTGGTGCCCAGCTTAATTTCTTTTTCTTTTCTTTTACTTTTTTTTTTTTCTTTGTCAGTTATGGGGTTTAAACTCTGTACCTGGGCTATGTCCCTCAGCTCTTCAGCTTAAGGTTAGCATTCTACCACTTGAGCCACAGTGACACTTCCGGTTTTCTGGTAGTTAATTGGAGATAAGAGTCCCACAGACTTTCCTTCCTGAGCTTGCTTTAAACTGTGTTCCTCAGATCTCAGCCTCCTGAGTAGCTAGGATTACAGGCAAGAGCCACTGGCCCTGGCCTTAATTTCCTTTTGATTTAGTTTTTATAAACTGAATATTTAAAATTTGAAGAAGGGTTGATATATGATTGATTTAGATTCAGTTTTCAGGTTATTCAATTTGGCAGATGAGAAGAAGGAAAATGAGCAGCATTAGTAATAGTGATTACCTTCTCCAGAGTGTCGTATTAATAATAGTCCTTTATGACTAAAAATTGTTTCCCTTGAATAAATGTTGGATGGTGAAGCATTTAGCACATATGAGGATGGCAAGAAGCCGAGCCAGTGAAGAGCTAACAAGGAGCATGAAAAAGCATGCTACTATAAATTTAAACTCATATGATTTATGTTTGCTAACAGTATAGAAAGTACACAGAAATACTAAAATTCACTTTCAAGAAGAAAATGTTGGTGTTGGGTGCTTTAAAGCAATAATCCAGGCTTTTTGATAATGTACCCCTCACATTTTTTAAGTATGTAAAATTATTTTCTTATGTGTAATATATCATTCATATTTTATTATTTATGATTTATTATATTTTATTATAATATTTATAATTATGTATTATTAACAAGGAAATAAAAGTAAGGTGGGGCTAGTGGCTCATGCCTGTAATTCTAGCTTCTCAAGAAACTGAGATCTAGGGAATCATGGTTCAAAACCAGTGTAGACAGAAAAGTCTCTGAGACTGTATCTCTGGAATAACCAGCAAAAAAGTTGGACTGGAGGCCTGGCTGAAATGGTAGAGAGACAAGTGAACAAGCTGAGCAAGCATGAGGCACACAGTTCAAACTCAACACTAGGGGAAGAAAAACCACCGAAACCCAAGAGAATGAATAAAATTTTAAATTATTTTCTTTTCACCTTCTTGCATGAGAGCCTATCAAAATCAGAGGCCACCAGTCTACAGGAGCTAGATGGGTTCCCATTGGCAAAGCTGGGACCTCTCTGGAAGGCACCTCTGGGCGGTCCTGGGCACGGGTGATGCATACATCTCCTCCTTCCCACCTTCATTACAGGCCCCCAGTGAGCAGAGCCCCACCACAGCCAGAAAAACTGCAGACGAACAATGTTGGCAAGAAAAAGAGACCCATAGAGGTAAGGAAGGCCCATTTCCTGTTGTTACTAAAATATTTCCCGAGTTCCTTTTATAACTATCTAAGCCTTGTCATTGGTTTTTATGAAAATAAGTGTATTGAATATAATCTTACTTCCTTTGGTTGTAAAAAATCTATTGCTTGACTCCTACTCAGTTCTTTTTTTTTTTGGGGGGGGGTCCGGTCGTGGGGCCTGAACTCTGGGCCTGGGTGCTGTCCCTCAGCTCTTCAGCTTAAGAAGGCTAGCACTCTACCACTTGAGTCACAGCGTCACTTCTGGGTTTTTTCTTTTTGCTTATGTGGTGCTGAGGAATCGAACCCAGGGCCTCAGGCATGCAAGGCAAGCACTCTACCATTGAGCCAACTTCCCAGCCCCTCCTACTCAGTTCTGAGGTTTAGACTGATACCCAAATTCTCTTTAATTTTTTAAATGAGTCTTATACTTGTAATACCTTGCAAGATTGATCAGTATCTCAGAATTTGTAAATATACATGTATGGGAATGATCAGTTACTTAGGTAAGCACAGCACTTTGGCACTTTCTTATACTTTCTGGGCTGAATTTATAAGCTAAAGATTAAATACTTACATTATATCTGGAACTTGACCACAAGGTCTATGGAGACTGTTCTGTCTCTCCAGACAAGAGATCTTTCACAATAATAGAGGAAGAAGAAAGGCTGTGGCCAGCATCTGTAGCCCCAGCAGCCTGTGCATCCTCAGGCATGAATAGGGTTTATGGCTGGTCAGTGAGAATGGACACTTTCAGTTGTAGGACTCTCTGCCTGAACTTGAGCATGACTTGTCAGAGACATCCTTGGGTTAATCAGAGTACCTGACATGCACATCATTTATCCTAAGATGATTATTTATCCTTGGATAAAGTTTTTGTGACTATATTGAATACAGGTTAAAGTATTCTTTTGGAACCAAACATCTGTGTTTAACATGTAGAAAATTCTTGCAATCAGCTGATCACATTATTTCCTTTTCCTTAGTTTACATAGAAAAATATAGTATGTAGCCGGGCGCCAGTGGCTTATGCCTGTAATCCTAGCTACTCAGGAGGCTGAGATCTGAGGATCACGCTTCAAAGTCAGCCCGGGCAGGAAACTCCGTGAGACTCTTATCTCCAATAAAAAATTCACTAGAAGTGGCACTCTGGCTCAAGTGGTAGAGCGCTCTCCTTGAGCTGAAGAGCGCAGGGACAGCACCCAAGCCCAGAGTTCAAGCCTCACAACCGACAAAAAAAAGAAAAATACAGTATGTAGAATATATCTTTTAGTTGTCCAAAACAGGTTACATAGAGAAATGTATCTAGTTGGTTTTGTGTTTGAAGTTTGTTAAATATCCAAAACATACCTTCCATTCATTGTGACTGAAGAGCTCAGTACTGTGTATAGCACAGAACATGGATGAACATTTACATATGAGGAAAAATATGGTAAAAGGTTTTTTCCCATTATTGTTACAGGATCTTGTTTTGGATCTTGTGTTTGGTTATCGAGGCAGAGACTGCAGGAATAATGTACATTATTTAAATGATGGTGATGATATAATATATCACACTGCATCTGTTGGAATTCTACACAATGTTGCTACAGGTAGGAAATCCTAATTCATCAGTACACACACACCCATACTGTTTTTGATTTAGGATTTATCTAACAGCCTATAGGTATTTGTTAAAGCTGTAAATATTTTAAATATATTGGAGAAAAAGTCCAGACTAATTCATATTTCGATATTTGGGGGAGGGGTTATGTTGCTATTTTTTTTTGTTTTTGAGTCAAGCTCTTCCTGTACAGTCCAGGCTAGCCTGTACCTCTAGGTAGCCCAGGGGGGGCCTCAAAATTGCAATTCTCCCAGCTCAACCTCTCAAGTGCTGGAATTACAAGCATGCACCATCACGCCCAGCCACATTTCAGTCTTAAGAGCATTATACCGCAGAATAGTATTTTATCATGCAAAGTTCTATTTGCTTTCTGTTAGAAGTGAGGATTTACAGTAAATAGCTTTAGCCAGGCGCTGGTGGCTCACGCCTATAATCCTAGCTACTAAGGAGGCTGAAATCTGAGGATCACAGTTCAAAGCCAACCCAAGCAGGAAAGTCCATGAGACTCCTATCTCCAAGTAACCAAGTGGCACTATGGCTCAACCAAAAAAAAAAAAAAAAAAAAGAAGAAGAAGAAAAAGAAGAGAAGAACCATGTTTTATAATGAAACCATTCATAATTGGAGCTCCCTTTTTCCACATCCTCACCATGAGATGGTTTAGGAACATTGTTTTTGATAATGATTGAAAGTAGCGTATTGGTAAATGATTGATGAGTAGATTGTTTTTACTAAGGTCTTGGAAAGCTGAGGAAGCTGCTTATCTATGGTTCTACTCATGAGTCCAAAAAATGTAAGAAAGTATTGCTTTTTTCTTTTTACTTTTCTTTTTTTTGGTCGGTCATGGGACTTGAACTCTAGGCCTGGGCACTGTCCCTCAGCTCTTCAGCTCAAGGCAAACACTCTACCACTTAAGCCACAGCGGGCAGGACTTTTCCTGCCCGGGTTGGCTTTGAACTGTGATCCTCAGATCCTCAGATCTCAGCCTTCTGGATTACAGGCGTGAGCCACTGGCTCCCAGCAAGAAAGTATTTCTTGCTGTTTATTTAACTGATTAGTTTAAAGAACAAATTAAGTTCTTTTAGCACCATTTGATGATCAACATGAACATTCTAGTGACATTGTTGAATTCTGTTTTGTTACATATGTTTGTAAGCATCATAAAATCTTAAGTTAGAACTAGAAACAGGTTATCTAGTCCAACCAAACCTTTTAGATTTTTCTTTGATAGTTTCTCTCTGAATGGATAAGGAGTAGATGAATCACATGAGTCCTGATTCTCTTCCTGGTCAGTGCTAATCATTAGTCACTAGTTAAATAATCATGAATTTAGCACCTAAAGTAAAGGATTCACCAGGAACACATGAAATCATTGGTAGTTTTCTATTTAATAATTCTGAGCATTTAAAAAATGCTATTTCAGGGGCTGGGAAGGTGGTTCAGTGGTAGAGCGCTTGCCTTGCATGCCTGAGGCCCTGGGTTCGATTCCTCAGTACCACATAAGTGGTAAGAAAGAAAAGAAAAAAGCAAAAAGAAAAAAGCCAGAAGTGGCACTGTGGCTCAAGTGGTAGAGCGCTAGCCTTGAGCTGAAGCGCTGAGGGACAGTGCCCAGGCCCAGAGTTCAGGCCCCACGACCGGACCCCCCCAAAAAAAATGCTATTTCAAAAGAAAATTGAAGGTTCACTTACCCTTTAAGAATAGGGAGGAATAAGATAAGCAAAAAAAAAAAGAAAGAAAGAATGTATAGACTCTGATACTTAACGATTTTATTTTTTTTTATTTTTAACTAACCACCTTTCTAATGATGAGCTCTCAAGAGAGAAGGCAGAAAGAAGACTAGGCATTGCCTACATTCTGCAAATATGGTTTCTTACCAGTTTGGTGATCCAATGCATTTTCATAATCTGGGACTCTAGATCTGTTACCTGATCTTCACCAATTTAGCAAACAACCTTTAGGTCTAGAAAGTACAAAGCACATTTCACTTTGGGAAGTTTAAAAGTAATAGTAGGTCTGCTAAATGTAGTTGTTGAGGTTTTGTTTTGTTTCATTTTATTCATGGTGTTTATAATTTGGATCTATTGTACCATTTCCCTCCAGGCCATTAATATCCAATTTCATTTAGTTTATTATATCCCACATGGACTGCTGCTGTGACTGTCTAATGTCTCTTCAACTTTCAGTACTGACAGATGCTGAAATTCCTTAATAAATTAATCCTTTGATAAAAAAGTCGTTTGTGTTTCTCCATTCACTGCAGAATAAGTATTAAATAAGAGTAAAAATGGCCCAAATTACTAAATGGAAAAACATTTGTTGTTTTTATGTGACTCTGGTGAATCTTTTCCTTTACAAAACCCTAACAGAAAAGTCATCATCTAGCCTTCCAAATCTTCCATAGTTCTAGTTTGTAGCTGCCTTCCCAACCACATTGCTGATTCTTGTTACTCATGACCCCTCCACTTCAGCCAAAGGAGCCCCGTGCACACACCCAGCCCTTGCCTGCCTTTCTGCTTTTGCTCAAAGTGCCTCTCTGCGTAAAATGGTCTTCCCCAACCACCATCACATTTATAGAATCTGTTTGGGTCAGTATAGGAGTACCACATTTCTTTTTTTTTTTTTTTTTTGGGGGGGGGTCCGGTCATGGGGCCTGAACTCTGGGCCTGGGCACTGTCCCTCAGCTCTTCAGCTCAAAGCTAGCGTTCTACCATTTGAGCCACAGCGCCACTTCTTACTTTTTTTTTTTTTTTCTGCTTATGTGGTGCTGAGGAATCAAACCCAGGGCCTCATGCATGCAAGGCAAGCGCTCTACCACTGAGCCACCTTCTCAGCCAGAGTAGCACATTTATATAATGGGAATACTCTTGAATACTGTTTCCTGTACTGAATTCTTGTGTGTGGGGGGAGGGAGAGTCACTGGGATTTGAACCAGGGTCTTGTACATGCTAGACAAGTGTTTCACCCCTGAGCTACATCCCCATCCCTCCATAGCATTTGAATCCTATTTCTCTGGTATCTTCAGACTTGTATTATATGCTTTAAAACTTCTGATTCATTAGTATCTTTATGACCATTTATAGACAATAAGTGCTCAAACACTATGCGAACTAACAAATACGTTAAAAGAGTAGTTTGTCATACTAGATAAGTACATTTGGCTGTTACATCTTCAAATTTTGAAACTTATATCTCAAATTCTTTCCTTATAGGAACCCAGAGTTTCTATCAGGAACATAATGATGACATTCTGTGCCTCACTATAAATCAGCATCCCAAGTTTATCAACATAGTGGCAACTGGCCAAGTAGGTATGTTTCTGTATTTTAAAAAGAAACAATTTGAAACATTGGTTTTGTTTAAATAAATTCAGTGTCTTAAGAAAAAGCTTAAATATAGTGTAATTGTGGATGGTTCAAAGTCTATGTGTATGTATATAAAGCCAAATACCTATTATTCTATAAAATTTACTTCCATGTAATTTTCAGTTACTTGAATTAGTTCAGATAATTCAGCATTTAAAATAAACTATTAGATAGTACCTGAAACAGTTGGATTTAGTCCTTTAGCAAGAACTCAGTCTGTGATTGCTATTCATTGGCCCTCATTCTAGAATTTCTAATCGCATAGGCCTGTGACTTCATCTTCCATTTTGGAGACATATCACATTCTTACTGAGTCTTGTCTAGTACTTCTTTTCTGGAAGGTTTGCTTTGGATGTCTCCAGCGGCATTCTATGAGACGAGATGTCCATGGGAGCACTATATGTAGTTTCCCTCACGGAAAGCCTTCCCCCATTTGATATCCTAGAATTCGGTATAACCAATATGTGTATGCTTGAAGGGTAGGATTCTGAGATTCCAAGTAAGGATGTCTTAGTTGCTTTTGAGTACTGTAATAAATAACATAGATTAGGTGGGCTAAATCTAGAAGTCGGTGACTCACATCTGTAATCCTAGCTACATAGGAGGCTGAGATCTGAGGACCAAAGCCAGCTGGGGCAGACAAATCTGGAAAGCTCTTACCTCTAACTAACCAGCAAAAAGCCAGAAATAGAGGTGTATCTCAAGGGATAGGGCACCTGCTTTGAGCAAAAAAAGCCAAAGCAAGGTGCAAGGCCCTGAGTCCAAGCCCCTCCACTGGCACAAAAATAAGTAATTTCTCAAGTTCTGGAAATTAGAAGTTCAAGATCATGAGTTTAGAACTGTGAAACTGTGTAGGGTTTACAGATGTGTTTTCTGGGTTACAGATGGCTTTTTTATAGCCTCCTACGGTAGAGAAAAAGAGGCTCTTTCCTCTCCTTTCTAGGACACTGTTCTTATGGTGAAGGCTTATCCTCATGACTTTTGTCCCCCAGAGGTCCCACCTGCTCCTACCATCATGTTTGATATTAGTGTCAATGTTTGGATTTTGGAGGGCCACAAACATTCAGCTTGTAGCAGCACTTGTGAGCTTCATGGCTCCTGGTAGTGTGGAATGGAGCAAGGGTGAGAAGGTGGACTTACATTGCCCCAACCTCCAAAGAGTTCTCCATTTGTGCCATCCTTCCATGTCACTGCAGGGGTGTACTCACCAAAATTAAAGAGACCTCACTTGATGCTTTTTGATATTTGACTTCTAGATCTGTACTGTTGTCACAGACTCCGTAGTTATCCAGGGACCAGCCTGGTCACAACAAACACTCCCAATCTTTCAACGGTTCTTCATGTGGCCTAGTTTCAAGTCCTTCTACCAACTGGAAGTTATCAAAGTATATTGAGAAGGATAAAGGCATGGTTCAAGTAGTAGAGTGCTTACCCACCAAGCACAAAGCCCTGAATTCAAACCCCAGTACTGTCAAGAAATTAAAATCACAGTACGTTTAGAACTAACCATACTATTTACTATATGAGCACTTGGCAGAGTTGACTCCTTTATTCTCTCTTCCCTCATCTCCGAAGTCAAGATACTCTAGACCTTTTAATCAATATGTTCTAGAAATCCTTGTTTTGTCTTGGTTGATGAAAAACAATTATGTAATTCCAATGAGTTTCTAAAATTATTTTTGTGCTGGTCCTGGGGCTTTAACTCAGTTAGAGCTCTTGAACCACACCTCTAGTACAGCTTTTTGCTGGTTTGTTGGAGACTTCTTGCAGACTTTTCTATTTAGGCTGGTTTCAAACCAAGATCCTCAAGTCTTAGCCTCTTCACTATCTAGAATTACAGAAGTAAGCTGCTGGCACCCAGTTTACAGCCTTCTGTCCTACTAAAGACTGTTACTTTAAAAGAAAAGAAAAGAAACAACTTTGTTGTGGGGTACCAAAGGCTCATAACTATAATCATAGCTATTCAGGAGGCTGAGATCTGGGAATCGCCATTCAAAGTCATCCTTGGCAGGAAAGTTCACAAGATTCTTTTTTTTTTTTTTGCCAGTCATGGGACCTGAGCTCTGGGCCTGGGCACTGTCCCTCAGCTCGTCAGCTCAAGGCTAGCACTCTACCACTTGAGCCACAGCGCCACTTCTGGCTTTTTCTGCTTATGTAGTGCTGAGGAATCGAACCCAGGGCCTCATGCATGCAAGGCAAGCACTCTACCACTGAGCCACCTTCCCAGCCCTCCACAAGACTCTTATCTCCAAGAATAAACACCAAAAAGTCAGTAGTGGAGCTGAGCACAAAATCTCAGGGACAGTGCCTAGGCCCTGAGGTTAAGCCCAGAACCAGTACAAATATAATTCTCTCAGGGGAAAAACAAAAAAATACTTACTAACAAACAAATATAATAAGCATAGGCATGCACATTTTCTTCCTTGGCAAACATTTACTCATATAGAACATCTTTTGTTACAAGGAAGAACTGTTTTTGTTTCTTGGACTACATAGCTATTTTACTATCAAGATCCTTAAAGTTTATATCTATATCTACTTCTTCACATCTATATCTACCTCTTCTCTGAAAGCAGAGATTCACAGGGCCTACTTGACGATGCATTTTATAAACCAGAGTAAATGTCATCAGGACTTAAATCATATCAACATTATTTTTAAAGATATTACAATTAAAATTTTATGTACCTCATTAACTACAAAGAAAATATTTTATCTAAAGAAAAAGTTGGGGAACTCAAGAAACTAATCCCTCCCAAACCTAACAAACCAATTACTAAATGGGCAAGGGAACTAAAGAGGGACTTCTCAGATGAAGAAATAAAAATGGCAAAGAAACACATGAGGAAATGTTCATCATCCCTGGTGGTAAAGGAAATGCAAATAAAGACAACCCTGAGATACTACCTTACCCCAGTCAGAATGTCCCACATCCACAAATCAGCCAATGACAAATGCTGGAGGGAATGTGGAGAAAGAGGAACCCTATTACACTGCTGGTGGGAATGTGCACTTATACAACCACTTTGGAAAGCAGTCTGGAGGGTCCTTAGAAAACTAAAGATTAACCTCCCTTAGACCCCAGTCATACCACTTCTAGGCATCTACCCTGAACAACAGGAACCAATATACAAGGACACGTGTACCTCCATGTTTATTGCAGCACTGTTCACAATAGCTAGGATATGGAAACAACCCAGATGCCCCACCACAGATGAATGGATCCAAAAATTGTGGTATCTATACACAATGGAATATTATGCAGCCATTAGAAATGACAAAATAATGGCATTTGCAGGGAAATGGATGGAGCTAGAAGGAATCATGTTGAGCAAGGTAAGCCAAGAGCAAAGAGACAAACGGTACATGGTTTCCCTGATGAGTGGATGCTAAATCCAAACTGTTAGGTGATACAACAAAATTAACAGGACTTAAGAAACAAAGAACTCCCACTCATCTGGTCGAACCACTACTAAATAACCCCATACTGCTGATCACACCATTATATGTTATAGACTATGATAGACAATTTGCTCCAGGAAAGTTAGAATGAACTTGTGACTTTAAATGAGCATCATTATTCCACAATACTGTGAAATTTGGGAAATTATGTAATCACTTAACCACAATTTAAAAAAAAAAAAAAAGAACCTCGGGGAAGGTAGGGAGGGAAGAGATGGTAGGGGGAAAACAATGGAGGGGGTAACAATGCTCAATAGGAAGTATACTCATTACCTTGCTCATGTAACTGTAACCCTCTGTATAGTATCTTTACAATAAAAATTTTAAAAAAATAAAAATAAAATAAAATTTAAAAAAAATGTTGAAGGCGTGGGAGGGGGGAGGATGGGAGGGCATGAATGGTAAGGGGTAACAAAGGAGGAGGCAACAATGCTTGATAAGAAATGTACTCATTACCTTGCTCATGTAATTTAACCCCTCTGTACCGTATTTTCACAATAAAAATTATTAATAAAAAAGAGTTTGAAAAGCTAATATAGACTGTTAATATGTATAATTGACACAAATCCTTCCATCCAATTTATTCAACTGAAAGGAATAAGCAAGACTTGCTAATGATAGGATTTAGATTATTTTAAAACTATTTTATAATAATTGGGTTTTTGCACTTTTACTGTTAATATTTGTTATTTATAGGTAATTATTTTTCTGCTTTTTCCATTATAGGTGACTCAGCAGATATGTCAGGTAAGGAAAATTGATCATTTTCTGTCCTGAGTTCAAGCCCCAGGACTAGTATAAAAAATGTAATTTTAAAAAGTTCATTTTAAATATAAATCAACAAATATTATCTAAGGATTAAATCTTTTGAAACGTATTATTTTTATAGACTACTTCAATTTTTGAAATGTATTGTTCAGTTATACATATTAAACAGACTGCAGTAAAACTTAAAATTACTTCATTTTTGTTTTTGAACATTAGTTTATAAATTAAAAAGTTATTAAATTAATAATGTGTACCCATTTTTCTAGATATTTAATAGCTAGGCCTTTTCAGTGAAAACTTCAATTCAATGTATTTATCATGTTAAATGCATATAGCTCTCCATGTAATTATATAAAGAATTATGAGTAGGTTTCTATGCCTGTTTCCCCTCTGGTGCTGAGGATCAAACCCTGGGCTTTGCACTAGTCCTGAGCTTTGCCTTTGGGCCATAAACATGCATTGTTTTTGATAATTTGTTTAGCGTTATTAATTGCCTGATTTGCTTGCCAAAATGCTATTTATCCTGAAGAAGTATTATATACTTTCTGTTTCCTTTTCTTTTTTCTTTCCTGCTCCCCTTTTTTCCATCTCTAAATATAGTTTTGGTTTTGAGCTATTGTGCAATAATTATAATTCTTACAACTTTTTTTTCAACATTTTAGAGGTGAGTATCAGCTTTAGATGGAAACATTTAGGTCAATTATAACTTTTGGATTGTCTTTGTTTAGCTACAGCCCCTTCTATCCATGTCTGGGACGCAATGAACAAGCAGACTTTATCTATATTAAGATGCTACCATTCAAAGGGTGTGTGTTCAGTCAGCTTCAGTGCTACTGGCAAACTATTGCTGTCTGTGGGCTTAGACCCAGAACATACCATTACCATTTGGAGATGGCAGGAAGGTAAGACTTTTCTTGTTTGTGTGATTTAAAAAACAAACAAGAATATAAGGTAATATGAATTCTCTATATATTATGTCCCTTAAGTAGATGATTGTTGAAGCCATTATTTACTATAGTGCCACACAATACCAATGCAGTTAGTATACAGTAGGTGTTTCCCTTTAAAAGCTCACAAAAGATGTTCATAAAACTGTTATTAGTATTAGACTTTTTCATTGCTATTTCCTTTCCATAAGAAATTATGTCTTTCTCATTAATGAATGACTGGTTGGTTCTTGAAGCTCTTACTAGAGAATGAAAATGAGGGCTAGGATACAGCTCAGGTGACAGGCAGTGGAGCTGTTGTCTTTCAATTGCCAGGTCTGAGTGTGTGTGTGTGTGTGTGTGTGTGTGTGTGTGTGTGTGTGTGTGTGTGTGTGTGTGTGTGTGTGTGTGTGTGTGTGTGTGTGTGTGTGTGTGTGTGTGTGTGTGTGTGTGTGTGTGTGTGTGACAGACAGAGACAGAGATGCTAGGAATCAAATCCAGGGCATCATACATGCCAGATAAGTGTTCTACCAGTAAGCCCCTTAAAGTGTTCTTTAAATCATAGTGGAGACCAATAGCAAATACTACCTAACACAGTTTAGACAAAAATTTTAAGGCATGGAAGTGGCGCTGTAGCTCAAGTGGTAGAGCGCTCACCTTGAGTTGAAGAGCTGAGGGACAGCGCCCAGGCCCAGAGTTCAAGCCCCACGACCGACCAAAAAAAAAAAAAAAATTTTAAGGCATATAGAGAAATTAATGGAGTCAACCCAGAAGAAATATAAGTCATGTTCCTAAAATCTAGAATGGCCCTTAAACAGAATGAAGGCCTCCTGTGTGCCTCCCCTGTGGAGCATAGGTAATTGAGGGTTATGGATTGTTAGTCAGTGGAGCAAGAACCATGACCCTCTCTTCTTACAAGTGTTGTTTTGTTATTATTTTGAACCATATTACTTGGATTGTTTGATTCTGTTGATTAGCTTGCTTCTTATACTAACTTGGATAATTTTGTTGTATCCTCTGTGTCAGGGGCCAAAATTGCCAGCAAAGCTGGGCACAGCCAACGAATTTTTGTCGCAGAATTCCGACCAGATTCTGATACCCAGTTTGTCTCTGTGGGAATAAAACACGTGAAGTTCTGGACACTGGCGGGAAGGGCCCTTCTTAGCAAGAAAGGGCTGCTGAGCACCCTGCAGGATGCCCGGATGCAGACCATGCTCGCCGTTGCGTTTGGTGCAGTATGTCTCTTAAAATCCTGTGTGGTAGTAGAATTTAGACTCCGTGACTTTTTTTTTCTGTAAATAGATAGAGTCACATAAACGTTGATATGGCACAGTTATCCACTAATCATTGTCCTGGTCACACATATATTTCATCTCTATCAGAAATGAGGGTGGGGAAGAAAGTTACTAAGGAGGAAGAAGAATGTTTATGAATCATCTGCATCCATAGGCTATTGCTGTTCTCCAAGGCCTTCATTAGTACTCGCACGACACTAGTTATTCTATGTGTCTTCCAAGTAGTTCCTCATGCACCTAAGGTTTATTTTTGTCAGAATAAAAGGAAAGTCCATCAAGTTACCATTATGTTCAAGAAATTTTAGGTCTCATTTGGGTTTAGGATTCCTTTGCTCTCTAGCATCTTAACTTCCTGTTTATGGTGTAGTTAAACTAGAGGCTAGCACCTCTGATACAAGGGAAGAAGGGAGAGACGGAAAGAAAGAAGCCAATTCTAGTCTCAACAATATTCAAGACTCCTTTCTCTTCCCTTGACTCCCTTCCATCTGGGCTCTTCCCAGTAATTCTGTGCCCTGGCTACTTTAGAAATCCTTTGGTGCAATTAAAAAAAATAAGCCCTACATGGTTTTCTTATGAAAGTGTTCATATGGGTATGAGTATGAGGTACTTTAAGAAGGAAAATCACAAGTTTAGAACAGTGAAGTGCACTTCTGCTTTTGAGAAAAGACCATGGACATTAGTGGCCACAACCTGTCAAACTTGAGTTGGACATTTTGGATATATTTAATATAGGACCAGTAAATTGTTTCTGGAAGAAGATCCAGACATTCACACAATTCTTGCACTTAAATATGCCCATATACATAGAATTCCTTATTTATTGCCCATTCCCCCCAAAAAATAAGCTTGGTGACTAAAATATTAGAAACCGTTTATTTGCTGTATATAAAGGAGTAGTGCAATCAGCAAGGATGTTTTCTCCCGTAAAAGGTAGGTTTATGTTCAATTTAAGTGGTTCTAATTTATTTTTAATTTACATAAAAACATAAAATATAAAACATAAAAACAAAATTGAACATGCGTTTGAGGTAGCACGTTGATGTTTCTCAGTTGAAGCACTCTTGAGTCTAGGCTGGAGCCTGTTCTGTGTACTGAAGCAATTGCTTTCTAACTGCAGATCTAGTAATGTCCCTCAATCTGCAAGAGTTAGTGAGGGACAGAAAACTCCTACGACTTCAGATGAGATGACAGCTTCACTTTGTGACAAGTTTTCTTCTCTAAAAACCTTTTAAAAAGCCATGTTCACTCCCTATTCTCTTTTCTTACTCTCATTGATTGGGGACCTTTATTTTGCTAGAGGAAAGTAATCCAAGGAACAAGATAAACAAGAATTGCAGTATTTTAGAACCAGAAGGAAAGAATCTTCCTCCTAATTGATCTAACTAATAAGTGGTAGACTTGGGAAAGGGAAAGCCCCTCACCGAGCTGCACCTCGAGTTCAGGTTCCTGGTCTTGGGCCATCCCTGCCATGTGCATTGTCAGAGGCGGTACTGCATCCCACTCAGGTAGATGCTTACATTTGAACTCTCCTTGAACTTTTGATGAACGTGTCTCCCCTTTCCCCACTCCTTTTCAGAATAACTTGACGTTTACAGGTACCATCAGTGGTGATGTCTGTGTGTGGAAAGATCACATGTTGTGTAGAGTCGTGGCCAAAGCTCACAATGGGCCTGTGTTTGCCATGTACACCACACTGCGGGATGGACTCATCGTCACCGGAGGCAAGGAAAGGCCGTGAGTCCTCTTTCCCTTTCCGTCCTCACTGGGTACTTAGCGATGAGATCCCCAAGGCTTGCAGTTGGAGCTTCTCGTTCTCCCCGTGCTACACGGCTGTCCTCTCGGGCCTTCTCATATATTTCTCCCATGTTGCTTTTTCTGTGCCTTCTTAGAATTCTCATTTTTGGCCTTAATGTTAGTCTTTTTTCTTCACATTGTAGATAAAACTTCAGCTCTAATTGGGGTGCTAGTTTATCTGATAAGTTGATAAGCACTTGTCCTCAAATTAAGAACGGGGTTTCCTAATGCCTTCCTGGCTATCAGCGTGTGCCCAGTGAGAGGGACATAAGGGGCAGTCCGTCCTTCCCACTGAGTGCGCGCAGCGGCATCAGGTCCTCACGCTCTCACTTGGCTTTTTCACACAAGGCTAGCACTCCACCACTTGAGCCGTACCTCCACTTCTGGCTTTCTGCTGGTTAATTGGATACGGTTCTCATAGACTTTTCTGCCTCAGCTGGCTTCCAACGTGGATCCACAGCTCCCACCTTCCTGAGTAGCTACAAGTGAGCCACCAGTGCCCTGGCCCCAGGCTGCATCTTGAATGCCTTTTCTCTTTGTCTGCTAAAGAGTACAGTGCACACTGCCCCACAAGAAAGGAACAAAGGAGGGCTGGTGACAAACGGCCTGCTTTGCTTTGGCTTCATGCAAAGTTGTTAGACAAACTTTTGTACAAGACCTGAAATGTGAATGTGAGTGATTTTTTCAGATGTTCAAATAGTAACCAGATACTTAAAAAATTGATTTGCCACCAACATAGTCACCACATGTTGACATGTGACAGACAAGCAACTAAGAAGTATACTTCAGGGCTGGGAAGATGGCTCAGTGGTAAAGTGCTTGCCTTGCATGCATGGGGCCCTGGGTTCGATTCCTCAGCATCACATAAGCAGAAAAAGCTGGAAGTGGCGCTGTGGCTCAAGTGGTAGAGCGCTAACCTTGAGATGCAGAGCTGAGGGACAGCGCCCAGGCTCCATGACTGACAAAAAAAAAAAAGTATACTTCACCACAGGATCAAAACAACCTACACATGTCAGTTAAACAGACACAAGAGCTTTTCCTTTACCTGTGAGCAATATATTACACTGGCATGTTTTCTCCTAAGACAGCAGGAAATGAAAGAATATGTTCTTTGGAGAGAAAATTTGTGTGGGGGCTCAATTTTATTCTTCACATATCACTTCTAATACTTCCCATATTCTGTTTGGCCTATACCTATGAACTGCCTTGGCAAGATACTTTAATATCGGTAGGAAAGAGCCAGGCGCCGGTGGCTCACGCCTGTCATCCTAGCTACTCAGGAGGCTGAGATCTGAGGATCACTGTTCAAAGCCAGCCTGGGCAGGAAAGTCCATGAGACTCTTATCTCCAACTAACCACCAGAAAACAGGAAAACAGGAAGTGGCTCTATGGCTCAAGTGGTAGAGCGCTCGCCTTGAGCTGAAGAGCTCAGGGACAGCGTCCAGGCCCAGAGTTCAAGCCCCACAACCGATCAAAATAATAATAATATAAATAATAAAATAATAATATAAATAATAAAATAATAGTAGTAGTAGTAGTAGTAGGAAAGGGAACTGGGATATAGAGTACTTGTCTAGCAAGCACAAGGCCCAGGGTTCATTCCCCAGAACTCCACATATGATGGTGGTGGTGGTGGTGGTTGTATAATAATTGTAGGAAAGGACTATACTGCTTTTGGCCCTTAAAAAAATAATTTTGCAAGCCAGGCACTGGTAGCTCACACTTACAATACTAACTACTCAGGTGGCTAAGATATGAGGGCCGTGGTTCAAAGCCCGCTGGCCAGAGAAGTCCTGTGAGACACTTCCCTCCAAATAATCATCCACAAAAAAAAAAGCCAGAAGTGTGGTTCAAGAGATAGAGGGCTAATGTGAGTGAAAAAGCTAACGGACATGCCCAAGCCATGAGTTCGAGCCCCAGTACTGGCACAAAATTATTAACAATTTTATACAGACATCTATAATCCTGATTTGTATATAATACCTTGATTTGCATTTGTTATGCTTTTAACATTAAAAATTGTTTTACCTATCTTTATAGAGACATAGTATTACGAGAGGACAATGTATGGTAGAAGCTAAATAAAGTTAGGCTCTTCAGAAAGTAATCAGTGTTTCTCGAAATATAATCTCCTGAAGCCAAACGTTCATTTTGACTGATTGTATCCTATAATTTCCATAGGAAGTTTAGAATAAGTTTAGAAGTTAAAAATATTAGGCTTTTTTAGCATTCTGCTTATACCTTATGTGTTTGTTTACAAGGAACACTATCTGGAGTTAATATAAGCCTTTACTTGGGTTTGACTTGATTTACACAGGTCCAAGGAAGGCGGAGCGGTTAAACTGTGGGATCAGGAACTAAGGCGATGCCGGGCTTTCAGGCTGGAGACAGGACAGTCCACAGATTGTGTCCGTTCTGTGTGCAGAGGCAAAGTAAGATGTTCCTCGAGCTGATACCAAGCAGTAGGTGATGGAAGGCAGTGCCACTCTCCTGCCCTTATTAGACTTTGTATTACATATTATACTGAGGAATGGAGTTTTTGTCATCTTACTCTGCCTTTCTCTGTGGTTGCTGGCACCTGTGCGGTGAGAGGGCAGGCAGCTATTGTAATTAAGCCTCTAGGGTTTTGTTGTTGTTTTTTTTTACTTTTGGGGGAGGAGGGCAGTCTTAGGATTGAACTCAGAGCCTCATGCTTGGCTTAGCAGGCACTCTACCACTTAAGCCATAGCCTCCAATTCTTTTTGCATTGGTTATTTTTGAGATAGGGTTTTCTTTATGCCAGAGGAGCATGAACCATGATTTTGTTTATGCTTCCTGCGTAGCTAGGATGATTGGCATGTACCACTATTCCCAACTTCTTTTTTTTTTTTTTTATCTGTCCTGGGGCCTGAACTCTGGGCCTGGGCGCTGTATCTAAGCTCTTCAGCTCAAAGCAAGCGCTCTAGCACTTGAGCCACAGCGCCACTTCTGGCTTTTTCTGCTTATGTGGCGCTGAGGAATCAAACCCAGGCCCTCATGCATGCAAGGCAAGCAAGCACTCTATCACTGAGCCACCTTCCCAGCTCCATTCCCAACTTCTTATTGAAATAATACCTGTGACTTTTCTTGCCTGAGCTGGCCTTAAACTTTGATCCTCTCAATCTTTACCTTTTGAATAGGTACAGGATTACAGGTGTGAGCTACTCTATGCCCAACAAAAGCCTCCTAAGGAACTAAAAATCCTTGCCAGGCTGGGCTCATGCCTATAATCCAAACTACTCAGGAGTCTGAGGTCTGAGGCTCATGGTTCAAAGCTGGCCTGGACAGACAAATCCAGGGTAAGACTCTCATCTCTGGTTAACCATCAAAAAGGTGTGGTTCAAATGGTAGAGTGCTACCCAAGAGCAAAGAAGCCAAGCAAGAGTGTGAGACCCTGAGTTCAAGCTCCAGTACCAATGGAGATTCACACACATACACACACACACACACACACACACACACACACACATTTGCCAACTGATTCATTTGGATTAGAGCAGCTATCACCATCGTTAGCTACATATTCCTTTAAAAGCTGTTGAATATGTATCCACTTGTTAATGTATGGCTATCAGTTTAGATATCTAAATGTTAAGCTTATTTTTACACGTGTGCTACTGGGAATTGAACTCAAGACTTTGCCTTTGCTAGGCAAAGTATTCTACCCTACCACTTGAGCATTTTTTTACTTTTTTCTTGTACTTTTGCCCAGACCAAGCCTTGTTCTACAGTCCTCCTACCTCCTCCTCCCACATAACTAGAACTATAGGTATGGGCCACCACTACTTGGTTATTTTCCTTTTTAACTAATGTATGAATTCTAGTTTTCTTCCTATTTCCCAATGTATTTAGAGCCTTTTTGGAAGTCCTAAGATTATCCTAATCAAAGTCAAAACTCTGGTTATTTAAGAATCCAGGTGCATTACCATAGAAGAGGTCTGCCTTTTGCTTGGACTCTACCATGCACCCAGCCCAGCACTGCTGCAGATGTGTGCCTGTGACCATAGAAGAGTTTACCCATTGATGGGCTTGGGAGTGAAGCTGGCAAATTCGTTTAATGTGTTGGTTCTACATTTCAGGGCAAGATACTAGTTGGGACAAGGAATGCTGAAATAATTGAAGTTGGAGAGAAAAATGCAGCATGCAGTACTTTAGTTAATGGGCATGTGGATGGACCAGTCTGGGGGCTAGCAACGCATCCTTCAAGGGACTTCTTCCTTTCTGCTGCAGAAGATGGGACAGTGAGACTCTGGGACATTGCTGATAAAGTAGGTACACAGTTGTTAGAGGTTACAACTTCTGAAGGTCTTAACTGCTAGTATTTAGCTCAGAATTATGTTGTGGGGGCTGGGAAGGTGGCTCAGTGGTATAGAGTGCTTGCCTTGCATGCATGAGGCCCTGGGTTCGATTCCTCAGCACCACATAGCAAAAAGAAAAAAGCCAGAAGTGGCACTGTGGCTCAAGTGGTAGAACACTAGCCTTGAGCTGAAGAGCTGAGAGACAGCGCCCAGGCCCAGAATTCAGGCCCCATGACCAGATCCAAAAAAAGAAAAAATTATGTTGTGGTTTGGGGAAAGTTTGGTTCTGTCTGTATTTACTTAGTGTAGTTTTCTACTATTATTTTGCTTTGTATGCAGAAGATGTTAAACAAAGTGAACCTGGGACATGCTGCTCGTACAGTGTGCTATAGTCCTGAAGGGGACATGGTGGCTATTGGGATGAAAAATGGAGAATTTATTATTTTACTGGTGACCTCTCTAAAGATATGGGGCAAAAAGAGAGACAGACGATGTACCATCCATGATATCAGGTTAGTCAACAAATGGAATAGAACAAAAAATGATTGATAATGTTCTGTACCAAAGCTGGCATCTTGTGCTTATTAAGCAACTTAAGTACTAAATGTTGTGCTAAACCATTGAACCTATAATGTCTTACTTGCATGTCTGTGACTGTTCTACAATATAAGTACTAGCATTCATGTTAAAAATCCTCTGAATATCTTAGCAAAAATAAAATAAAAATTTTTAGCCTATAATGATCCAGCCAATATTTGAAAAGCTTATTTACATCTTTTCAATAGGGGAAATGGACAAAATGATAGAGAACACCTATCTAGCAAACTTGAGACACAGTCCAAGGCTCAATACTACAAAAGAATACATTTCTTAAACAATTTAGACACCCAAATAGAGCAAGGGAAGGGGTAATGTGTTCAAAAAGAAATGTATTCCTGGGCTGGGAAGGTGGCTCAGTGGCAGAGTGCTTGCCTTGCATGCATGAGGCCCTGGGTTTGATTCCTCAGCACCACATAAGCAGAAAAAGCCAGAAGTGGCACTGTGGCTCAACTGGTAGAGTGCTAGCCTTGAGCTGAAGAGCTCAGGCCCCACGACCAACAACAACAAAAACAACAGAAATTACATACTAACCTGTGGCTGTTTGTACACTGATCTCTCCTTGACTTGGGTGCTTGGTATGGGGCACTCTGGATTCCCCTTAAATGCACTGCCAGCAGCACCCCCTACCACAGCCCTCCAGAAGTTGGAAAAACATGACCTCTGTGAGGCTTCCAGGTCTACGCTCTGAGTCTCTATGATCATATATTCTCTAGAGTCCCTGAACATCTATGTCCCAAAATCAGAATTAACTTAAACCGGTCTTGAGGCTTAAATTTGCTCCACAGTACTTAGGTGTACTTTAACAGTAGCACCCAGCCACCAGGACTTCTCCATGATCAGGTGGATCCAGGTCTGTGAAAAGGGCTGTAAACTCCTTTGGTGAGGGAAACTTCCTCAGAAGTGCTCCATGTCCCTAAGGACTCCTGGTCATACTTTCATCCAGACTGGCTTTGTCATCAAGACTGGTGGGCAAATCCCATCTCACCAGCACAAGCTCTTCTAGGCTTCGGGTAACTTCTGGGCTCTAGTAACTTGAGGTGACTAGGATTGCTCTTTTACTAATAAGACAGGTTTCATTCGTTTACCCATCTTAGTTTTAAGTATGTTATTATTTCCAGAATGTTACTGGCTTTTGTTGTTATTTACCAGTCCTGGGGCTTGAACTTGGGGCCTGAGCTGTCTCTCAGCAACTTTTGCTCAAGGCTAGCACTCTACCATTTGAGCCACAGTGCCACTTCTGGCTTCTGTTTATGTGTTGCTGAGGAATTGAACCCAGGGCACTGTGCATGCTAGGGAAGCACTCTACCACAAAGGCACATTCCCAGCCCTATTTTTTTTTTTTAAAGGAATTGGAAGATATTTAAAATTGAGATAAAATGCAAAACTATTTCATGTACACATGTACTCTGTATACATGATCAGTTTTCCAAATAAATTGGAATCCATGGACTATGTAATAGGAAAAGTCACTGATGTCAAGTTTTAAACTATTGCATGTGGTCTAATGGCCTCTTTATTTCTTGTTGTGTATTCAGATTTAGTCCAGATTCCCAGTACCTGGCAGTGGGTTCCAGTGACAACTCAGTGGATTTCTATGACCTCACACTGGGTCCCGCCCTGAACAGAGTTGGCTACTGCAAAGACATTCCAAGCTTTGTCATTCAGATGGACTTTTCTGCAGATAGCAGATTTCTCCAGGTAGAGCACTGCACCAGGTTACAAGAGAAACTCAGTGAATATATTTGCTGCCCCAAGTTCCGTGTTTTAGCTTGTGCATTTACTGTTCTTTCTATATTAATCCTGTAATACAATTTAAAAAAAAAATTGGTGTACATTTAAGGAATGGATGTTGTACATGTATTCACTACCTCACCATAGTGAAGTAAATTAACATTTTTAACCGAGAACTCTTCCACACACTCTTGGTGTGACTACAGCATCAGTTCCAAATACAAATCTCATTAGCTGGAGCCCTCATGTACTGCCTGAGATCTGATTTACTGTATGCTGTCCCTGAGCTCTTCAGCTCAAGGCAAGCACTCAACCACTTTGAGCCACAGCACCACTTCCAGTTTTCTGGTGGTTAACTGGAGATAAGTCTTACAGGCTTTTCTTGTCCAGGCTTTGAACCGTGATCCTCAGATCTCAGCCTCCTGAGTAGCTAGAATTACAGGTGTGAGCCATCAGCACCCCGGTTTGTTTTTATATTGATACTGCTTTCTTCACATTAGACATGTAAACCAAACTGCATTTTCTAGTATTTCAGAAACCCCTTGTGGATTTTGCTAATGGAATTCTTGTCCTGTTTTTATGCGGTAAAAGGTCTCTAGTGGCTGCTATAAACGACATGTCTATGAAGTGCCTTCAGGAAAACATCTCCTGGATCACGCTGCCATTGACAGAATCACTTGGGCTACATGGACCAGGTAAACACACACTCAGGCAGCAGCAGCAGCAGCTTTTCAGGTCAGAATAATTGGGAAATTCCACTAGGGAATAGCACTTTTTTGTTACTGTATCTTGAATTCTGCCATTATGTTCATTCTGGGACTCTAATGATTTTATCGGGTTTTATCAGTCTCTGTGCCTTACCATAAAGGTATCCTCATAAAAGAATCCAAGTTATATACAGTAGTATTTTTCTAAATACTTAAGAACAGGCTATAAAAACATACCTGAAAGATGTTGTGAATGTTAGAAATTAAATTTGCTTTTAAATTTGCTCAAATTTACTTAGCTGCAGGACGGTCAGCCCTTTATATCCATCTTAGTGAGAAGTGCCATCAAATCCTGGGAGGAGACTTTTGGGAGAGGTAGCACTGTAGAATTTGAACTTAGGGCCTCATGCTAACTAGGAAGGTGCTCTACCACTTGACTCAAACCTCCAGTCCTTCTGAAGTCTTTAGAGAAATAATAGGAATAATCTAGCCGGGTGCCAGTGGCTCACACCTGTAATCCTAGCTACTCAGGAGGCTGAGATTTGAGGATCACCGGTCAAAGCCAGCCCAGGCAGGAAAGTCCATGAGACACTTAGTTCCATTTAACCAACAAAAAACCGAAAGTGGCACTGTGGTTCAAAGTGGTAGAGTGCTCACCTTGAGCTGAAGAGCTGAGGGACAGCACCCAGGCCCAGAGTTCAAGCCCCATGACCCACAAAAAAAAAAAAAAAAAAAGGAATAAGCTCAATTTTTAAAGGATAATTTAACCCCTTAAATCCTTAAATTAGAAAATTCTACTTAATAATTCATGGGAGTTAATACCCAGATAAAAATAAAACTCAGGCCTCCAATATGACCTCATTCACTTGCTCTATTTTAAGTAAGATTATTTGAGATTTGGCAAATGACTCTGTAGAATGGCAAAGATGTCAGTGTTCAGTGGGGTGGGTTTTCTCTTTCCTTCCAGTATTCTAGGAGATGAAGTTACGGGAATCTGGTCCAGACACGCTGAGAAAGCCGACGTCAACTGTGCGTGTGCATCTCATTCGGGAATCAGCCTTGTCACAGGAGACGACTTCGGCATGGTTAAGTTATTTGACTTCCCATGTCCAGAAAAATTTGTAAGCTTGTGTTTATCACTTTACTTCTAACTTAAGTGACCATTCATTAATATTTCCCCCTCAAACTTAACAGCATGTTTTGTCCTGGTTTAAAATATTTGCTTCCAAAATCTACACCATGAAAATAAAGCTATTAGAAACATATTCCTCACTCCAAGTAATAATGCTTGAATAAAGCTAATAAGCTTTATCCTTTTACCAAACCTATAATTATCCAAATTTCAAATGCTTTTCCTTAGAACGTATTTTCCTAGGACTGGAAAATCGGACTGCCCACGTGACCTGGTTTTTGTGTTACATGCAGATGTATTAACCCTGAAAAGCATTTTAATCATTGGCTGTGGTCCAAACTCCTTTTCTCCATAGCTCTGACAGCTTGACTTTTGTGTGCATCCAATGTCCTGAAGTATATCATTGTTGTTTTAGGCAAAGCACAAAAGGTTCTTGGGTCATTCATCCCATGTGACAAATATTCGATTTACCAGTGGTGACCGCCATGTTGTTAGTGCTGGAGGTGATGACTGCAGGTCAGTAACTTTCACAGCCCAAGAGCAGGATGCTTTGTTTACTAGTTAAGAAATTTAGTACAACAGTGTCTCTAAGCTCTGGCTAATGACCTCAGCACTACTTGGAGGTAGTATAATTAAAGACTAGAGCCCTAAGCTTCCTCATGAGTTAATGAAGTGTTACACATCACTCTTCAATGCTGGGGATCAAATCCAGAGCCTTGCACCTATTAGGCAAACACTTTTACAGCAGGCTTTTTTTTTAAAAGAAAGGGCTCACTTTGTAGCCTCAAACTTGTGGATCTTGCTTAGCCTCCCAAATGCTAGCATTGCAGATAGATGCCACCATGCCTGGCACACATGTATGATTTGAAAACTCAACTGAAGACATTCAACTGTTCTGACAAATGCCAAAATGTAATGAATTTCCTGTAATATTTTTTTCTGATGCAGTTTATTTGTCTGGAAATGTATACATATGCCTCACTGAAAGATACGGACGTTGAGAAGACTATACAAATTAACCATTTTGAGAGACCAGAATTACAGAAGGAAAAAAAAAAAAACCAAATCCAAACTCTTCATGGTCATGGTGCTAACTGAAGACTGTAACAGGGAGGACTGCCCAGAATCATCACAACAGTAGAAAAAACGTTTATGTTCCTATCCATAATCCATGCACTGCCACATAATAGTCTTTCAAGGAAGGACTGGATACCGTGGTGAGAGACCTCTTTGATTGTGTGCAGCTGTGACATACCAGCCAGGACGAAGCACTCCTGTGCTGGTGCATGCCTCTAACCTTGGCACTCAGGAGACTGAGGCAGGAGGATTGCAAGCTTGAGATCAGTGTAGGCTTACATAGAGACCACATCTCAAAAGAAAAAGCTTTACAACTCAACTTGGACATTTTTCATCTTTTCTGTTTCTCTTTAGCACTTTATTTTCAAGGTTTCTTGCCCCATGAAATCTTTTATTCTTGAATTTCTTTTAAGAAAAACCATTAGTATCTTGCAGGTGTGGTTGCAAGATAAGGTTCCCCATCTATGTCAGACCACGTAAGGCCCACAGAGCCACTGGGGGTGCACACACTGCCTGCGGCTCTCCGCCTGCATTCGTCGTTTAGGATGGCTCTGTAATGTCGTAATGTTCAGATGGTGGGCAAGAGATGCAACTGAAGTGGGAGACAGCCTGCCTAGCAAGCAGGAGGCCCTGAGTTCAAACCGCCAGCACCATAAATAAATGAACGAACGAAAGAATAAATAATAGGCTCTTAGTAGAAGAAAAGGTTCTCCACCACAAGGATTGACCAGTGTTTTTTTTTTTTTGGTCCGGTCGTGGGGCCTGAACTCTGGGCCTGGGCACTGTCCCTCAGCTTTTCAGCCCAAGGCTAGCGCTCTACCACTGGAGCCACAGCACCACTTCCGGCTTTTTTCTTTTTGCTTATGTGGTGCTGAGGAATCAAACCCAGGGCCTCAGGCATGCAAGGCAAGCGCTCTACCACTGAGCCACCTTCCCAGCCCCTGACCACTGTTTTTAAGACAAACATTTTCCCTAAGGAAAGGGACAAAAGCTTTCTGGGAAAATATAATGTTCTTTACAAACTAATGAAATCCTTTTTTGTTGTTGGTCATGGGGCCTGAACTCTGGGCCTGAGCGCTGTCCCTCGGCTCTTCAGCTCAAGGCGACCGCTCTACCACTTGAGCTATAGCGCCACTTCCGGTTTTCTGGTGGTTTATTGGAGATAAAGAGTCTCATTGACTTTCCTGCCCAGGCTGGCTTTGAACCATGATCCTCAGATCTCAGCCTCTGAGTAGCTAGGATTATAGGTGTGAGCCACCAGCGCCCAGTGAAATCTTTATAAAGGACACTTCTTGCTATTTGAATTCAGAAACAGATCCAAAATTAGTAATATATACCTGTTATATTTTCACTTTTGAGCAATGAATCAGAAGCCATCTTTATGAAATTTGAAAGCATACTTATAGCCTCATTAATGGAATAGTATGATGAACACACATTTCCAGTGGTGTACAGTTTTGTTAAGTTCTCAGCAATGTATTTATGGATACTGCATACTTAAGTGTGGTCTAATATGTAAACATTTATCATGTAAACAAAAGTTTAGTTTGCACATTATACAATTTAACTCTTGGTACAAAATTTTATATTCTTTTTTCTATTGTAAAATTTGTTTAGGTGCAAATATGCCACCCCACAGACTAGTTTCCAAAATGAATGAATCGGGTGGGGGAGATTGCTTTCACTTTAAATGCTGCCAAAGATCAATACCATCCAGGACATTGCTATTTTTAGTCCACCTGTAGTTTCCTGAAGATTAAAGATTACATGAACTGCTGTTTTCAGAAATATATATTTTTTTAAGTATGAAGAAGTTGAAGTTGCTCTCCTGTCCTATCAATTTTTATTTTACTGTATTAGTTATATTTGTAGCCTAATAGGTTCCCCTCCCTCAGGCATTTAGAATCTTTTTGCTGTACAAGACACATGAAGATTTCATTTTCTATGGTCACACTCTGAAAATACAAAGCAAAATGATGAATTTACTACATTACAGAAATCTCCGTGGTGACTCACACTGGTCACTTCAAAGCTGAATGGCCTCATTTGAATACTGATGGAGGCTAGAAACTAGACTTATTATCACGCACATGAAAGGATTCTCCTACATTGGGTCAAATTTTAGAAAAAAAAAATGAATGTATTAATTTCTGTTCAACCTGTTTTACCATGTAGTAGACAGAAGTTAAAACTCTTCTATAAAAAAGACAATTACTACTCCAAATTTGAGCCTCTTGTAAGTTATAAATTCTCTCTCGGCATCAAGTTAGCCAGCTTTTGGCTACAGAGAAATGTCAGTTCTACTGTAGGTAAAACCTTAAGCAACTAAACTATAAAGATAAAGCTACTTACATTGCATTTTTGCCCTTCAAAGCAGCCAACATCAAACCAGACTAAAGCACTGCTGTGGTCAGTTTCATGACTGAAGGTCCCTGTTGACTGTAAAGTCACCTTATGTGAACACCTATTGTTAGCCCTCAACTATAGGAAGATGAGAAAAGGCCACAAACCACGTAAAATCTGTCCTACTTTTCTTAACCTAGAGAATTTTTTTTCTTCACTAACTTCCTGAATTTCTAATCTGATACTAGTGGTCATTTTACAGTTGAGTCTGACTATTGTGTGTCCACTTCATCCCCATTGAATCCAGGGCTGGCGACTGAACCCAGAGCCTCCAGTTAGCTGGGCAAGCTCTCCACCACTTGAGCTATATATAACCAGCCCCCAATTCATTTCATAGTTGTATGTATTTATATTATGCCAAAACACACCTCACACTCTCATTTCACAATCAGCAGCCTCACCCAACCTGTCCTCTTTCTTTTTATGATGGTTGAATTTAGAAAAAGCCAAGAAATGTTTTAGGTCCAACTTTAGCTTTTCATAAACCCACAGCAAATGAAAGATAAAAATCTATGAAACGGTAAAGTAAATAAGATTGTAGAATGAGGCTTCCTTATAAGAAAAACTGAACATATGCCCTTGTTCCCCATTTTGTGTGGAATTATGAGAACATCACTATGAATCATTTATAAATAAAAAACTGTATTTTCAGAAATAGAAACATTTTAAAACAAAGTTCTTATGCAAAGATGCAACACATCTTAACACTACAATGAAAACATGCCTTAAACATACACTCAGAATGAAGTAGAACCGTCATTTCACGTATGCCTAAACACAGCAGCTTCAGGGCAGGCCCTGTGTGTTTGCTGCCTTTGGTCTTGAGTGTTTACTTTGGGGATGGTACAACCAAGTTCAAGTGGATTCTTTTATTTCCTAGGGAAAGAATAATGATTCCAACAGCAGAAGGCTGGCTTACAATCTTAAACATGAACTTTCACAGTGTTTATTATCCATCTTTTGTGCATATGACTATGTGCTAATCAGTTAACTTTTAAAATTTTTACAGTGTAATTTGGTCCTGAAAATATTTGAGAGTCTATAATTCCTTTTCTAGTAATTCACCCTTTACTAACCACTTCATAAAGCTTTTAATTTTGAAAACTACTATATATACATTGAGTCTTTGAAATCAATTTTCCATGTTAATTAATTTTCAAACATGACACTTCTTGCCTTAACAATTATAAAAACCAAACACACAAAAACTCCATCATCAATACAGTAGGCCAAGTTTTGTTGAATTCTGTATTTACCCATCTGAGCGCTCTATAATTATATAGTTCTGTCATTTAAAATATACTACTTAAATCTAGTTTTTACATTTCAAAAATTATCTTCGGTAATAACTAAGTATATTTTCGGTAGACTTATTTCTGAGTATGTTATTTTTCAGAATGTGGGAATATATATATGTATATAATCTTGTGAGTTTAAAGTCTGTTTTCTGGTACTTTATGTATATACTTGTAAAAACTTTCCTATCATTTTGTGATAATGTAGTCCCCAAAAAAATTTATTTTAAAAGTATGTTAACAGTAAATGAAATCATTTTAAGGAGCTGTTTATGTCTTTTGTACTTGTTTTCACCCTACATGCCACATCATTCACAGAAGGCAAGGGAAGCATACTACCAAAGTAGTGACCACGTGGCTGTTATTATCATGCTTTTCTAAGTGTGTTCATTTAACAATTAAAAGCAGATTTGAACGGCTACTTTAAGCTGCCTCACAGTACCTCTGGCCCCTCATTACAAACACATGCTCTTTGGGGAAGCACTAATTCAAACTTTCAGGACACTGGCCTCCTGACAGTTCTGCTCCAACTGCAGTGCTGTCAAAGATATGCCACTGCAAATGCTGTTTAATAGCAGTAGAGCTGTTCCCAAACTGCCTTTCCACTGTAAAAATAAAATAGCAACAACAAAACCCCAATGTTAAAATCACTTAATAAACTTACAAACTTGAAAAATTAGACACTTCAAATAGGCAATAAACTTCGTATTATGATAGCAATATATTCCAAGCTTCAAAGATTTGACAAGTTCAATAGTCTTTCATCAAACTGCACGATCTTCTGCCAGCTAAGACTGGGTGTCATTCGCTGAATAAACAAAAGAAGAAATTATTTTGTATATAAGGCAGATAATGAAATTCATACAAAACACACTAAAATATATTGAAACTTAAAATTCTTAGTCACTAATTTCTTCTCAGAAAACTGGTTTGAAGTTTGTAAGCGGTGGCATAAGCATACATCACACATACTCCTGATGACTTAGAATGCTTTCAGTGTATGGTCAGAAGGTAAAGAAACCTGATCTAAGAAATCTGATCTAAGGAGATACAGATTAAAAGTAATCAGCCTGGCACTGATGGCTCACACCTGTAATCCTAGCTATTCAGGAAACCAGTCTAAGCAGAAAAGTCAGTCTCTAAGTAACTAGGAAAATGCTGGCATTGGATGTGGCTCAAGTGGTAGAGTTCCAGGCATGAGTGTGCAAGCCTAGAGAAAATGAGCCATTCATACTCCCAAACTAGTAAACAAATGGGGAGGGGCAATCACTTGGAAAATAAGTATTAGTAAATCCTTTTAACTGAAGGATACTAGACTAATTTAACAGCATGTAGGAGGGGAAGAATCAAAAGGAGAGTACAATATCCCCCCGATTTGTGTGTTTATGCATTTAAGAAGTTATATTCTGTAGTTGCAAAAGACATGAGGAACAGTCATTTAAAGTACCTAGTTTGTGGTCGAATCCACTTCAAGGCATGTCTTGGTGGTACAGCAATGGTGGGATGATAAAATGTGCAGTCCGGTCTTGTGCACTGAGTGTTAAATCTACAGTGCTGAACAAACAATAGATTTTCAGCCACATTTGCAAGATTAATACAAATGAACCTACAATAACTGGACATGACAGTACTTAAGCCACCCTAATTAGCCAACAAAGAAACCTCCATTTTAATACTATTAAGGCCTTGAAAAATAAGAACTTTCTCTGGGAACACAGAACAAAGGCCAAAAATCATAGGTGATTCTTTAGTATTACTTTAGTATCACTGCAAGCTTCTTCTGATCAGTGTAGCAATCATCCCTGCAGTCTGTCTAATATCCCTCACTCCTCACAGTTTCTTTTTGCCCAAGTACAGCTGGTAAAACTGCCTTCAGGCTGCTATTTAGAGAGTGCAGCTCACTGGCTGGATCTAGATACATCAATTGATGGTTCACACACAAGCAAAACTGGTACAATTTGTATGATATTGGATTTCTTCATCTCAATTCTGGTCTAGCAAGAGGTAAAAAAAAAAACAACACAGGTAAGAACATCTGGGAGACTCTATCTACAACTAATCAGCAAAAAGTCAAAAGTGGGATTGTGGCTCAAGTGGTAGAGTGCTAGCCTTGAGCAAAAACACTCAAGACTTGATAGTGCCCAGGCTTTGTGTTTAAAGTCCAGGATAACTGGTGTGCATGCATGACATATACACACACATACACAAAAGCTCAGATGAACACGGATAATGAGTCAAATAGAACTCATTCCTTGAGGTTAAGCTACTACCGTGAAGCCAAGCGCCGGTGGCTCATGGTTCAAAGCCAGCCCAGGCAGCTTTTCTACTTAGGGACTATTATATAGCGGCACTTCCATTTTCTGGTGGTTTATTGGAGTCTCAGGGACTTTCCTGCCTGGGCTCACTCTGAACTGCAATCCTCAGATCTCAGTCCCCTGAGTAGCTGGGATTACAGGCTTGAGCTACCAGCACCCAGCTGATAAGGAAGATCCTTAAGAAAGTGAAACTGAGGGCTGGGAAGGTGGCTCAGTGGTAGAGTGCCTGCCTTGCATGCATGAGGCCCTGGGTTTGATTCCTTAGCACCACATAAGCAGAAAAAGCCAGAAGTGGTGCTGTCGCTCAAGTGGTAGATCACTAGCCTTGAGCTGAAGAGCTGAGGGACAGCGCCCAGACCCAGAGTTCAGGCCCCACGACCAACAAAAAAAAGAAAAAAAAAAAGTGAAACTGAGAAGGAAAACAAAAGGGCAAGACAGCCGATTTCTCATCTACTTTAGAGTAAGACATACCACTGAAGCAATTTTTTGGAAAATGAAGGTTCTTACTTTTGGATGATAGAAAGGACACTCCATTTTCTTACAAGCTGGAAAGTAACGGCAGAGCTGACCACTAGAGGATGGT
Source organism: Dipodomys spectabilis (assembly GCF_019054845.1). Classification (NCBI taxonomy): domain Eukaryota; kingdom Metazoa; phylum Chordata; class Mammalia; order Rodentia; family Heteromyidae; genus Dipodomys; species Dipodomys spectabilis. The sequence continues at coordinate 8,739,557 of NW_024870834.1, forward strand.
GATGGTGTTGTAACTACAAACAAAAATCAGAATTAAAGCTGATTAAAGCTATTGGCAAAATACAATTTAATGCAGTCTAGTGTATTTTTAAGGTGATGAGAACCACTAAGAATAGTAAATTTTATGCATTCATGACTTAAAAACAAAATACTCAGTTTATACACTGGGTAGACTTGTTCTTTGTCAAATTACAGCTGCTCCTTTTTTGCGCTGACTTTCATTTCCAGTCATTTTACCCTCTCCCCCCTGCTGTGGTAGGCAGCCCACTCACCTGGCTTTGGGGGCAGCACTGGCGCTCTCCTGCTCAGGTGCGTGAAGGGGCAGTCTGGCTTAGTGCACTTAGCGTCATATTTACAATTTGGATGAACAAACAAACATTTTTCAGCAAATTTACAATTGGGGAAGGCTCTAAAAACAAAAAAGCATACTATTCATATGTAATATTGTCAATGCATTATCACTGTTCTATAGAGGGGCTTCTTATAACTTCATTACAAATTATTTTGAGAAATGCCCAGGTTCTGAAAGCATGAGTAGAATGATAAAGCGCCTGTGGAAAAGTAATGGGCTAAGTATGTAGCTCAATGAAAGAGCACTGACCCAGCATGAAGGACATCCTTGCTAACCAAGCATGTTACCACTTGAGCCATGTCCCAGTCCTCCTGCTCTGAGTTCTACGGGGAGAAGTCCTGTTTTTCCCCAGGCTAGCGTTAGACCATGATTCTCCTCTCTCTCTGACTTCCAAGTAGCTGAGATGACAGGTGTGTGTCACTCCACACAGCTTGCTGAGAGAGGGTCTTTCTTTTACCTGAGATAACCTTAACTTGCAATCCTCACAAAGCTCATTACATTCAGGAGGAAAACTTTAAGTCTAGGATACTTTTTTATTACCGGTAACTTTCTCCAATGCCCCTCAGAAAAACTTGATAGGTGAACAAAATGTCACTAAGTGGTACATTTACATCTAGCTCCTTTAATGTACGTACCCAGTCCCCAAGACACTAGACATTCCACAGTATCACATGATATGAATAATAATGAAACCTCCTATTCATGCACATACACACCAACTCAAACTTACCTAAAGAAACTACAAGCTCTTCAATACAGAAATGAAGTTGCACCGGGTGCCGGTGGCTCACACCTATAATCCTAGCTACTCAGGAGGCCGAGATCTGACTATTACAGTTCAAAGCCAGCCGAGGCAGGAAAGTCAATGAGACTCTTTATCTCCAATAAACCACCAGAAAACCGGAAGTGGCGCTGTAGCTCAAGTGGTAGAGTGCTAGCCTTGAGCTAGGTGCTCAGGGACAGTGCCTAGGTTCAGAGTTCAAGCCCCATGAATGACAAAAGGGAGGGAGGGAGGAATGAGAGGGAAGGGAGGGGAGGGAAGGAAGTGTTACCAAGCACCAACGTGCTCCTACTCACTTGCAAGGCGCGACAGGGTGATGGTACACGCACTCGTCCCCATTTTTACAAGCCGGCCAATACTTGCAGCGTTCCAACAGCTTTTCTGGCTTCTGCGCCATACTCAGTTCACTCATCTCAGCTATGATGTGGAAAAGATTCAAAACATCTTATTATGATCAATTCAGTACAGACCCTTTAATAAATTCCTCCCCCAAACACCCTTACAACCTACAAAAATAAATGAGCCAGATAATCTGGTAAACTCTAGTAATATAGTATTCCATATTATAAAGTTCTCATATAAAAAGGAAATCAAGTGATTCTGCACCTTTGGCCTAGGTTTTCACCAAGAATTCTAAACCTATCATTTCAGAACATGAAAGTAAAAGGAAGGATGGCAAAAGGGAGCCAGTAAAGTTAAAGGAAACTGAAAACACTTAGGAAGAAAAGAACAAATTCTCACACAAGTCCAGTGCTAAACATACAATGGTGTCAAAAGAGGAAGACATCTTTGCTTAAATGCTGCTGCCTACAGAGGTCACGCAGGTCATCCCACAGAGCAGGTCTGGCTGGATGGGGAACAGTAACCCAGGAAGCAACCACACGGAGCACTTCCAGAGCGCAAGCCTCTGCACTCACCACACACATCCAATTCCACTGGCAACTATGACAGGAAAGTGGGGTCAGTATTGCCACATCTTTTGCTTTAGTATTTAAAAAACCACAAATATATTTTGAATTTTAACAACTAGTTTAACTTTAAAACACTGAATAAAACAAAACTATAGCTGAGACACCCTAGCTATTAAAAAAAAATGGCATCAGAGGTGTTATGCATTGTGGGTAATGAGTGCTGTGTATTACATGTGGAGAAAAGCATCACTTCAGCCATGTTCTTTAAATCCTCCTGCACAAGGGTAAGGCAGAGTAATCTGGCTCTTCTTCACCTTAGCTGCTTGGACACTTCAGGAAAGGATGTTTAACATCTTTCAACTTAAGCTTCTCCCTCAGTACAAGGCTAGATCCTCTTATACGTCAGAAGATGATTAAATGGAAGAACACAAACCAGATCGTAATCTAACCCACTATTCAAGTAACACCACTTCTGTCCTCCCTACACATCGTGACACACAAATCCTGTCAGAAGGCCCCAAAATGAACATCATCAGATAACACATAATTTTTCTCTAAAAACACCAGAGCTTATGGCACTACTCAGGATGCTGAGAACTAAGACTCATGGTTCAAAGCCAACTGAGGCAGGAAAGTAAGTCTGTGAAACAATTATTTTCAGTTCACCACCAAAAACCTAGAAGTGGGAGCTGTGGCTCAAGTGATAAAGTGCCAGCCTTGAACAAAAACTCAGGGACAGTGTGTGGACCCTGAGTGGACTAGTGCCCCAGGACCACCCCCCAACATACACACACACAAAACCACACACACACACACACCCTTAACTAAATATAAGAAACAACTCTCCTTGCAATGGGAATGATAAGCCATCGATACAAGTTCAAGCTCACACCTGTTAGTGTCCTAACTAATACTTTACTTCATTAGATGTTTACTTCCATACAATAATGGCCAGTGGGGGTGACTTAAGGTAGATATTGCTGTTAGTAACATTTTGAAGCATCTCCAAAATGCCAACTCCAAATTAAAACAATGGCAGCTCCCTGTGTGCTGTGGAAGAGGCAGGGACAGAGGCTGCGAGTTACAGCAATGCCTCAGTAGCGAAACAGCACAAAAGACAGGAAGAGGAGGCTCTTGCTCATCCCGCAGTCTCCACAAGGACCACAGCTCTACGCAACTGACACAAGAATTGTGACATAACATTACACACACACCAACACAGCGCGACATAGACACCAACCTTTACACCAACTTGAATCATAACAGACCCAAGTATTAAGCCATCAAAACAAAGGCAAGAGTAGCAAAAACACCTTAATTTCCTTATTTTAAACAAAACATAGAGAAGGGGGGAGGGGGGGTCAAGAAATCTGCACTGCCAGCAGGCATTCATGGTTCACTTGTATTCCTAACTACTAGTGAGGCAGCAATCCAGAGGACTGAGGTTCAAAGTCAGTCTGGCTCAAGGTCAGCTCTGGCACCAAGTCCTTGAGACCTCATTTCAGCCAATAAAATCTGGATGGTGTGGTGGCATTACTTGTCATCAGAGTTACATAGGAAGTGTAAAATGGAAGATTCTGGTCCAAGAAGAACCAAACAAATGTAAAACCCTACTTAAAAAATAACAAAGGCAGCCGGGCGCCGGTGGTTCACGCCTATAATCCTAGCTACTTAGGAGGCTGAGATCTGAGGATCATGGTTCAAAGCCAGCCCGGGCAGGAAAGTCCGTAAGATTCTTTGTCTCCAATAAACCACTAGAAAAACAGAAGTGGCGCTGTGGCTCAAGCAGCAGAGCGCTCGTCTTGAGCTGAAGAGCTGAGGGACAGATAGTGCCCAGGCTCAAGAGTTCAAGCCCCACAACTGACAAAAAAAAAAAGGCAATGAACTTTACACCTTGGGGGGGAGAGATACTGGGGGTGGGGGTTGGGAGAAAAATGAGGGAAGGGGCAATAAACGTCCATCAAGAAATGTACTCATGGGGCTGGGAAGGTGGCTCAGTGGTAGAGCGCTTGCCGTGCATGCCTGAGGCCCTGGGTTCGATTCCTCAGCACCACAAAAGCAGAAAAGAAAAGCCGGAAGTGGTGCTGTGGCTCAAGTGGTAGAGCGCTAGCCTTGAGCTGAAGAGCTGAGGGACAGAGCTCAGGCCCAGAGTTCAGGCCCCACGACCGGACCCCAAAAAAAAAAAAAAAAAAAAAAAAAAGAAATGTACTCATTACCTTATGTAGCTACAACCCCTCTGTACACCACCTTGACAATAAAATAACGAAGGCAAAAAAGGCTCAGGTAGTAGTGATTACCTACCAAGTACAGGGCCTGACGTCAACTCTAGTACCTCCAAAAAAGAAATCTGCAAGGCCTATTACTGCTCTGTTGTTTTAATTGTATTTCCTGTTGATAGGGTCAGATTTCCAAGTTCCTCCAAAAACTAAAACTAGACAGGGTCACTGATTTACAGGGAAAAGCACTGACAGGTAGCTGTAATTTCTTCGCTCCACATCCCCCCCAAAGTCTAGATATTTTCTGTGACTTAACTCAGTATTCAGAACATTTCCATAACCCTACCAAGATGATTACTCAGAGGGATTTCAAAATCTGTTTTCTCTGAATCTGCTCATTTTTAAGCTTTAATGAAAAAAGTAATTAACCTCCCCTGGTTTTGAAGAGGCTTTCCAAAACACTGCCAGGAATGGGAAGGTTGGGGTTTCCCTGGACACCCACACTTCTGCCTAGAAGCCTCACAATCAGTGCACAAGGTTCTAAATATTCCCCTTCAATATTAATGTCAACTTAGGGTCTTTCCTATACTTCTACAGGAAGTAGCCCCCCACAGATTCAAAATCTGACTGAGGTGGAAAAAGCATCAACATTCAAAGCCACCTTCCTCCCAAGTTAACACTGAGACACACAGATGCTGGTACAGGGGAGAGAGTGACAGTTCTTCAAGGAAATAAAGGAACCAAGGCATCAAGAACGATGGTTCATTCTTCAGCAAGCATAATTAAGAGGAAGTTTTGATCCCATGGCTGAACTCCATGTTAGCACTAGAGTAACAGCCCACCTGTGAAGTGGATACAGGAGAAAAGTCTGAAATTTCCCTGCTGGTTTTGTGTGGAAGAAGAAAAAAGAACATTACTCAATATAAATAGAAGCAAGGCCTCAAAGCGATAGTCAAGCAGAGACACAGGCAGTCTGCCTTCACAATGCCAGCACGCTGAGCAGGGCAAGTCTGTGCTCTCAACACACCGTTGGAAAAGCTACCACCTGGGTCCTCAAGCTGCCTGCTCATCAACTGCTGTGGGTGGAGGAGCCCTCTGAGTCCCTTGTGAGAGGCTGCAGCTGGGTTTACGGGTTTCACTCCTTCAAAGCACATGTCCTCCTCTTGATCTGACATGTATCCTGGGGGGCTGGGGACACCATCCAGCGTCACTATAAACTTGGGACTTGCAGGTTTATCTGGTTGTACAAGATCTCTGCCAGACAGACAAAAAATACCATAGAATTAGGGAAACAAACACAAAATGCTAAGCCTCTAAAGTATTCTTCAGCAGAACTACTACTCCCTCCTTTGCATCTGGTTCAGTGAAAAGTACTTGGTAGGATTTGCAGTCGAGTGCTAGTGGACTCCTGGCACCACACAATGCCACAGGCCAGCCACTGCGGCCCCACTGCCAGTGGCCCTCCAGGGTATACTTACTGAGGACAACCTCCCTCCACCATGACTCTGCTGTCCATTCGATCCCCATGGGATCAACATGGAAGTCAAACAAAACATTAGTGTGCACACGCAGAATACACTGGCTAACAGTTGTGTGTTTATCCATTATGTGTTCCTGCACTGAACACTTTTGGGAAGGACCACCCAAACCCCATTCACTAACTCTCTTAAGGAAAACTTCCTGCTTTTGGTCACCTGGTTTTAAAAATTCCATTTCATGAAGCCAGGCTCATACCTGTAATCCTAACCACTCAAGAGGCTGAGATCTGAGGATCACGATTTGAAGCCAACCTGAGTAGAAAATTCTGCTGTGAAACTCTTACCTCCAGTAAACCACCAAAAAAAAAAGTCAAACATGGAGCCATGGCTCAAGTGGTAGAATGCAATCCTTGAGCACAAAAAGTTCAGGGACAGCACCTCAGGTCCAGACTTCAAGCTCAGGGACTGGCACACACACACACAAAAATCCATTTCATGAATGTGCAGAAGCTTTAGTTTACTCAAGTTACTAAACCAAATGAGCTTTTATCTGTATTTGTATTTTAATGGATTTCTGAACAACAGAAATAATCAGCCAACTAGTCATGGCCTAGCTAATGAGCCAATAAAAATACTACAAGCCAGGGCAGGGAGGAGGGGACTCGGAGAACTAGCGTTGGCCTGAGCTATCTAATCACATAAATTAACTACACAAGAAAAATAAACCATCTACCGTGTCTGCATAAGGTGTCCTGAAAGTACCCGAAGGGTATCTGCAGTCTTCATCCCCGACTCTTGGTTTGGTGCCACTACTATTTCCTCAGACAGCTTTGGCTTCTTCAGAATAAATGATCTTGTGTCTGCATGGACCATGGATTCCATGTCATAGTAATCTGAGCCAAAAAAATTGGCCACAAATGTTTACTTTTGAATATACCTTTCATTCCCAACATCATACATGTGAGGAGAATGTCAGTCTTTTATATATTCTTAATTACTGGTCAAGGCAAATCATAACTAATTCTATACAGGAATAGGGTTATAAGTCCATTCCAAACAGCTTTTCAAAGAACTCAAGTGGTTCTTTCCTCATACGGCACTAGAAGAGAGGAAGGCTCTTGTGATGGCATCTGCTGGGAGGTGAAAAATACACACTGAAAGAAAAACAGCTTTTTCTAAAATCAGGGAGAATTTAGGAAACTTAATGTCCCTTATTCATGTTTGCATAGTACCAATTCAAAACATGATAAACCTAAAAGCGTAGAATAGATATGGCTGACCTATTCATATGTGAGCATAATGTTTCTTTTAAGGATAAGAAATAAATCATAGGGACCAAAATTCACAGAACAGTCATTCACCAAATATCTACTCAACTAAGCCCAACTGTGCCAGGTACACAAAGAAAAAGGAAAAGAAGCGCACACAATCCCTGAACACCAGGATCCATAAAGGGTCTGAACAAGTGTTAGCAGAGTACAAAGCAACCAATCTCCAACTGAGGTGGGTATGAAAGATCTGAGCGGGAATTACTGAGGAGAGAGAGCGCTTCAAGCAGAGTTAGCAGCGCGTGGAGAAAGGCCGGGCCCTTCACAGGCACCTGAGGGAGGGTGACCGGGAGGATGGGGCTTGGCAGGGAGGGGCCACGGCAGCTAAGGGACGAAGTAGCCTCTTGCCTCAATACTTTCAACTGTAGAAGTAAGTGGAGAAACAAATCTAGAAGTAACTGGAAACCAAGAGATTCCTAAGGGGGAAGTGACATGGTTAAGTTGGGCTTTAGGAAAGAAATGACGTTTTGGAATCCCCCCTCGAACACACTGAGGGGGAGAGAGGACATCTCCACCTTCTCCTCTCTGCAGGCCTCCACAGCAGCTGCCATTTCAATCACCTTGTAAGAAGGGGCAGGTGCCCGCTAGGAAGGCAGGACAGACAGCAAGGGGAAAGAGACGGGGGAGAGCAGGAAGAACAGAAACTTGACAGGTGTATAGGAGAAAGGGGAAGAACCGATTTACAAGATAGCAACGACAAATTTCACTGTTTGATGTACTTGGTCTCAAGTCTTTGTGGGGCTCTTGCACAGTAGGAAGACGGTGGACATTCAGAATCTGGTCCTCAGGAAGGGGACAGACATCGGGAGGCAGAGGTGAAATCAGTGTTTAGCTGTGTGCTCACAGTGCTACTCTCATGGAGTCCTCTCAGGAAGCCTGAGGAGAGGACTTAGATACAAACAATACTGCCCTCACAGGGCAGGGGCAGAAAGGAGCTGACCAGAGAATGCGGTGGGATGAGAGGAACACAGTGTGAAATCCCGACAGCCGGAGGTTGAGACTGAGGCAAGCGCAGGCGCGTGGGTGCCAGTCACACCTGGCAGCACCCAGCCAAGGACGCACTGAAAGCAGCTTTCCAGCCACACGTGCCCTGCCACTTCTGTAAGCTTCAGAGCAACAGCGGGATCATGAGGAAGCCAGACCGAGGGGCAGGGCGCCATCCCTTGACAGACTGCAGGTTAAAACCGTGCATTCACTCTTCCTTCCTGAAGTGCGACACCGATTCCAATAAAAACTTGTTTTAGCAATCAAGAGGGTCGCAGCTGCCAGGCAGACCCTATACCATTAAAGGCGTACCCCCAGCCCCTTTGAGTTTCCATGATTTTCCAGGCAGGATGTCACTTCTGCCAGTGGCACGTCAAGACTGCAATCTTCCTACCTCCTTGTAGCGTGAAACAGCTGTGTGCCAACACGGCCAGTTTCCCGGCTGGGACCAGGTCTCACTACCTTGATCCTCTGGATCTGCCTCCTACAAGCTGGAATTACAGGCATAGCCCAGTGCACCTAGCCCAAGATTAAAAAAAAAAAAAAAGCATATACCCCTCCCAAAGAAAGTAACTATAGAGAGAAAACCACATTTTGGAAGAAAAACATGATTAGGAACTAACAGCAAATCTGTAAAAACTGAGTTCTAGGCAAGGAGCAAAACAATCCAACTCAGAGCAAAAGGTTCTCCAAAGCCTTCGGAGGGGATAAAGAGAAGTAGAGTTTAAAAGTATAGTAGAGGATCCGTGCCAGAAGCAGTGAAACCTTCCTGAAGTCCATTCACTTATTTTCTTTCCTTTGATCCTTAACACACCTACCCCTACCATTCCAATGAAGATTTCAGAATGACTGGAGATGGGCTTCCTGCTGATCACTGTTAAGAGGCCAGCAATAAGGCATCATGGCCTCTGATAGTGAGGTACCACAACAGAATAACTGAAGTGTATACCATTACCGTTGCTGTTACAAAGGCAGCTGTGTCCTGCCTTGGGTTATCTCCCAAGTCTGACCAATGAGACACAAGAAGGTTCTTCTAGGGTATGTGGAGCTTCAGGAGCTCTGGTGTGTGGGGAGAGGCTTTGCCTCTAGGAAAGTCACAAACAATGTATACCCCTCCTTCCACTAAACTGGATACGGTACTCAGAACTTTTGCCACCATCTTGCTATCAAGCTGAGAAAGACATCCACTGACGGCAGAGCACAGGAAGAAAAACTGCCCGAATGTCACTACTGAATAGCATTCCTAATATATCAGACAATAAATTCCCTACTGTCTAAGAAAAACAATGGCAGCATTCTTGATACCCTTTATCCATTTTATACATCCACCCTTGGAAAAAGTAAGGCTTAGGATTCTTGAGAAGACCAACACAGAGTGACTACCTTCACAAGGGACGCCATGCTCAGCCAGATCCACAGTAAGACGGGGAGGGGAGTGCTAAGTGAATGTTGCATTAATAATGCGTGCCCTCTCCCAGCCCTCTTTCTCCATTGAATAACCTGAACTCTGGCAACCAGAATAGTACATGAAAGAGCTTTGTTGAGCTGACCAGGCTGAGAGAAAAGGCCTTAAGGTACTGACATCAGGATGCCCCCACATCAGGCTGCCACGATAAATCCACAGGATCTACCTTCAAATATGGATCTACCCTCCCATGTTCCAGCCCCAATTCATGAACTCAACCTGCCAGGTCAGCTTTCAACAGATAATAAGGACCCCAACAGCCAAAACCAACCTGGAGAAAAAAACAGCACCAAGGAGGAAAAGGAAAAAAAACAAGTCAAAAACCACCTTTAATATCCTCAGTGAAATAGTTTCATACACATGAAGCAAAATGAGTATGCTTTAAAAAAAAACAAACCATGCAGAAAGAGACAGGCCCTTAGAAATAAAGGCGTGATAGGAATGAATTAGGAACTTCAGAATGTGGTCATTTATAAGCCTTTCCACTACTTGATGCTTCAAGCTGTATGTACAGAGTAAAATGAAAAAGTAAATAAAAGATGCCCAAGAGCTGATGAAGTAGCATAACATACATGGACTGCAGCCCCCAAACTCTTTCAAATATGATGTCCAAAGCAGGATGGAATGTCGGAAGGTAAAGGCGGGTAAAGTCAGGATAAAGGGAGCAGCAGAGCAGCAGCATGAGGTGGCCAGAGGGATGGAGCACGTGATCAGCTCATCAGACGGGAAGGGCTTTGGCACCTGGTGCAGGTATCCTTTAGGCCGGAAAAGCACATCCATCTGAGACAACAGCTGGGAACTCTACCTACTGTTAAGTCTTGGCTGAGGGAAAAGAAAATTCAGGGAAGAAGGAATCAAGAGACCAGAGCCTCCAACAAAGGGCAGACTTAGGGGAAACAAGAAAGGAATAAAGTACCTAGTATGGTGGTTCACACTTTAATCCTAGCACTCAGGAGGCTGAGGCAGGAGGATTCAGAGCTAGAGGCTGGGAGGCTACAGAACATGCATCTGGCAGGGGCTGAGCACTGAGGATAGAGATAAATATGGAACTCACCCAGTTCTGAAGCTGCCCCAATAGCATGTGTATCGGAGGTAGGCGAGACCAACAAGTATGACAGTAGTTCTAGAACAAGTTCTAGGTATGGCCTCTGCACTAAGATCCTAAAGTGAAGTCAGAGTGAGGGTAAGGTGAATATTGAAGCAGCTCGAAACAATGGCTATGATCAGGTTAGAGAGGCAAATCAGGGCTTAAGTGTTCTGATAGCAAGCGAAAACAGCCAGGGCTACAAGGATGGCATGAATAGAACAAAATAAGGCAAAAAAAATAAGAACATCACACAAACATGAAGAGAATGCAAATCTTATCTCCTGGCCCTCAAGTATTTTCAGAGAGCTAGTTGGCATCTTAGGGCAGGATCTGAGAGACACAGGATGCACTGAATGAGCTGTACAAATGCAGGTGGCAACGGAAAACTGCTGTCTTATGGTGGAAATGTAAAGCCTCCTTACCTTGGCTAAGTTCCAGCGTCTCTGCCATGACCGGGTCGATGTGCAGTCGGGGCAACAACTGCCTCTGCTGAGCTCCTACAACACAAATTCAAAGCCTCACTGAGCCCGAGGACAGAGCGCCGGCACCTGACCCTCAGACAGCCTTACAAATAAAGCTTCGACAACACGATGGTACTATGCACACGCCACAGAATACCCTTGCAAGATAAAAAGTTTCACTGAGGGTGAAACCAACAACCGCAGTGAGGACACCCCTAGTTCTCCCTGGGAGAGAAGTCAGTCTGCAGGAGAAGTGAAGGGCAAAACAGTCAGGAGGAAATCTCTCACAGGCCACGGGCCTTGGGACAGAGCTATGCTGACACTGTGTGACAAACCTGCCGAGTTCCTCTGCAGTCACCTGAACACTCACCAGAACTACCACTCCCGCGTACTGGAGGATAACAAACCTTGGCAGAGAATTCCGAAGGGCAAACAATGGGCATAGATAAATGGAAAAGAACAATGAACAAGTATGACACTCAGAATTCTGCTATCCAAAGCCCTGGGGGGGGGGGGGGGGGGGGGGGAAGGGGGGCAGGATATAAAAATCAAGTCCAGAATCACCCACTGCTGTATTTGAGAGTGTTCCTACTATTCAGTGAGGCACAAATGTAACTGTTTAAATTTCTCATACATACGAGTATGAGGCTAAGCGCAGGTGGCTCACTCCTCTAATCCTAACTGCTCTGGAGGCTGAGATCTAAGGATCACAGTTCAAAGCCAGCCCAGGCAGGAAAGTCCATGAGACAGTCATCTCCAGTAAACCACTGGAAAACTGGAAGTGGTGCTATGGCTCAAGTGGGTAGAGCACTAGCCTTGAGCTGAAGAACTGAGGGACAGCGCCCAGGCCCAGAGGTCAAGCCCCACAACCAACCCCCCCCCAAAAAAGTACAAATATTATTTCTTAAAGATGTTTACAACTCTTAAGTTCTTAATATTACAAAATATTCCTAATGAGATTGATGAAGCAAAGTTTATCTTCATAAACTACTTGGATAGAATGCTGCCACACTTCTTTCTCCATGTCCCTAAAACTGCTTAGCAGATATCAGGTACCCATTTGATAATTAAGTGCTAAGGTCTCTAGTACTCAAGTCTCAGTAAGATGCTACATGCCAACTTGAGGATATCTAGCATGTGTGGTTTTGCTAGGACAGGCTCTGCTTATTCTGAACAAACTTGTAAGTGGGCCTAGTACCATATTTTATTAAAAGGTGCTTAAATTTTAAAAGGTACATGTGATTTGATCGACTATAGAATATTTTTCTTTTAAAACGTTTGTTAAATTCCTCTTCAGCAGTATGTACAAAAAAAGGTAATTCCTTTATTATCATTGCCAAAACAAATTTCAAGAACAGATCTGGAAATCATATGACATTTGGTCAAGATATATTCCTGTGGTTACAAAAAAAATGCTTACAATCCAAACACTAGAAGTAAACAGAAAAATATGAAACATCTAAAAATAATTTCACACAAAGAAGGCCATTTTCTCACATTCAAGTTGCTGCTTCGTCTCTATTCTTATCTACCTTTTCAAAACATCACTTGAAGCCTGGTGTTGGGACAAATATCTATAATCCCAGCTATTAGGTACCGGGGAGCCCGAGGAAAGAGGATCAAAGCATCATAAAACTGAGGTCAGGGCAGAAAACTTGATACAAGATGGTATATCAAATTATTTTTTTCTGAAGTGGTAGGGTACCAGCCGTGAGTGAAAAAGCTAAGTGAGAACACAAAGCCCTAAGTTTGGGCCCCAGTACTGGTCAAAAACAAAAACCAACCAAACAAACAAAAAAAACCCACCAACTTTAAATGATTCAGAATGTAGAGTGCTTGTTTTACATAAGGCCCTAAATTCAATCCCCAGTACCACAAAGCAACCACAAAGCACTCAAAATATTTTAGCTTATACTAAACACGATATCATCCTGATAAATTTTAACTTTCTAAGGTATATAAATCATAGAACCCAAACCAATGAAGACTTCTCTATTTTGCTGCTTCTATACCACAATAGCCAGGATGAAGATCAAAGCAGTTTACCTTTCTCAATATCTCTAAGGAAGCCAATTATTTTTACACCAGTAGCTCTTGGTTGTGATTCAAAGTCAATTCCCTCTTGAAAATCTTCAAACTGCCTGTTGCATTCAGGTGTTGTTGCCGAATATTCATTCATCTTAACCTCCAAAGATGAAATTTTTGCTTCATTCTGGGACACTCTAACATTTATATCAAAAAGATTTGCTTCCACTGTCAAAATTGCTGCTTTCATTCCTTTGATTTCATTGATGTCAGCTGATATTTTCTTTAAGAGGTGGGAAATATTGTCTAGCTCATTCAGTGAACAAGAAGAGCTTGTTACAGAACCTAAATCAGCCCGCTCTGGTGAAAGGCAAACTGGTGGAGATGGGAACCTTGAAGACATTTTCATAAAATTCTTTCTCTCCTAGGTCTCTAGTAATTTTTCCTTTACATCTCATTAAATCTCTCATCAAAAGTAAAAACAGTGATAAATGCTACCTGAAGAAAAATGAAATGTAGCATTTTAAAACCTATAACTGAAAAACTAAGGTTGTACATTTCTAGAGTCAGAATTCAAAGTAAATCTGAAATTGCTAAATATACCAGTCCAATTTTCTCTTTGCTACAACTATTCTCACTAGCAGCATCCTAGTACATAGCCACCTACATCCTGTAAGTTCTACTTAGAGCTCTTTGGCAAATAAGCCCTATTATTACATATCAAATAACCCTGGCTGCTGATTGGCTACAGACATGTGACACAAAAAGAATGCTCAATTACTTACTTCATGTGATGCGAACACAAAAGGAGTTGTACTGTAAATTTAGAGCATAACACTATCTTTCCCCTTTGTCCATTCAACTATAACTTCCAAGCTTTATACTAGTATTTGCTTTGTTATATCTGAAGTTTAATTTCCCCTTGAAAATAATGCAGGACAGTCAGTTATGTTCTTGCACTGTCAAGGCCAAGAAAAGGAGGGAAGGTGGTGTGATGGGACTCATGATCACAGAAAAAACTCTAAAAATATACATGGTCATCTGGGCATCAGTAGCTCACACGTATAAGCTTAGCTACTTGAGAGTCTGAAAACAAGAGAATGCTGGTTCTAGGCCAGCCTGAGGAGAACAATTTCTAAGACTTCTCAAGGCACATGTGAGAGTGACGGTGCATATGTGTCATGCTAGCTGCAAAACGAATCCTAACATAGTCGATCCCACACTGGCAATGCCTGGGCAAGAAGCAAGACTCTACTTTGAAGATAACAGTGGGAAAAACAAGGGTTAGGGGCATGACCAGTGATACCTGCCTAGACAAATTCAATCCAGGTGAGGGAGATAAAAGCACCGTATGTATCCGGTCAGAATAACATTCAACTGCACTGACGTTACGATGGCGTGAATTTAAGAATGGGGAAGGTAAGAACTCTACCTTCATTTGATGACATCATTTGATAGGGTGTTCTCAAATATTTCCTCCCATTTTGTGTTTTTGAGAGGACACAGAAGTCTCCAGGACCTCACAGTTGGCATACCCTGGCCCTCTTTCCACTTTCATGATAGTATTATTTGAAACACAGGTTTGTTTTTCTTACCACTCTTACCACTGTGCATGACTCCATCCCTTTCTACATTGGTTATTTTTAAGACATAGTTTTTCTTCCTGCCCAGAGGTACATCTAGACTTTGATCTTCCTATTTGCCAAGGTAGCTAGAATAACAAATGAACACTGTAGACAACTTCTTTGGTGGGATGAAGTCTCCCTTGTTTATGTAGAGGCTGGCCTAGAACTATAAGCCATCCAATCTCAGCCTCCCAAATGGCTGGGATGACTGGGATGACAGGAGTATAGCACTTCACCCACTTACTGGACGAGTAGGGAAGCCATATGGACATGGACGTCTGTGCTGCTTCTGAAACTTGATCGTGTATCTCAGCCTCCCAGGGAGCTAGGATTACAAACATATGCCACCAATGTCTGTCTCAAGGTTTTAATTTTGAAGAAATTCAACATATCTTTTCTTTGTTTCATTGTGCTTTTGAAATCATATCTAAGAAACCATTCCTTAGTCCAAGATCATGTAAATTTAGACCTCATTCTTTCCCTAAAATTTTTTATAGATCTACTCTTTTGGGGGGGAGGGGGGCCAGTTGTGGGGCTTGAACTCTGGGCCTGAGCACTGTCCCTCAGCTCTTCAGCTCAAGTGAGCACTCTACCACTTGAGCCACAGTGCCACTTCTCATTTTCTGAGTGGCTTATTGGAGATAAGAGTCTCTCCAACTTTCCTGCCTGGGCTGGCTTTCAACCATGATCTTCAGATTTCAGCCTTCTAAGTAGCTAGGATTATAGGTTTGAGCCACAGACACCCGGCTTAACTTTTAAATAAAGGTCTTTGTTCCACTTTGAATTAATTTTTATACACTATATTTGGAAAGGCTCAAATTCATTCTTTTGTGTATACACATCCAACTGTCTGGTACTATTTATTAAAGAATATTCCTTTTCTGCTAAATTCTCTTATTGCCTCCATCAAGAATTGACCTTAGTCAGGTGCTAGTGGCTCATGCCTATAATCTTAGCCACTCAACAGACTGAGATCTGAGGATCACCATTTGAAGCCAGCCTGGACAGAAAAGTCTGTGAGATGCTATCTCCAATAAACTACTCAGAAAAGGCTGGAAGTGGTGCTGTGGTTCAAGTGGTAGAGTGCTAGCTTTGAACACAAAGAGGCTTGGGGACAGCGCTGGAGCCCTGTGTTCAAGCCCCAGGACTAGGGGGATAAAAACTGACCCCAAATGCACTAATTTCTAAATTCTCAATCCTGTTCCATTGATGTGTTTACCAAGATGATTACCACAGCTTTGTACTTCAAGTTTTAAAATTGAGATACATAACCTCCAACACTGTTTCTGTAGTTTGGGCTATTCTAGGTCCCTTTTTATTTCCATGTGAATTTTAGGATTAGCAAGGATTTCAACAGAAATTGGAAATTTGTAAAACAAAAAAAGCCAGTAGGATTTCAACAGAAATCGAGTTAAAACTGTTGAGCAACTTGGGGACTCTTGTTATCTTAACAATACATAGACTTACCAATCCACCAACCTGGAAAATCTTTCCATATCCTTAGTCTGAGTAGTTATTTTCACTCTGGTTTACTCTAAGCAACAGGTAAACTGACTTATAAGGACATAAATTGGTGAACATTATTCATCACAGGCTCTTCAAAAGAATTCTTTACAAAAAACTATCACTCATAGCAGTAGGAAGGAGGGCAAAGGGCACTCCTGGAACTGATGTGACAATCTTTATTCATAACCTGACTCTTTGAATTTTGATTCAAACAGAAAATATGCAAAGCCGACAGTCTTCGGCTTTGGGGTGTGTTGCTCATTTTGCTGGTTCAAGTCTAACCACAAGGGCCTCACTCTCAGGTCATCTGCTTACAGCTGGCTGGCACTCTACAACTTAAGCGTTGCTCCAGCCTAGCTTTCTGCTGGTTCACTGGAGATGGACTCTTACAGACTTTTCTGCCTGGGGAACTCCATACTGCAATATTCCAGGTCTCAGCCTCCTGAGGAGCAAGGACTGCAGATGTGAGCCACCAGCAGTCAGCCTCAAACAGAATTTTTTAGAGTACTAACATGACATTTAAGCAAAGCATCATCTACAAACCAGGTAGCTCTCCAAAAGGCAGTTAACTATCTCAATGAGAAAAGGAGAAAAGTTACTTGATAGAGAAACAAGACACCTAACAGAGTCTGTGGATGCTTACTTACCATATAGCCTATGGTGCCTTAAGTTTAGGATATAAAGTAGTAAAAGGCCCTTCCAAACTAGGTATGACACAAGGCCTGTAATCCTCACTACTTGGGATATAGAGATGGGAGGATTATGAATTTGCCAGACCAGGCAAAGATGTAAAGACCCTGTCACAAAAATAAAACAAACAAGCTGGGTGCTGGTGGCTCATGCCTGTCATCCTAGCTACTCAGGAGGCTGAGATCTGAGGATCATGGTTCAAAGCCAGCCTGGGCAGGAAAGTCCATGAGACTCTTATCTCCAATAAACCACTAGAAAACTGGAAGTGGTGCTGTGGCTCAAGGGGTAGAGTGCTCGCCTTGGGCTGAAGAGTGCAAGGACAGCACCTAAGCCTAGAGTTCAAGCCCCACAACCGACAAAAAATAAATAAAAATAATAAAAAATAAAACAAAATCGACTGGGGCTATTGCTCAAGTGGTGAGAGCAATTTACCTGGCATGTACAATGCCCTAGGTTCAATCCCCAGGATCCCCAAAAAGCCCTTTCAAATATTGCAATGTAACTATACATCAGCAGAGAAAATTTACACATTTCAACATTTACTCTTCACAAAAATGCTATCCCTCGGGCTGGGAAGGTGGCTCAGTGGTAGAGAGCTTGCCTTGCATGCCTGAGGCCCTGGGTTCGATTCCTCAGCACCACATAAGCAAAAAGTAAAAAGCCGAAGTGGTACTGTGGCTCCAGTGTTAGAGCGCTAGCCTTGAGCTGAAGAGGTGAGGGACAGCGCCCAGGCCCAGAGTTCAGGCCCCAGGACCGGACCCAAAAAAAAAAAAAAGCTCAAGGGCAGTTATTCAAGCCCTGAATTCAAACCCTAGGACTGGAACAGGGTGGGGGTGGGGGGGCGGAGGGGGAGGGGGAGAAAAGACACAGATTAATGAAAGATTCAGGAAGTTTATCATCCTAGAGAACTTCTAGAATAAGAGAATAATGACAACGGAGAGGGGTGTAACTTGGTTTTCTTTTTGAAGCCAAGGTCTTGCCCTTCTAGAGAGAAAAGGAAGCCCCAGCCCAGCTCTTTCGCTTTGTTTTTTCAGCTGGGTCTCCTATTTTTACCCGGGGCAGCCCTGGAGGACAGTTCTCCCACTTCCAAATAATGAGCAGCTGGATTACAGTTGTATACCACCACACCTGGTCCACACCTGGTCCACACCTGGTCTTAAGAAGAGCAGATTTTTCAACCAATATGCCAAGTGTGGTGATAGGTACTTTTTTTTTTTGCCAGTCCTGGGGCTTGAACCAGGGTCTGAGCTTCTTTTTGCTCAAAGGTAACTCTACCACTTGAGCTACAGCACCACTTCTGGCTTTTTCTTGGTACTGGGGAATCAAACCCAGGGTTTCATGCTAGGCAAGCACTCTACCACTAAGCCACATTCCCAGCCCTGGTACATACTTTTTATCCTAACTACAGGAGGCATAAGTAGAAGGATCAAGGAACGGATCTATCTAGTTCAAAAATCAAGACCTACATGAAAAATAATCTAAAACAAAAAGGGCTAGAGGCATGACCCAACTGGTATAGTCCTTATTTAGCAAGTACTAACCTCAAAATGGAGATACAAGGCTTTCTATGATTACAGCATTCGTTTTTTTAATTAAAAGGATGTAAGGCCAAATGCTGGTAGATCACACCTGTAATCCTAGCTATTCAAGAGTTGAGATCTGAGGAGTGCAATTCAAAGCTAAACTGAAAAGGAAAGTCTGAGATTCTTATCTCTAATTAAATATCAAAAAGAAAAGAGGAAAGAAAAGAACTGGAAGTGGACCTGTGGTTCAAGTAGAATACTAGCCTTGATACAAAAGCTCAGAAATAGTACCTAGGCCCTGAGTTCAAGCCCCAGGACCGTCACACTCACACTCACACATACAAATGAAACCACTACTCCGCCTAAAAGTGGCAGGTATCTAGGCATATCACAGTAACACTGCAGACCTAAAACAAGGGAAAATACTAAAAATTCCAGAGGGAAAATCCCCCAAGTATTAGCCAAGCACAGGGGCATGTACACCCTGTAGTCCCACTACTCTGCCAAATAGGCAGGAAGATCATCTAAACTCAGGAATTGAAAGCCAGCCTGAACTGACAAGACTATGTAAAACAAAATCTAAAACTTTTTAAAAAGTAAGTTGTTCAAGGATAGTGCTCTACCACTTTGAGCCACAGCTCCACTTCCAGTTTTTATGTAGTTAACTCATAAACTTTCCCATCCAAGCTAGGTTTGAATCATGATCCTCAGATGTCAGCCTCTTGAGTAGCTAGGATTACAGGTATGAGCCACCAGTGCTTGGCTAGCCAAGTACATTTTTAAATGCTGTACTGAGCTCCTGTAGATACTATCAGTTTCCTTACTACATAATGAAAAGGTGGGAATGCCCCAGGAAGCCCGCGAGAAGCAAGAAAGCAGAGCTCACCTAAGGGAGGAGTAAGCAGTCCTGGGAAAATGGTGGGTGGCTGTGAGGCAGGCAGGCCTGGGGAGCAACATTAGGAGACAATCAAGGATGAGGTGCCTAGGCAAAAAAGGGGGGTGACAAAGATTCCACAGCAGAAAGATATTAAGAGTTTTCAGTAGTAAGAAAGGGAAGGCAATCAAGAAGGGAAAAATCCAAAGAGGGAAAAAATAAGAACCCCTAAAGAAAAACTGACCTCTGTAGGGCTGGGAATTTGGCTAGTGGTCGAGCGCTTGCCTAGCATGCTTGAAGCCCTGGGCTTGATTCCTTAGGACCACATAATCAGAAAACGTTGGAAGTGGCGCTGTGGCTCAAGTGATAGAGCACTAGCCCTGAGCAAAAGCAGCTCAGGGAAAGCGCTCAGACCCTGAGTTCACACCCCAGAATGGCAAAAAAAAAAAAAAAAAAAAAAACCCTCTGTAATGAGTGTTTTTTAAATCTTAATAGAAATGCTGCTTATTTATCCTCAAATCATGAATCTGCAAATCATAATGACCTTTACAAGGAAAATAAACAAAATTTAAATTTCAAGCCACACAATGGTGGTTCATGCCTATAATCCTAACTATTCAAGAGGTTAAGATTTGAAGATCACAGTTCAAAGCCAGGCCTAGCATGAAAACCCATGTATCTCCAATTAACCATCTAAAAATTGGAAGTGGTTCAAAGTGATAGAGCACTAGTCTTGAGCAAACAGGTCAGGGCCAGCACCCAGAAGCTCAGGGACAATTCCCAGGCCCTGTGTTCAAGCTCCATAACAAAAAAAAAAATTTTCTTTTCAAGTCAGATGCTTTTCTTTATAATCACAATAATGAACTTACAAATTACACTGGCCTGTATGAGAAAAATACAACAAAATTTTAATTTTAAATTTGATACACCTACAATCCCAGCTACTCAAAAGGCTGAGATGTGAGGTTTGCAGTTGAAAGCCAGGCTGAGCAGGTAAGTCTGTGAGACTCTTCAATAAATTACCAAAAAGCCAGAAGTAGAGCTGTGGGTCAAATAGTAGAGTGCCAGCTTTGAGCAAAAGAAGCTCAGGGGCAGTGTCCAGGCCCTGAGTTCAAAAACCAAGACCAGTAACAACAACAACAAAAAAAAACTTTAAGTAAACTTCATCAACTCTACAATATAAAAATATTGTACACAATTTAGGTAGGAGTAAGGAAGAAATTAAAATGTTCATCCCTGGAAAGCGTAGTACTCATGATGTAGCATGCTCAGCTTCCCAAATGCTGGAATTAGAGGTGTGTGCCACCATGCAAAGCACAAATGTTAATGCTTCAGAAATCAAAATATATTGAAACTGAGAAGCCAGGATATATTGAAAAACAGTCAATCAGATGTAAGTAAGCATCAAAGTATACTACTTAAAATCATGAATATAACCAGTAAGTGAAGTAGAAAGTCATCTCACTGCTGGGTGCCTGTGGCTCACACCTGCAATCCTAGCTACTCAGGAGGCTGAGATCTGAGGATCACGGTTCAAAGCCAGCACTGGCAGGAAAGTCTGTGAGATTCTTATCTCTTAACTAATCACAAGAAAAAGGGGAAGTGGTGCCGTGGCTCAAGTGGTAGAGTGCTCACCTTGAGCAGAAGAGCTCAAGGACAGTACCCAGGGCGAGTTCAAGCCTCACAACAGACCCCCCCCACCCCCCCAAAAAAAGTCATCTCACTATTCAAACTTGGGAGTCAAGGCAAGGTGTTTGAGTTAGACCCTGAAAATTTTAGCAAGAAGTCAATATCTCCAGTTAAAGACATCATAAACTAGGCTTACTATTCCAGATATGAAGAAAACTAAACTCATGAACTAGAAGCCTGTGAAAGTGGGGTCTAGGGCAATAGGTCTAACATGGGTGATGCTGCTTCTGGTGATGTCTTTCTAAGCTATATTTCTGATCTATCAACAGGCATTACATATTGACGTTCTCCCAAATATTCTATGGTAAACATATACTTCATGCTATAAAATAATATATTTTAAATTATACAGGTGTTTTCATTCAACATATACCAAACAGGAAAAACAAAGAAATCCATGCCTAGAAACATCGTAGTAAAACTGCAGAACATCAAAGACAAAGAGAAGATCTTGGAAGCAGCCAGAGAGAAAGGACAGATCACCTACAAAGGAATGACAGACAATTAGAGAGACAGAAGTCCACTGAACAACAATGGAAAGCAGAAGACAAGGGAATGATACATGCAAAGGGTGATAGCCAGTTAATTCTGGCTAAATTCTGGAAATTTTATAATTACTTGCACAAGAACAAGGAGAAATAAAAATATTTATAGTCATTTAAAACTTGGAAGCGTTCAATCCAAACACTGCTTTAAAACAATTTCTAAAGGCTATACTTCAAAAATATTTTAAATAGAACTACGGGCATGCCTCAAGTGATAGAGCACTTGCCTAGCAAGCACAAGACCCAGAGGTTAATTCCCAGTACCTCAAAAAGAAAAAATAAATTTAGTATTAGAAAATGATGAGGAATCTAACTTTTCCCATTTCCTGTGCAGGAGGCAGGAAATGTTTCTATTTCTCCCTACTTTCTCCTGTTAATTAAAATCCTTGCTCAAACTGTAAAGAAAAAAAAGAGATATCAAATGATCATTAACACATGTAGACAAAATCTAGACAAAATCATGGTACCAACTGATGCCTTTAAAAAATGACCAAAGTAAGGGCAGGAAAGGTGGCTCAGTGGTGGAGCACTTGCCTTGCATGCATTAGGCCCTGGGTTTGATTCCTCAGCACCACATAAGCAAAAGGAAAAAAGACGGAAGTGGTGCTGTGGCTCAAGTGGTAGAGCACTAGCCTTGAGCTGAAGAGCTGAGGGATAGCGCCCAGGCCCAGAGTTCAGGTCCCACAACCGCCCCCCCCCCCCCCCCCCCCCCCCGCTAAAAAATGACCAAAGTGGTAAGTTCAAGACTAAAACTATGCTTCTGTGAACTTCTTCTGCTACTTAGGAATGAAGTTAGGATATTAACTTTTGAATAATAAACTGAATTTTCATGACAAAATTTCAGTAGCAGGCTCTAAGAACACATATGGAGCATCTAAATTATGAACTAGACAAAAAATATGCAACCAATAGCTACTCAGAATCTGAGATCTGGGAATTGCAATTCAAAGCCAATTCAGCCAAGAAAATCTGTAAGTCTCTTTATCTCCAATTAACTACTCAAATGCCAAAAATGGGCTTTTGACTCAAAGTGGTAGAAGAATATTAGCTTTGAACACAAAAGCTCAGCAACAGTGCCTAGTTCAAGCCCCAGACCTGGCAAACACACACACACACACACCTTCCTCCCACCCCCAAAAAAGGGGGAAACCAGCAAGAAAATATAATCACACACACACACCCCTTCCTCCCACCTGGCAAAATAACACACATACACACACACACACACACACACAAAACCTTCCTCCCACCCCCAAAAAGGGGGAAACCAGCAAGAAAATATGATGCTCAGATATCAGCCTAAGTGGCATAACCACCAGCACCCAACTCTTCTTTAATTTTAAAACATTCTTCTACTTTTTTTTTTTTTTTGGGGGGGGGGGGGGTCCGATTGTGGGGCCTGAACTCTGGGCCTGGGCACTGTCCCTCAGCTCTTCAGCTCAAGGCTAGCGCTCTACCACTTGAGCCACAGCACGACTTCTAGCATTTTTTCTTTTTGTTTATGTGATGCTGAGAATTTTTTTTTTTATTTTTTTGGGGTCCAGTCATGGGGCCTGAACGCTGGGCCTGGGTGCTATCCCTCAGCTCTTCAGCTCAAGGCTAGCGCTCTACCACTTGAGCCACAGTGCCACTTCCGGCTTTTTTCTTTTTGCTTATGTGGTGCTGAGGAATCGAACCCAGGACCTCTGGCATGCAAGGCATGCGCTCTACTACTGAGCCACCTTCCCAGCCCCGGTGTTGAGGAATTGAACACAGGGTCTCATGCATGCAAGGCAAGCACTCTACCACTGAGCCACCTTCCCAGCCCTCTTCCGCTTTTATCTTTTTAGCAAGATTTTTTATTTTTCAATTTCTTTTTTCTTCTTTTTAGCCAGTCCTGGGGCTTGAAACTCAGGCACTGTCCCTGAGCTTTTTTGCTCAAGGTTAGCATTCTACCACTTTGAGCCACAGCTACACTTCTGACTCTGAAGTTTATCTGACATTTCTCAAGTTTACTGGAGCCTCATAGACTTTTCTGCCTGGGCTGGCTTTGAATTGTGATCTTCAGATCTCAGCCTGAGTAGCTAGGATTACAGGTGTGAGCCACCAGTACCCATCTTAAGACACACTAAATTTGAGTTCTTTTCTAGTTTACTCATTTTAGGGTGCTAGGCTTGAATCTAGTGCCTCAGGCTTATAGCATGTTCATTTCTAAATTTTCTATTTATAATTTTTGCCATCCCATTTCAAAGATTTTCTAAGTCTGCTTTGTGTTGTTTTTGCATGCTTCATGTTTTCTTTTTTTTTTCTTTTTTTTTTTTTTGGGGTCCAGTCGTGGGGCCTAAACTCTGGGCCTGGGCACTGTCCCTCAGCTCTTCAGCTCAAGGCTAGTGCTCTACCACTTGAGCCACAGCACCACTTCTGGCTTTTTTTCTTTTTGCTTATGTGGTGCTGGGGAATCGAACCCAGGGCCTCAGGCATGCAAGGCAAGCGCTCTACCACTGAGCCACCTTCCCAGCCCCTGCTTCATGTTTTCTTAATGTCTTCTAGCTCACTCTGAAATGGTGTAAATTTTCCTTTAGCTTGAGTCCTGTGGATTAAAACTAGGATCTTCAATTTGAACTGTAGCAGAGATACCCAAGCCCAGTAATCTGTCGTCGTTGAAGACAACAGTAGTGCAGTTAACTTAAGTTTATAAAATGATTGTTACAGGCCCTTTAAGCCTTACCTAATATTATTAGGGTAAGATGTCTCTCGGCTTGCAGATATTCTTCTCATGCTTGTAAGATACTGTTACACTTTCAATACTTATTGGCTGTTATGGGGTTTTCTTTTCTCAGGTTCAGCATTTACTGAAATACTTTCTAATGCTACCATGTCAAATTACATAATATAGCGGGGAAAAATACTAAGGGATTGGGAATGAAGCTCCAAGCACTTGCCAAGTAGGCTCAAGCACAGGGTTTCATCAAGCATCTTTCCTAATAGGAACAAAAAGAACAAGTCTGAGAGCAGGAAGGAGTGGGTGACAGTGGCCAGAGACAACAGAGCTGTCTGAAGTTGAAAATGATGGCATTCATGCTGAACAGTAAAGAAAAAGGGAGAAGGTCTCACAAAGAAGTCATATTGCCAGGCACTGGTGGCTCATTCCTGCAATCCTGGCAACTCAGCGGGCTGAGTTCTCAGGATCAAGGTTAGAAGAGAGCACAAGCAGGAAAGTCTGTGAGACTCTCATCACCAAATAGCCACCTAAATGCTGGAAGTGCAGCTGTGACTCAAAGTGGTACGTGTTAAGCTTTGAACACAAAAACTCTGAGATAGTGCCTGGCCTCAAGTTTAAGACTTATGACTGAACAAAAAATAAGTCATATTGGGCTGGGAAGGTGGCTCAGTGGTAGAGCGCTTGCCTTGCATGCATGAGGCCCTGGGTTCGATTCCTCAGCACCACATAAGCAAAAAGAAAAAAAGCCGGAAGTGGCACTGTGGCTCAAGTGGTAGAGCACTAGCCTTAAGCGGAAGAGCTGAGGGACACGCCCAGGCCCAGGGTTCAGGCCCCACAACCGGATCCCCCTCCCCCCCCCAAAAAAAATAAGTCATATTATGTCAGGCACTAGAGATTCATGCCTGTCAGCTACTCAGGAGGCTGAGATCTGAGGATCACAGTTCAAAGGCAGCCCAGGCAGGAAAGTCCATGAGACTCTGCTCTACAACGAACCAGCAAAAAGCTAAAAGTGAAGATGTGGCTCAAGTGGTAAGTGTGAGCAGATTTGGCATAAAAAGCTAAGAAAACCATGAGGCCGTGAGTTCACACCTCAGTACCAGCATTTTTTAAAAAGTGCACATTTCCTTGTCATTTTTATCAGGATAAAAAGTATTTCTGATGTGCTAAACAACCTTTGGAGGTGAATCAGCAGCATGACTAATTTAGCCATTGCTGTTAGTCACCTTCAGACACATGTAAAAAAAGAGATGGAATCAGGTGCCAGTGGCTCATGCCTGTAATCCTACCTACTCAGGAGGCTGAGATCTAAACACTATGCTTCAAAGCCAGCACAGGCAGGACAAGTCTGTGAGACTTTTCTCTCCAATTAAACACCAAAATGCAAAAAAGGAGCTATGGTTCAAGTGGTAGAACACCAACTAGCCTTGAGCACAAAAGCTTAGGAACAATGCCCAGGCCCTGAGTTCAAGTCCCAAGACTGGCACAAAAAAATAAAAATAAGGGGGGAGGGAGGAAAAAATAAAAAAATAATAAAAATAAAAAAGAGACTATTTGTGCAGAAGTTGGGTAGATAAGAAGTTAAATAAAAGTTAAGAAGTCAGGAAGTGGCATTGTGACTCAAGTAGTAGAGCGCTAGCCTTGAGCTGAAGAGCTGAGGGACAACGCTCAGGCCCAGAGTTCAAGCCCCACAACTGACCAAAAAAAAGTTCAGAAGTCAGCTGAAAGCTAACTGCTCTTAGCGTGGTAGGCACGAAGAAGCAGAGCCATTGAGAAATACAGCAGGATACAAAGGCAGAATGGTAACAGAATGTAGTTTCAAGCTGGGAAGAACAGGAACAGTATCAACAGTAAGATGGAAAGGAAAAATGAGAAAATAACTATGTCCTTAAGTAGGACTCTTTACAGACCAGCAAAATACTAATAATTATTTAGATGTGATCGACAGACATTTATGGCCAGCCTTTCCACCTTTGAGAACACTGAAATTTTCTATAATAAAAGCTTGTTAAAATTTCTGGAAAACAGGCATGAATTCTCTACCTAGCTTCCCATTCTCTATTTGAGCCTAAGGAGATCACCTTTTTTCATCGCATAAGTAATGTTCCATAAAAATGTACTTGAAAATACTTAATGTCTCATGAACAGAGAATGAAATATCACTACATTCTTACCTTGGTTTTTTTCTATTGAATCTCCTTTTGTTTCCTCTTCTTTAATGGGGGTACTTATTCTAGGTGTCCTACTTTGCCCTTGGACTACTTCTGCTAACAATTCTTCTTGAGAAGTTCGAGTTCTGGGAGCAACTGGAAGTGTTTGTTTCTGTGGGACTTTTATATAAAAGCAAGAGTTGACAAAGCAAATGCTATTAACACAAAAAAACTCAACAATGACCATATCAGATTCAACAATAAATGCTTTCCTAGGTTTAATGCACCTCATCCAAGGATACCACCTGTTTTTCTTATAACATTCCTAAGACAGACATCTGACTCATTACCTAAATGCACATAAATAATGTTGCTACACAATTTAAGCCATATTGCCATGAATATAATACAACACATATGGACTTATTTCTAACCAAAGCTGTTTAAAGCTGCTTCATGACGTGTAACTTAGTTGAAGAAAGAATATTCCAAGATCATAGGAACTCTCAAAATCTCATCATTCGTATATTGATGGTAAAAGAAGAGAATGTAAAGGTATGAAATTTTAGGTTGAATGCTGGCCTTTGCCTGATAAGCTATATGCCAAAGCTGTCCAAGGTTAGAGATGAACAAAAGCAACAGAAAATATCAAGATCAAAAACTATGGCACTTTACTTCCCTTCAGGAAGGAGCTCATTCAAAGAGATTCAGGGACCCAGGAGCCAGTGACTCATTCCCGGAATCCTAGCTACTCAAGAGAATGAGATCTGAGGACTGTTGTTAGAAGTGAGATTAAGTAAGAAACTCCATGTGACTCTTGTCTCTAATTAACCTCTAAAAAGCCAGAAGTGGAGCTGTGGCTCAAGTAGTAGAACCCTGGTCTTGAGCACAAAAATGCTCAGGGATAGAACCCAAGCTGAGTTCAAACCCCAGGACTAGCACAAAAGGAAAAAAAAAAATAGCATCCATCAACCCCTGGGTCCATTAACACACACACACACACACACACACACACACACACACACACACACACACACACACACACACACACACACACACACACACACACACACACACACACACACACACACACACACACACACACACACACACACACACACACACACACACACACACACGAGCTTAACAAGCTCTGTCAGAGAGCAAATATCACTGGAAGGGGTGAACGGTGGCAGAGGATGAATATAGTTGAAGAACTTTATATGAATATATAAAAACAGAATAATGAAACTATTTTAAGGGAAAAGGGGGAAATAACAAAGGGTGATAAAGGGTGAGATTGAAGAGGTACAATGTATACATGTATATTCATTTCCCTTGTAAAACAATGCCAATAAAATACTTAAAAATTGCACCCAAGAAAAACATACAAGATTTAAGTTACCTGCAGAATAGTTAGTTGTTCTTGTTACAGATTCTTGAGCTTCAGAAATAGCCTTCAAAATTAGATTCTTGTTTGCTTGTTTAGAAGGTGGAAGAGAAGGTCTAAAAGAGTTTCAAAAAATGTGCTTTCAAAACATTTGAAATTGCAGTTATTTACATGATCACCACCCTTTGGCCCTCTCTATTGTAAAATTTTTCCCCAATCTCAAGGGCAATGAAAAATGTCGTACATCTGACACTAATTATTTCAATAATTATCATCGTCAAGATACCCAGGCAAGCCAGAAGTGTAGCTCTGTGGTAACAAAACGCTTGCCTACCAAGTATACGGGGTTTCTGGCAGTTAAAGATTAATCCACAGCCATGTTCAGTTACCTCCTTTCAGGTTTTGCTGGCACTGACACACTGCTGGACACACTTCCTGTTCGGGAGCCAAAATCATCATCTTCTTCCTCCTCTTCTCCATCATGACTGAATTTTTTTACTTTAACCACTGAACTTACCATAGGCAACTTTCTCTTCCGAAAGTTTTCATCCTGCAATCAGATAAATTTATGCTAATCTAGTCTCAGAAAACAACAAAGTTCTACCACAAAACATTTGTTTAAGAAAAAGGTCAAGCACTGATAGTTCATGTTGGTCATCCTAACTACTCAGGAGCCAAGACTTGAGGATCACAATTTAAAGCCAGCCCGTGCAGACAAATCTGAGACACATGTCTAACCAGCAAAGTCAGAAGTAGAGGTTAGCTTAAGCTGAACATGGCCCTTCAGCAAAAAAGCTAAACAAGAGGTAACATTATGAGGTCCTGAGTTCAAGCCCAGTACTCACACAGGAACATAAAGAAAATAGTCATATTAAGAATTCAAGTCAGCCGGGCGCTGGTGGCTCACGCCTGTAATCCTAGCTACTCAGGAGGCTGAGATCTGAGGATCACGGTTCAAAGCCAGCCTGGGCAGGAAAGACCATGAGACTCCTATCTCCAATAAACCACCAGAAAACCGGAAGTGGCGCTGTAGCTCAAGTGGTAGAGCGCTCGCCTTGAGCTGAAGAGCTGAGGGACAGCGCCCAGGCCCAGAGTTCAAATCCCACAACTAGGGGAAAAAAAAAATCACAAAGAGGGGCTGAGAAGGTGGCTCAGTGGTAGAATGCTTGCCTTGCATGCCTGAGGCCCTGGATTCAATTCCTCAGCACCACATAAACAGAAAAAGCCAGAAGTGGCGCTGTGGTTCAAGTGGTAGCCTTGCACTGAATAGCTGAAGGACAGCACCCAGGCCCAGAGTTCAAGCTCCACGACCAAGCCCTCCTCCCCTCCCAAAAAAAAATAACAAGGAGCTAGGTGTTGGTGTTGGCTCCTGTTTGTGATAATCCTAGCTACTCAGAAGGCTGAGATTGAGGATCATGGTTCAAAGCCAAAAGCTAAAAAATAAATATATATATATATATACCTTAAACTATCAACTTCAGCTAAAACAAGAGCCTAATATTCATTTTATAAACAGCTACATCCAATACTATTGAAGAAAGTAGTTACTTGGTTGTTCTCTTAACAACGTAAAAAATCTAAAACCTATAAACCATCCAAAATTACAATTTATAGCTAACCCAATAGATAACTCAAACACTAGACATCCCAAGAAAGCAAAGGTATGTTTGTGTGTGTACAGATATATATAAAACCTAAGGAACTGGCCATGGGAGAAAAAAAATGACTGGGATAATACACTGTATACCAGAGAAATCAGCTTAAAAATAAATGTATAGGGTGCTAGGAATGTGGCTTAGTGGTAGAGTGCTTGTCTTGCATGCATGAAGCCTGGGTTCAATTCCTCAGTACCACATACACAAAAAAAGCCAGAAGTGGTGCTGTGGCTGCTCAAGTGGTAGAGTGCTAGCCTTGAGCAAAATGAGCAGCCCAGAGACAGTGCACCCAGGGCCTGAGTTCAAGCCCCAGGACTGGCAAAATAAATAAATATTATGTGTTTAGTTACTTCACATGCTATTTAATATCAATTAAGCCCCAATTTAAAATATATAATATACACATACACACACGCGCGCGCGCTGAAGAAACTGATTTAAGGCTCAGCATTAACTGTCTGCTTAGCAAGTATAAGATCCAAGTTCAAATCCTAGTAATAGAGGAAGAAGCACCTCAACACATTAAAAAAAATAAAAAACAGCAGAGTACTAGTGGCTCATGCCTGTATAATTTCAACCTACTAAGGAGGCTGAGATCTGAGAACTGCAGTTCATAGATGGACAGGGCAAGAAAGTCCATGACACTTTTAATTCCAATTAGCCACCAGAAAATCAGAAGTAGGGCTGTGGCTCAAAGTGGTAGAGTACTACTAGCTTTGAGCAAAAGAGTTCAGGACAGAGCCCAGGCCCAGAGTTCAAGCCCTATGACCAAAAAGGAAAAAAACAAAAAACATACAAACCTCCATACTCATTTTTTCCAAGCTGGTTCTGAAGAAGGGACTGTAAGTCTCTTCCAAACTGTTAAGCAATTCTGGTTCGCACAAACGTCCTGTTTCATACACCTGGCTATTCTGTATTTCGAGTTGCTTGGCAGCATGAATACTGTTTTGCTGCTGCTGAAATTGCAACCTATTTAAATGACCACCACCATCTGCATTTCTACTTGCAGGTGGTCGATAAATTTCAATAGAAGGACGAGAGGAACCGTATGTAAGTGTCACTGTAGGTTTCTTCTGAGATAAAGGATTCTCTTGTACAAAATTGAGGTCTTCATCAATGAGGTCATCTGGCTCTGGCTTAATGTCAATCACATCTTCAGAGAGTGCCGGCTCCCTCAAGGGTTTCACTGTTGACATTAGTCGGGTTGCAGCACCATCATCATAAGTCTGTCTATTAAAAAAAAAAAAAAAGTGTATTACAACCAAATTAGAACTATACATATGCTTCAAAAATATATATATGTACATATGTAATTTGTGATATTGGAGTTTGAACTCAGGGCCTGCAAGCACTCTTCCACATGAGCTATTCTACTAACCCCTTTTGTGTTTGGGGGATTTTTCTGGGGCCAGTCCAGGGTCTTGAACTCAAGGCCTGGGCATTGTCCCTGAGCTTTTGAACTCAAGACTAGCACTCTACCACTTGAGCCACAGCTCCACTTCTGACCTTTTTTTTTTGGCAGTTAATTGGAGATAAAGTCTCACAGACTGTCCTGCCCAAGCTGGCATCAAACCATCATCCCCAGATCTCAGCCTCCTGATTAGCTAGGATTATACATGTGAGCCACTGGCACTCGGCTTGTGTTGGTTATATTTTATATAGGGTCTCCTGTTGTCTGAGCACGTCAGGACTGCGATCTTACCTGTGCAACCCCAGGCTGCAGAGGACATGACAGGTTCCATGTCACTGTACCCACCCATCATGCTTCTTCTCCTGAAGCTGAGAAGACAGGCTCAAGCCACTGCACCCCGCCACTAGTTGAGATAGTCTCTCTCAAACTTTTTCCCCCCCATGCACTAACCTCAAACCAAGATCCTCTAATCTCTTCTTCCTAAGCAGCTAAGGTTACAGGCTTGAGCTATCATGTTCATCAATGAGGGCAATTTCATCTCCAAATATTCAAAGAACACTTAAAAAATTAGTGAATAAATATGGGTACTTCCTTTATATGTTTTAATCAAAAGTATTTTTAAATTACATTTTTTAGGGGGGAGGGCCAGTCATGGGGCCTGAACTCTGGGCCTGACCCTCAGCTCTTTAGCTCAAAGTTAGCACTCTACCACTTGAGCCACAGCACTACTTCTGGCATTTTCTGCTTATGTGGTGCTGAGGAATCGAACCCAGGGCCTCATGCATGCAAGGCAAGCACTCCACCACTGAGCCACCTTCCCAGCCTTTAAATTTTTTATAACTTTGCTACATTTGAAATAGAAGATAATCACTTAGATTTACCCATTATTTTATTTAAAAAGTCACTCATTATTTTCAAAAATTTCTGAAAACAGAAACTGAAAGGTAAGAAAAAATGTAGCTGGGCGTTGGTGGCTCACGCCTCTAATCCTAGTTATTCAGGAGGCTGAGATCTGAGGATCGCAGTTCAAAGCCAACCAGAGCAGGTAAGTCCATGAAACTCTTATCTCCAATAAACCACTAGAAAACCGGAAGTGGCACTGTAGCTCAAGTGGTAGAGCGCTCGCCTTGAGCTGAATTGCTGAGGGACAGAGCTCAGGCCCAGAGTTCAAGCCCCATGACCAATAAAAAAAAGAACAGCAAAATACAAATGCCACATACAAACACCCATTTGCCCCCATTAGACCTATATAGGATTCTTACCTAACACTAGTGGTTTTCTGTTCCTGTGAACTTGAAGAACCTCTGGAATCTCTTTTCTCAGATCTAGTACTAGAAATGGTGAGGGGAGGCACTGTGGCTTCATGCCTTCTCTCATCTCCCCGGCTGAAACTGCTCTTGTTTGAAGGCACATTACTATCAAAGATGTTGGTATCCGGAGACTTTAGACTAGAAGGCTCTGGGAAGAAAAACACATGGTCTAGTTTAATCTCTTTTCACTACTTTAAACTTTCTCTTCACCAACTCAAAAGCAATAGAGGTTTATTTAAAGTTTTAAAATATAATCACCTATTACATAAAAGATGATTTTTTTAAATACATGTTTTAAAAAATTTTAATACATGTTTTAAAAAACAAGACGTTTTTGTATTTGAGAATCATTCTATACATAATAATAACTTATTCAACTTATTACTGGACTTGTAAGTACTTTTCAGTTACACAATAACAAGACAACTAGTTTTTGAGGTTAATTATTTGTACGTGTATAATTACTTTTAGGATAAGGCGCACCCTTTCATAGTTATTATCAAATCACACTAAATTTACTGATCTGATATTTATAAAATTGTAGTTCTTGCTGGGCACAGGTGGCTCACGCTTGTAATCCTAACTACTCAGGAGGCTGAAATCTGAGGATCGCAGTTCAAAACTAGTCCTGGCAGAAAAGTCCTCCGTGAAACTCTTATCTCCAATAAACCACCAGAAAACTGTAAGTGGTGCTGTAGCTCAAGTGGTGGAGCACTAGCCTTGAGCTGAAGAGCTGAGGGACAGCGCCCAGGCCCAGAGTTCAAGCCCCACGACTGACAAAAAAAAAAAAGAAAAGAAAAAGTAGTTCTTTACAAAGCTCAAATAAACCACTGTTTTCAAAGTTTTGGAGCCTTTTTTCCCTAACCTTTTCCCCATGAGTTTTAAAACTAAAAATTCATATGCTACAGTGCCAAGAATTCCCAAAACCCTCAATGTTACAAATCTTACCAGTTGTAACAGAACGAAGCTTATCTAATACACCGTGAAGCCTAAAAACAAAAACAAAAAGCTTCACTCAAGATTGCTATTCCATATTTTCCAACATTATAAACAGATAAGGTATAAGACAACAGATCAATAATAAGATTAATGTCTCCTTTTTAGATCTTAACAAGGGTTTAATTCAGTATAACAAGATTAAAGTAGGGAAAAAGAAAAACATTCCCTGCTCTCCATGCTGGAAATAGAATTTAAAGACTTCAAAAGTTAATTTTTTTTTTAAACTTCTTGTTGCCAGGCACCGGTGGCTCACACCTCTAATTCTAGCTACTCAGGAGGCCGATATCTGAGGATTGTGGGTCAAAGCCAGCACAAGCAGCAAAGTCCCTGAGACTTTTTTTTTTTTTTTTTTTGGGGGGGGGGGGGGGGTCCGGTCCTGGGGCCTGAACTCTGGGCCTGGGCGCTGTCCCTCAGCTCTTCAGCTCAAGGCTAGCGCTCTACCACTTGAGCCACAGCGCCACTTCCAGCTTTTTTCTTTTTGCTTATGTGGTGCTGAGGAATCGAACCCAGGGCCTCATGCATGCAAGGCAAACACTCTACCACTGAGCCACCTTCCCAGCCCCTTCCTGAGACTCTTACCTCCAAATAACCACCTAAAAACTAAATGTGATGCTGTGGCTCAAGTGGTAGAGCACTGGCCTTTAGCTGACAAGCTAACGGACAGTGAGCGCCCATGCCTAAAGTTCAAGCCCCACCACCAACCAAAATAAGAAGTGGAGCTGTGGCTCAAATGTAGAGTGCTAGCCTTGAGCAAAAAAGCTCAGGGACAGAATCCAGGCCCTGAGTTCAAGCCTCAAGGGACTGACAAAACATACATACACAAATTGTTTATTTTTCTTTCTTTTAAATTCCAAGATATAAATATGACTGAGATTTTTGTTGAATGCATACAGGTTTACAAACTGAAAAAAGGCTAGGGATAAGGGGTAGTAAAACTGTCTGGTATAAGGTAACTCACTGGAAGGAAAATGCAGTAGAGAAACCAATCTACATCTAGTACTCAGTAATGTAGCAGTCTTTGCTCAGAGGAAAAAGCACTGAGATGCAGAAATTACCAAAAGAAAGCTACCTACAGATGACATAGGCAAACAGGCAAACAACATTAGCTGACTTCATTCTCATGGTAATTCTGTAAAACAGGTAATTAACTATCCTTTCACACATGAAGAAACAAGGCTCCAGAGGCTGCGCACTTAGCACACACAAATTGCCTCTCTACACTGAACTGGAATGGCAAGCACCTTATTTTAGACAGAACACTCTGATTTTCCCTAAACTTTAGTCTAAGACATAGAGAGTCTGAAACTTACCACACGGTGAACCGAACTGTGTTGTTCCCTAGAAACAGGGACAGGTCCTCTGTCATTTGGTCCTGACTTTTCTTGTTGGCCACCATCACCATAATGTAATCAGGAAGTTCTTCGTCTATTTAAAAGGAAAATTATATCAAAACTTTCTTTCCTTCATATTTAATATTTAAAGTTGATGTAACTGAAAATACAAATCCAGCTTTCAAAATTGTATCTCATTCTATACTGGAATTATATTAGACTAGACAAGAAAGCTCAGCTTTAATTTTTTTTAATTACTTATTTTTTGTTTATGTGGTACCAAGGAATAAACCCCAGGCCTCATGAAGCACTCTACCACTAAACCAAATTCCCAGCCAAATTTTTCTTCCTTTTCATTACACAAGTCTAATTATTAGAAAGTGGAGAATAATGAATAGTTGTTGAGTTTCTACTTA
The DNA here is from genome assembly GCF_019054845.1 of Dipodomys spectabilis. Taxonomy (NCBI): domain Eukaryota; kingdom Metazoa; phylum Chordata; class Mammalia; order Rodentia; family Heteromyidae; genus Dipodomys; species Dipodomys spectabilis. The sequence goes on from NW_024870834.1 coordinate 8,774,456, forward strand.
TAAAACAAGGCATCTCAGATTATAGAAATCTTCTTTTTTTTTTTGTCAGTCATGGGACTTGAACTCTGACCCTGAGCGCTGTCCCCTCAGAACTTCAGCTCAAGGCTAGTGCTCTACCACTTGAGCCATAGTGCCACTTCTGGTGGTTTACTGGAGGTAAGTCTCATGGGCTTTCTGCCCCGGCTGGCTTTGAACCAAGATTCTCAGATCTTAGCCTCCTGAGTAGCTAGGATTACAGGTGTGAGCTACCGGCACCCAGCTAGATTATAGAAATCTCAAGAGTGCATTCATTTCCCAGAGGATTAAATTAAAATGGCTAATTTTAAATAATTTATTTCAGAATAGTACTCCTATCACATTAGCCCAATAAATTAACACAATTTTTATTTATATTAAAATTTCTTCTTTTTGCTTATGTGGTGCTGAGGAATCGAACTCAGGGCCTCAGGCATGCAAGGCAAGCGCTCTACCACTGAGCCACCTTCCCAGCCCTATATTAAAATTTCTAAAACAAAGGTTTAGTGCAAACAGTTTGCTGCCCACGCTGGCTTTGAATGGTGATCTTCAGATCTCAGCATTCTGAGCAGCTAGGATTACAGGCATGAGCCACCAGCAGCCAGCTTACTTTCTACCTTTTTTTTTGGTCAGTCATGGGGTTTGAACTCTGGGCCTGGGCGCTATCCCTGAACTCTTCAGTTCAGGCTAGAGGTGTACCACTTAAGCCACAGAGCCCACTTCTGGCTTTTTCTGTGTATGTGGTGCTGAGGAATCGAATCCAGGGCCTCATGCATTTGAGGCACAACTCACTTTACTATCTGGTTTAAAAGACATATAGATTCTAATTGTTGTTTTTTCCATTTAATCTGATGTGGTAATGTTCACATTGAAAAATGTGAAGAAAACTTAGTCTCACGGATATATAGTTGGAAAAGGAACATTTTAATAGCTTTTACAGATAACATAGAGTCTTCTTTGATACTACACTGAAACACAACAAGTTTTAAGTCTGTTAAGTTTCTCCACAGTCATCACAAAGTCTTCCAGTACTGGGAAGCTGTCAAGTTCATGAAAGTAGATACAAATTTTCCAAAACTCGAATTTTTATTTCTAAGTTCAATTTACTTATCATTGGCAACAAAGTTTTTTTTGTTTGTTTGTTTTTAACCCCTACATCTGCCAAAATATCTAAGAATATGCATCTTAGCTACTCAGGAAGCTGAGATCTGAGGACTGTGATTCCTGGGCAGGAAAGTCTGAGACTCCTATCTCTAAAAACGACCAAAAAGCTGAAAAGCAGTGGCTCAAGTGATAACAGTGCTAGTGTTGAGCATGCCAGGTCCATATTACAAGCTGTAGGTTCTGTAGGGGATGATGGTGGGGATGGAGTTAAAAATGTTTCAGGAAGGAAGTGGCGCTGTGGCTCGAGTGGTTGAGCGCTTGCCTTGAGCTGAAGAGCGCAGGGACAGCACCCAAGCCCAGAGTTCAAGCCCCATGACCGAACAAAGAAAAAAAAAAAAGCTTCAGGAAGCTGGGCACTGGTGGCTCACACCTGTGATTCTAGCTTCTCAGAAGGCTGAGATATGAGGATCACGGTCCAAAGCCAGCTGGACAGGAAAGGCTGTGAGACTCTTATCTCCAATAAATCACCAGAAAACGGGAAGCTGTGCAGTGGCTCAAGGTACAGTGCTAGCCTTGAGCTGAGGGACAGCACCCAGGCCCAGAGTTCAAGCACTACGACCAACAACAACAAAAAAATGTTTCAGGAAAATTTAGTGGCTAACTTGGTGTTCAACTCAATCACATACATCTGTTTTTCCTCCCTTTCTTCAGCTAGTTTGGGATTTGAACTCAGGACTGCATGCTTGCTAGCCAAGCAAGTACTCTACCACTTCAGACATACCCCAAGCCCTTTCTGCTTTAGCTGTCTTTCAGTAAGGGTCTCTGTCCCCCTACCCTCAACCCCCAGGATCCTTGGACTTACAAGTCCAACATAGCTGGAATTCTAGGGGTAAGCCTATGTGCCTGGCAACAAACTGTTCCCTATAAAAGTTATCTTCAGAGCTGGGCACTGGTGGCTCATGCCTGTAATGCTAGCTACTTAAAATGCTGAGGTCTGAGGACCGTGGGAGGAAAGTCTTTGAGAATCATCTCTAATAAACCAGCAGAAAACTGGAAGTGACACTATGGCTCAAGTGGTAAGAGTGCTAGCCTTTGAGCAAAAAAAGCTCAGGGACAGTGCCTAGACCCTGAGTTCAAGCCTCAGGACTGGAGAAAAAAAAGTAGCTATCATTTTTCTAGGAACTACCAGCTTTAGAGTCAAACTGTCCCAGGTCTCAATAAAACTTTGCTAAAGTAGGCAAAACTCAGACTTTCCTGTCTGAACAACTATGGATATTATCACATACCTTTTCAGTGTTTTCTTGGGTATGTTAAGTACATAGAGAACACACACAGAGAATCAGCAAAGGCCAGGCACATGGCCCAGTGAAAACTCATTCTGACAGTAGTAGATGAACATTCAAGATCTAAAGATAAAACTCAGTGAATCAGCTGAACACTGGTGGCTCAAAACTATAATCCTAGCTACTCATGAGGCTGAGATCTGAGACTGCAGTTTAAAGCCAGCCTGGACAAGAAAGTCCATGAGGCTCATCTCCAATTAATTGCCAGAAGTGGAACTGTGGCTCAAGTTGATAAAAGTCTCAGGCATAGGCACAAAAGCTAAGGGAGCAGCGTCTAGAACCTGAATTCCAGCTCCAGTACACATACACAAGTATGTGTATACACACACACACACAAATTTGACACATTACAGAAAATTAAGCCACAGTCTTAACTCAGAAAAGTAAACTCAAAACATCATATTAGAGTTGGGGAAGAAGGTGTAGTAGAGACTGGAAGAAGAGGTAGGTTGGGGCTGGGAAGGTGGCTCACTGGTAGAGCGCTTGCCTCGCATGCATGAGGCCCTGGGTTCGATTCCTCAGCACCACATACGCAGAAAAAACCAGAAGTGACGCTGGGGCTCAAGTGGTAGAGCGCTAGCCTTGAGCTGAAGAGCTGAGGGACAGCGTCCAGATAGTGGGCTCAGAGTGCAGGCCCCACGACAGGAAAGAAGGAAGGGAGAAAGAGAGAGAGGAGGTTGCTGATTGCCAGACTGTTCCATAAAACGCAGCCCAAGAAGAACCCACCAAGGCGACATTGGGTCGAAGGTCAAAAGCACGCCTAAAATACGGAAAGCTGCGAAGCCTACAGGCATTCTCGTAGGTTTAACAACAAGGCAAAACTTACCCACGTAAGCTCCTAATTCTTGCAATTTCCCTTTAATGGCACTCTAGGCGGGGGAGGGGGGGGGAGATAAAGCAAAGGTGAGAACAGCAGGCGAGCGGACCTTCCGCGGCGTCGCGCCCGCGCGCGCCCCCCTTACGCACCCCCGGGGGGGAGGTGGCGCGCGCCTCACCCGGGGGACCCCGCGCGCGCGCCCGGCGCACTCCCGCCCCGGGGGTCCCACCGCGCGCGCGCGCCCGGCGCACTCCCGCCCCGGGGGCCCCACCGCGCGCGCCCCGCGCACTCCCGCCCCGGGGGCCCCACCGCCCCCACCCGGCGCACTCCCGCCCCGGGGGTCCCACCGCGCGCGCGCCCGGCGCACTCCCGCCCCGGGGGTCCCACCGCCCCCACCCGGCGCACTCCCGCCCCGGGGGTCCCACCGCGCGCGCGCGCCCGGCGCATTCCCGCCCCGGGGGCCCCACCGCCCCCACCCGGCGCACTCCCGCCCCGGGGGCCCCACCGCGCGCGCGCGCGGCGCACTCCCGCCCCGGGGCCGCCGGGAGGGGGCGGGGAGGTGCCTCGACCTCCCCTCCCTCCCCTCCTCTCCCCTCCCCCCTCCGCCGCGGCCCGCGACGCACGAGTTGCGCCTCGGCCTCGCTGCGCGACTCCCGCCATTCCCGCACGCGTCCCCGGGGACCCGGCCGCGACCACCCCCCCCCCCCCCGAGGCCCGCCGCTGTCGCCAAGACCGGAAGCGGTGACGACGAGGCGGCGCGGCGGGACGAGCCCCCCGGCCCCGTTACTCCTGGCAACCGCCCGCCGGGCCTGGTTCCCCGCCGGCCGCCCGGCACCGGCTGACGCCGGCCTCACCCGGATCTTTCGGCTGATCTCGGTGCCAATCTCCATGGCTCAGCGGCGGGCGTCCGAGTCGGCAGCACAGCACGGCGCGGCGCTTCGTTCCGCTGGAGCCAGCCGCTCGACCCCCGCACGCTCCGGGCTCGAGCCTCCGCCGCCTTCACGGCCGCCCCGCCGTGTCCCCGCCCCCGCCGGCCCAGCACCCCCGCGCGAGCGCAGAGGGGAGAGGGAGGGTGTGCGCCTGCGCACGCGCCTGCGCACGTCTCACGCTGCCGAGCCTGGGGACTCGTGCTGGTGACCCCTGCTGGCGGCACGGAGGACCGCGGCGGGCAGGCGGCCTGGCTGGGCGCAGCCTCTACTGTACCTCGGAAGTGCTGCTCCCCGTCCGCCCTCGTTCTCGGTTTTACTCCCCTTTGGATAGTAAGAAGGACATCAAAGTGTAAGATCTGGATTCAAATTCCAGCCTTTCCTTACGGTTAAAATGGTACGGATGCTGCTTACTTGACTCTGAACCTTCCAGTTTCTTACCTGTGTCTCCTAGAGGTGTCACTAATTCCACACAACTGATTCCATCCGACACGGTCCTGACTGCGAACTCCACAGCGCTCAAGGATCGGGTTCGGTCTCTCTGAGCCCTGCCCACATCCTGGCCTTTCAGAATGACTCTTCTCCCCTTTCTTTACCCCTCCTCCTTCACCGTCCCTTTCCCTCCTCCTTCCCTTTCCCTCTCCCCACCCCCCTTCCTCCCCTTCCTCCTCCTCTGTTTTCCCCCCTTCCCTCTCCTTTTCTCCCTCCTCCATCACCTCCGCCTCCTCCCCCTTTGGACTTCTTTAATGTTCCTTTTCCTTGAGTTTTCAAACTCCCCAAGTTTTAAGTGACTAGGCCTAGTTTATTTTCTCCAAATCCAGGCATTACGAGGTCATCTTCATCACCTCCCCTTCTCACGTTCAAATTATTTTCTACAGCAGTTTTCCTTATTTATCTCCTTAGTAACTCAATTCTGTCTGTCTCTGATCACAATATTTTGGAAGCAGAATAGACATAAAGGGAAGTTTCTCCCCCAGCTGCCACTAACTCCTAAGATTGGTTTCTATTAGTTATCTCTTGCTGGATAATAAATGACCACAAAACAAGCCAAGCACTAGTGGCCCATGCCTGTAATCCTAACTACTCAGCAGGCTGAGATCTGAGGATACAGGCTCAAAGCCAGCCTGAGGAAGGTAGAAAGTCCATGAGAGCTTATTTCCAATGAACCATCTGATCCTACGGTATCTAAATGGTAAATACTAATGTGACTATATATTTTATAATGTAAATTTGTGTGTGTTTTAATTCTTCATAAATTGTAAAACTGCAAAAAATTGTAAAAATTGTAAAAACTGCAAAATTGTAAAACTGAGCTCTAGACTGGGTCTAGACAGTTCTACAAAGTCTCTTTCAGGATATTGGATACATAATAAGCATCTATTAAATATTTGTAGGTTAAAAGATATCAAAGACTTACTTTAGAAAAGCATTCTTCTGCCGGGCGCTGGTGGCTCACCCACCTGTCATCCTACCTACTCAGGAGGCTGAGATCTAAGGATCATGGTTCAAAGCCAGCCCTGGCAGGAAAGTTCATGAAATTCTTATCTCCAATAAACCACCAGAAAACGGGAAGTGGCTCTGTGGCTCAAGTGTAGAGTAGTGCTTGCCATGAGCAGAAGAGCTGAGGGACAGTGCCCACGCCCAGAGTTCAAGCCCCATGACCAACAAAAGAAAAGAAAAGAAAAAAGAAAAGCATTCTTCCTCTATAAATCCAATTATTGTAGATACCGCATTAGTGGGAGGCAGAGAAGCAGTGTGACTGGAACTACACTGGCTGGGTTTGAATGGTGGCCCATGAAAACTTAGGCAATTTATTTCTTCTCTCTGTGCCTCAGTTTCCTCATCTTTGGCAGTTATTCTAGTTTCCACTACAAAGAGTCATTATGAAGTAAGTTAATATTTGTGGAGCAGACTGCTACCTCATAGCTGCATTATGCTTGTTTATTAAAAATTAAATGACTGCAACTGAGCCAGACACTGGTTGAAGCTAGAGCACACAGATGAGCAAGACAAAGTCTCTGCTTTCATGCCACTCAGTCTGAATGAAGGTAAGCCCTTTTACTATTTCTTTACGCACCTTTTTAGAACTAAGAATAAAAGCATTTTTATCATTGTTGGATCATTGGTAAATTGTCAGTCAATATATAGATAATACTAGGTGAGGGATCTTTAAAAATATAAAATGTTAGCTGGCTGCCGGTGGCTTGTGTCTGTAATTCTAGCTACTCCGGAGGCTGAGATCTGAGGATTGTGGTTCAAATGCAGCCTGGGCAGGAAACTGTGAGACTCTTATCTCCTGTTAATCACCAGAAAACTGGAAGTAGCACTGTAACTCAAAGTAGTAAAGCACTAGCCTTCAGCTGAAAAAGCTCAGAGACAGTGTCCAGGCCCTGAGTTCAAGCCCCATAACCAACAAAAAAGTAAAAAAATAAAACCAAAGTGTTTTCATTCAAATGTATTTAGAATAAGGAAACTTACTAAAAGATATTGAAGAACAGGGGCTAGGAAGGTGGCTCTGTGGTAGAGTGCTTGCCTTGCATGCATGAGGGCCTGGGTTCCATTCCTCAGCATCATGTAAGCAGAAAAAGCCAGAAGTGGCACTGTGGTTCAAGTGGTAGAGTGCTAGCCTTAAGCTGAAAAGCTGAGGGACAGCTCCCAGGCCCAGAATTCAGGGAATTTGGAGACCATTTGAGAACCAAACACATTCTGATCGCAGTTGACCCAAGGTGTTACAGAAGAGTGTTCACAGTAAGCCAATGGTTTTGGGGGGTTCCAGGTTATTGTAGATGTTTCTCTCTGTGATGCAGCTTCATAAAACACATAATCAAAGGAAGAAATGTACTGGATTTTTAGAAATATTAAACCAACCCAGGCACAATGGCTCATGCCTGTAATCCTAGCTACTCAGGAGGCTGAGATCTGAGGACCACGGTTCAAAGGTAGCCAGGGCAGGAAAGTCCGTGAGACTTATCTCTAATTAACCACCAGAAAACCAGAAGTGCCACTGTGGCTCAAGTGGTAGAGCACTCACTTGAGCTGAAGAGCTGAAGGACAGCATCCAGGCCCAGAGTTCAAGCCCCACAACTAACAAAAAAAAAAAAGAAAAAAGAAAGAAAGAAATATTAAACCAGACCAACATGTGGTCCCCACAGAATGTATAGTAAAGCCCTTGATCCTGGCTACTTAGGAGGCCCAGCTCTGAGGCTTGCAGTTCAAAGCTAGCCTGGGCAAGCAAGTTTATGAGACTCTTATCTCCAATTTAACTACCAAGAAGATGAAAATGGAGCTGTGGCTCAAAGAGCTAGAGCACTATCCTTGAGCACATGAGCTCAGGGACAGTGCCCAGGGTCTGAGTTCACATCCTGGGACATGCACAAAAATTCATTCATTCATTCATTGATGCCCTTGAAATTACTTGGCCATGACAGGATCCATGCTATACTTTTCACATGTTCTCATCAGCTGCCTGCCTGATAATTGTGTATGGTTTGCAAAGATGTTATAAATATCCAAATGGTCTTTGCCAGAAAAAAAGTTCCCCACCTTTGCTCTAAGGGATAGTATGAGACCAGAATACAACAAGCTACAGCTGAGCTAAGTGGGCCCTAGGCTACCTTCCAACGAGAGAAGAAAACTGAAAAGAGCATTTGCTATGAGTTTATAGAAGCCCGAGTACCCTCAACTCCTGGAGCCTGAGTCCTCTCATAGTGGTTCTCCTGCATGTCCAGCCTCCTCACAGCTGCATTTCAGCTGGATTTCTAATTTGTATGTGTGAGTCTCTATGTGGTATGGAAGGAAGGAAATGAGTTTCCTCCATCCTGGAATGCTTTTCTTTTTTAGTCATGGGGCTTCAACCCAGGACCTCGGCACTGTCCCTCAGCTCTTTTGCTCAAGGCTAATGTTCTGCCACTTGGAACCATAGTACCACTTCCAATTTTCTGGTGGTTAACTGGAGATAAGTCTCATGGACTTTCCAGCCTGGGCTGGCTTTGAATCATGATCCTCAGATCTCAGCTTCCTGGGTAGCTAGGATTACAGGTGTAAGCCAACAGCACCTGACTCTTTTTTTTGGGGGGGGGAGGGGGGAGTCACTCATGGGGCTTGAACTCTGGGCCTGGGCACTGTCCCTCAGCTCTTCCGCTCAAGGAGAGCACTCTACCACTTGAACCACAGCACCACTTCCAGTTTTCTGAGTGGTTTATTAGAGATAAGAGTCTCACGGTCTTTCCTGCCCTGCCCGGTCTGTCTTTGAACCTCAATCCTCACATCTCAGCCTCCTAAGTAGAGAGGATTATAGGCATGAGCCACCCGTGCCCAGCCCAGCTCTTTTCTTTTTCTTTCTTTTTTTTTTTTTGGGGGGGGGGGGGTCCGGTCGTGAGGTCTGAATTCTGGGCCTGGGCGCTGTCCCTCAGCTCTTCAGTACAAGGCTAGCACTCTACCACTTGAACCACAGCACCACTTCTGGCTTTTTTCTTTTTGTGGTGCTGAGGAATCGAACCCAGGGCCTCATGCATGCAAGGCAAGCGCTCTACCACTGAGCCACCTTCCCAGCCCTCTTTTTTTTTTTTTGTTCTGGTCGTGGTGCCTGAACTCTGGGCCTGGGCACTGTCCCTCAGCTCTTCAGCTCAAGGCTAGCGCCCTACCACTTGAGCCACAGCGCCTCTTCTGCCTTTTTTTTTTTTTTTTTTTGCTTATGGGTGCTAAGGAATCGAACCCACGGCCTCATGCATGCAAGGCAAGCGCTCTACCACTGAGCCATCTTCCCAGCCCCCCTGGCTCTTTTCTTAAGTTCTTAATGAATTTGTATTTGCCCTTGTAGACTCAAAGAGAGGTTAATCATAATGATTAACTAGACATTACCAATCCATTTGGAGTTTATACCCAGGTCTAAATTTCCTTGCCCACTAGATTTATATATTCACAGGGTGAGTCCTTGTGGGCCCAGTAGTGCATCTTCTTCACTTTTTCCCCTGCAATACCTAGCTTCTAATACATGTTACAATTAGAAAACCCAGATGCAGTTATGTGCCATCTTTAGCATTCAGCTGAGCGTACATGCAGAGAACTTCCCATACTTCCTGCCTCTAGTCCCCTGAGTATAAAATGGCCCCTGATATGAGAGAAGTGGCCTTGTCAACTCCTGCTGACAATAAACTCCTTTTGCTGTATGTGCCTCTGTCCCTGTGGTCTCCTGAGATGGTTGCTTTCAACTATTTCCTTGAAGCCCAACCAAATCCATCCAGAAAATCATCACTCTAGTGCAACTTGAAAAGGGCTGTGCCTGATGTCATGTTATGCTTAGCAGTCAGAGTTCAAGGTAAGGACTGAGATCAAAGGAAATTTCAGTTCCAGCTTTTCCTCATTCCTCCCCAAGGCAACCTCATCTTTGTATTTGTTCTAGGAAGGAGCATTACTTCAAGTTTGATTTTTATTTATTTGTTTGTTTATTTATTTGCAGGGGCTTCCTGGGTATATCAAGCTGGCCTTAAACTCGAGATTTTAGATTGAGGGCTGGGAAGGTGGCTCAGTGGTAGAGCGCTTGCCTTGCATGCCTGAGGCCCTGGGTTTGGTTCCTCAGCACCACATAAGCAAAAAAGGCTGGAAGTAGTGCTGTGGCTCAAGTGGTAGAGCGTTAGCCTTGAGCTGAAGAGCTGAGGGACAGCGCCCAGGCCCAGAGTTCAGGCCCCATGACTGGACCCCCCCCCAAAAAAAAAAAAAAAAGATTTTAGATTGAGCCAGACATGTGTGGCTTACTCCTGTAATCCTAGTTACTCAGGTAGCTGAGATCTGAGGATCACAATTCAAAGCCAGCCTGGGCAGAGAAGTCCGTGAGACTCTTATCATCATTTAACCACCAAATAAAAACAAAAGCCAGAAGTGGAGCTCAATGGGTAGAATGCTAGCACTAAGCACAAATGCTCAGGGACAGCATCCAGGCTCTGAGTTCAAGCCCCACAACTGACCAAAAAAAAAAAAACAAACACCACCCATGATTCTGGACTGGAGGTATGGCTCAAGTGGTAAAATGCCAGCCATGACTGAAAAAGCTTGAGCAAGAGCAAGCCCCAGTAGCAGTACAAAGAATAATTACTTTAAAAACAAAAACAACCTTTAAGATTCTCCTTCCTCTGTCTTCTGAATGCTGAGATTACAGGTATGCACCACTAAACTGGACTCAATATGGGTTCTTAACAAAGGTTATGAGTTTATATGATGCAATATAGTAGGCATTCACCAAGTTACCAATTCAGATTAATTGTGTGTGTGTGTGTGTGTGTGTGTGTGTGTGTGTGCATGTGTGTGTTGTTATTGGGGCTTGAACTCACAGCCTGGATGCTGTCCCTTAGCTTTTTCACTCAAGGCCTCAAGACTTTTACCTCAGGCCTTCTACCACTTGAGTCATAGCTCCACTTCCAGCTTTTTTTTTTGGGGGGGAGGGGTTAATTGAAGCTAAAGAGTCTCATGGATGTTCCTATCTGGGTTGGCTTTGGATGGTAATCCTCAGATCTCAGTGAGCGGCTAATATTACAGATGACTGCATCTGGAGTAGATTATTTTTTTTATTTGTAAGGAAATAGCAGTCTAGGAGCTGGGAAGGTGGCTTAATGGTAGAGTGCTTGCCTTGCATACAAGAGGCCCTGGGTTCGATTCCTCAGCATCACATAAGCAGAAAAAGCCAGAAGTGGCACTGTGGCTCAAGTGGTAGAGTACCAGCCTTGAGCTGAAGTACTGAGGGACAGCACCCAGGCCCAGAGTTCAGGCCTGATGACCAGCCAAAAAAAAAAATAAAAGAAAAGAGAGAGAGAGAGAGAGAGAGAGAGAGAGAGAGAGAGAGAGAGAGAGAGAGAGAGGGAGGGAGGAAGGGGGAAGAAAAAGAAAGAAAGAAAGAGAAAAGAAAGAAGAAGGAAGGAAGGAGTCTATGGGGCTGGGAATGTGGCTCAGTGATAGAGTTCTTGCCTTGCATGCATGAGGTCCTGGGTTCCATTCCTCAGCACCACAAACAGAAAAAGCCAGAAGTGGTGCTGGTAAAGTGTTAGCCTTGTGCAAAAGCAGCTCAGGGATAGCACCCAGGTCCTGAGTTCAAGCCCCAGGACCAGGAAAGAAAGGAAAGAAGAAAGGAGGGAAGAAAAGAGGGGCTGGGAAGGTGACTCAGGGGTAGAGTGCTTGCCTTGCATGCCTGAGGCCCTGGGTTTGATTCCTCAGCACCACATAAGCAAAAAAGGCTGGAAGTAGTGCTGTGGCTCAAGTGGTAGAGTGCTAGCCTTGAGCTGAAGAGCTGAGGGACAGCGCCCAGGCCCAGAGTTCAAGCCCCACAACTGACCAAAAAAAAAAAAAAAAAAAAAAAAGGAAAGAAAGAAAGAGAAAATAGCACTCTAGCTGACACTGGTGACTCTGGACTGTAATCCTATCTACTTAGGAGGCTGAGGTATGAGGATTGCAGTTCAAAGCCAGCCTGGGGAGGAAAGTCTGTCAGACTCTTATCCCATTCAACTACCAAAAAAGCCGGAAGTGCAACTGTGGCTGAAGGGATAGAGCATTAGCTTTGAGAGAGATAAAGGTCAGGGACAGCCCCCAGGACCTGAATTCAAACCCTAGCACTGACACACACACACAGACAAAAAGAAAAATAGTGGTCTGAAAGTGGAGGTATGGCTCAAATGGTAGAACAAAAAGCAAGTAAGAGCTTAAGGCCTGAGTTTAAGCCCCAGGACCCACACACTCACACACTCATATACAGCTATATGTTGTAGATGATAGCTTTATAGCAAAAACCTTTATGAACTCAGGGATGAGGTGATACTGATTATTCCAGAAAAGATGGGTGTCTAGCAGATGGTGGAATGGGGAGAGGACTTTTTCACTTATACTTTTTTTGGTATATCTTTTAGCAGTTGAGCCATATAAATTACACCATTCCCTTACAAAGAACACATAAGTCACTAATATTCTTAGGTCTAACACTTTGAGAGGGTTGTTCACAAGCCTGGTGGTAGGGATGTTACTGCCAAATGAACATGACAGAGGGAAAATGGGGCTTAAGTACTCGGTCAGTAAATGCCATCTGGGGAGTGTGGGGGAGGAGGCCCAATATAGTTGTCTAAAACACCACTTGGGTTTTATGATCATTTTCTATTTTTAAGTTTCTTTTATTTTCTTCCCGATTCAATTAGCAGGTTTTTATTTAGTGCCTCCTCTGTGTCCAGTACTGTCCTAGGAATTCTGGATGTAAAAGAAACCTCCAGGAGACAATTTTCAAAGCTGCTGCCAAGTTGCAGAGATGACGGGAATGGAGTGGCTAGAAAGTTGCTCTGGCAGGAGTCTTGAAGTCAGGCTGGTAAAAAGTAGAAACTGCAGTGAAATGGAAGCAGGGCTGATGGTCCTGCTGCCTGGGCAAAAGTACTTAATGGGGAACCTAAGAAGCACTTGAGAGAAAGAAAGATGGATGGAGAAGTCCCTAAAGGGCAGGCAGCAGAGCTTCACCATGGATTCTCAGTGGTGACGTGGTAAGGAGCATGCAACATGGTGAGGGTTTGGATTAGAACATACCAGAAACAAAGAAAAGAAAGCATTCCTGAGACATTGCTTGTGCCCATACTGGGGCTTGAACTCAGGGTCTCGATGCTGTCTCTTAGCTTTATCTCCTCAAGGTTGCTGCTCTACCACTTGAGTCACAGCTCTACTAGTGGCTTTTTGGGTGGTTAATTAGCAGCAAGAGTCTTGTGGACTTTCCTGCTGGCTTCAAACTGCGACCCTCAGATCTCAGCCTTCAGAGTAGCTAGGATTCCTGGTTTGAGCCGTGGGTATCTGGCTTGGGCGTTGTTTTCCTGAATCACACTCATACCTCTGTGCGAAACCTCTTGCACAGCGTATGTAGAAGTATCTGTACTGTGCAAGGACTGTGTCTTAGGAGTAGTAAAAACTCAATGTTTGCCCCTTGTTGGAGGTGAGACATTATTAATATTAAATAGCTATCCAGAAACCACAAATCAGTGAAATTAAAATGTGTACAAATTGAAAGGTTCTCTTGCCAAAGCTCATGCAATTCTAGCTACTCAGGAGGCTGAGATCTGGAAGATCAAGGTTTGAGGCCAGCCCAGGCAATGCTCCGTAGTAGAGTTAGTAGAGTACCTGTGTAGCAAACATGAGGATGTAAATTCAAACCCCAGCACCCCCCCCAAAAAAAAAAAGACAAAAAGAAAAAAGGGGGGTGGAGAGAAAGCTTCTCAATTCTGACCACTGAAATCACATGCAAATCAAGATAAAATACATTTGGTATGGTGCATGGCTTTATTCCTCAGCTTAGGTGTTGAACTTCAGGCAATAAAACAGCACAGTAGTACAGTGTAATAATAAACATTACTAGCAGGGCCTAGAATTAAACGAAACTCCTCCCATATATCTTACTCTAGCTTATTAGGTAGTGATTATTGCCATTCCCGTTTTACAGGAGAGAGATCATGTCCAGAGAAGTTAAGAAACTTGCACTTGGTCAACCAGGTACCAACTGGTGGTGCAGGATTCAAATCCACAAAAGTTGACCCTGCTCCCTGACTCCCTTCCCCCCTCACTTCCCCTGGGGCTTAACTGCGTGCGCCCACAGCTCTGTGGCCCAAAGGCCACAGCCCGGTTCTCGGGGAGCATCCACTTTTGTGGCTGGGGGCCGGCCGTGTTCTTTCCCACCCAGGGCTGACCGTACATCCGCGGTGTGGAGCCAGCGCCAAGGGAGAGATGCGCGCGGGAGGAAACGAGGCATCCCAAGGCAACAGAGTCGCGGTGACCACCCTCCCCGCTCCGCATTTTACTAAAAGCCTGGCTTTATTTGGAAACTTAATTGCGCGCGCGCGCGGACACACACAAACACGCACGCACACATGCACACGCACATGTGCACGCACATGCACACGCACACACGTACACGCACGGGCACGCGCGCAACACACACACACATGCACTCACGCGGGGCGCCCCTCCCGCGTCCCGGAGCAGCTGTCCGCGCCTCCCCGGAGCCCCGCCGCCCGCATTCCAACTCTCTGAGGTCACGGGCCGCGGCCGCCTCCCGCCCCGCCCCGCCCCGCTCCGCCCGGCAGGGGGAGGGACCCCGGGCCCCGCCGCCCGGCCCGTGCGTTCCCCGGTCGCCCCGCGGGCTTCTCTGTGGTCCGCACTGCAGCCGCCCCCCCTCCCTCCTCCCCTCCACGGTGATCGATCTTCGTCTCCGCCGCGGGCCTCGCCCGGGGGAATGGTCCACGGGCCGCGCTGGGGGAGACAGGAAGTGAGGCGCGCGAGCCCCATGAGCGGGTGCGGGCGCGGGTGCGGGTGCGGCGGCGGCCGCGCGCAGGCGCCCGGGGAGGCGGGCCAGTGAGCGCTGCGCGGCCCCGAGGATGCGGGAGCCGCCGCAGGTGAGCGCGCGGCCCTGGGCCGCGGGGCGCGGCGGGGTGTGTGCGGGGGACGGTCGGCGCGCGTGCGCGGTGGGTAGGTGGGGGACCCCCCCCCCCCCCCGGGCACCCGCAGGACGGGTGGCGGCGCCCGGACCCCGGCTGGAGCGGCACAAAGAGCCAAGTCTCGCTTCGGTGCCCAGGTGCGCGCCGATCTCCGGGAGCAATGTCTAAAAAGGGTCCCGAGCTCGTCTCCGCCGCTGCTCCGCGGATGGCCGCGGCCCCGCCGGGGACCGGGGTTGGAAAGCCCGAGGCGTGTTTGTGCTTCTCGGAATACGTGGAGCGCGGAGCCGGCCGGATAACTTTGGAGAGCTGGGGCGTGGGGAGGGCTGGCACGCGCGCCCTGCTGCCTTTTCTTGGAGGGAAGCCTGGTTACTTGGGGGTGGAGGGGGTGTGTGGGGTGTGTGTGGGGGGGGAAGAATGGGATCTGCAGATTCCGACTTGTGATTTCTGCAAATCCTGATTAGGTGGGTCGTTCCTGGCAGGCGCTCCTGCTCTATTTGTCTTTCTGTTCTTTTCTTTTTGCTGAGAAAGTCTTACGATAGCATCTGTTGGAAAACTCATTCAGAACATTTGGGGGCGCCTAGTGACAATCGCTGTATGCCTAAAGGTGGCTAGCAGCCTTTTTTTTTTTTTTTTTTTTTTAACTTTGACAAGGATCTGTTTTGTTTCTAGGACATCTTATTATAGAGATTGTACACACAGATGTTTGCTCTTAAGAAACATAGGTTTGATTTCATGGAAAAGAAAAAGACTAAAAAAGGCCATATGCTTTCCTCTGAGTGGCTATGTTAAAGCACCGTAGGCAAATGACACGTGGTGAGGACTTTAATGGGGTGGGGGGGAGAGTGAACTCTGCTAGGTAACTGTTCTAGTGTATTTGAGAGTGGAAGGGGATCTGGAGAGGAAAATCGAATTCATAAGTAGTGTAGTGCTTTTTGTAAACTTGCACGAAGGCAACATTTAACACATTTATGGGTTTTCTTTCTCTAGTAACAATGGTTTTGTAGAGAAATTATTTCCTGTCTTTTTCTTTCAAAAGCTACTTACGAATTACTTCTGTTAGTAGTTAAATTATAATCCCAGACTCAATTACCTTTCAAGCTATTGAGTATTATTTTATACCGGAAGCAGTCCCCCCAAAGCATGTCTACCACACCTGGTTTTTATTATAGCCAAACATTCATGCGTTTATGAAATCTTTTGGTAGCAGATACTGTACAGATCTGAAAATTAAGATGTGTAGGTCACTGATAAAAGCAAGCCATCCTTTGGAATATAGCGTGGGGGAAAATGAGCATAACACCTCTTTTAATTCATTTTAACATCTACCAAAGTATAAAAGAATAAACACTGGCTCTTCCTTATCCCTCTTTCTGTAAAACATTTCAGATCTCAGGGGCATCTGGAAGATTTACTCCAACTTTGCTTAATCAGAGCTTAAGTTAATAATTAGGTTACACAGCCTAGTATCTACTGTGTTGAAGGCATAGTTATCTTTGTAGTGAAGAAACTATTATATTCAAACAGCCCCTAAATCAAATCTGTCTTTCCTTTGTGCACATACAATGTCAGGTCTCTTTATCAACACCACTTATTGGTAGTTTTGATACTACAATTTGTATATGAGAATGGCATCTACCACTTTACTTTATTAAAGGTTATTGAGTATATAATCTTTTACATTACAACAGTATTGACTTATCAGGCAGTTTTCTGGTTAAAAGTTTATTATTTAAGATTCTTAAGGTGTGCCTTTCTTTCCATAGCACTTCAACTGTTTATATTCCAGAAACCTGCTAGGAGCACTGAAAACTGCCATAGGTATAGACAGTATTTTTATGGTATTTTCCATTTCCCTCACTTGTAAAGTGTTTTTACCTAAGGAAGGCATCCAGAAAATGTTACCACTGTTTTTAGTTGATTACAGCCCCCCCCCTTCTTTTATTTATTTATAACTTTTTGTTTATCCTTCTGGGGAAAACCAGAGCTCAAAAAAAAATAAATAAAACCAGAACACAAGCAAACAAAAACCAGAAAGAAAACCGTGGTCGGGCTAGGGTTGGAGATAGAGCTCTGTATGTAATTATAGCTTGCTTGTAATCTCCTTAAGGACAGGCACAGCTTAGGATTCGTCTTAGATTTCTCAAGATGCTCATTAGGCTGCCTTGTGCTTGGAGACGGCAATACACATTTGTGGAATGGAATTTCAAAATGTGAAGTTTGGCAAAGCCTAGGGTAATAGCTAAACCCTATTATTATTATTTATTTCTTAGCTCTAACCATACCCCAGCCCTGAGCTCCCCCATCTCCTCTGGGTTCTCAGCCCCAGTCAGGACAGGGACTGGGAGTAAGGGAGAAATCCGGGATCGAATCCCAGCTCAGCCACAGAGCCCGAAGCCGAGGAAGCCGCTTCTCCTGGGGCCTGGGTTCGGATCTGCCCTCCGGCCCCAGGGCAGCCAGGCTGGGGGTGGTGGTAATGAGCGCCATCGGGGCGTCTGGTCGACTCCTCTGGGGAGCTATCGTCCTGTCGGTCTGGAGGTTGCCCTCCGGGGCGCTGGGACTCCACCTCCCGCGCGGAACCGCGCGCCGGGCTCCGCGCACCGCCCGTCGGGCTGCGGCTGGCGAGCCCTCGGAATGCGCCCTCCGGGAGCCCGGGGTCCGGTCCTACCGACCACGCGTCCGCCCGGAAACGCGGCGGCGGCGGGCCGAGGGTTCCGGCGCTTCCCGGCGCCTGGCAACGCGGCCGGCCTTGCTCCTCGGCCCGAGCCGGGGCTCTGCGCTGCGGTGCGCGGCGGGGCTGCGCTTCCTGGGCCTGCAGAACTCAGTCCTCCCCTTTTCACCCAGGATGGCGTTTCAGGCCTCACCTGCCCGTTCAGGTCAGCACCTGCGTCCAGCCGGGGTGGTGGTGGTGGTGATGGTGGAGGTGGGGTAGGCCCTCCTGGTCTTGCGTTTTGGAACTGCTTTGGTTTGGGGATGGGCTTTTAGGGTCTTGTGTGATCTGTTTATAAACAAATCATGCTGGTGACCTAAAATAGTTATCAACCAGGAAGTTTCATTTTTTTCTTTTTTGCACTCACCACCCTTTGAAGCTCACAGCTGCCTAGGCTTAGTTAGGGTGGTTCTTTTTGCAGTTAATTTGTCTTAAAGGGACTGGAACTGGAACCTTAGCTGGGGGGTGGTGGGGTGGGACAGTGTCTTACCGCTTACACCACTCCCGAGATCGTTGACTTTTGGAGTTTTAGGGAGCTCGAAAGACTTACCTCTCAACACCCCATCCAAAACAGGAAGATGACCACTAATGCTAACTACTAAATTTGGGATTACAGTCATGCAGGGCATTATCTCATTTAATCCTGACAATGGCCACAGGCTGTTATCACTATTTGTGGGACACAGTGAGGGGTGGAGCCTGATCCCAGAGCCCAACCCTCAGCTCTGATGATAAACTTCCCCAGTCTCCCGTTTTTTTGCTAGCAAAGAGTCACACAGCTCCACCGATGGTCATTTTTGAAAGCCCCGTCCACAGGTAGTGTGGTTGATTTCATGTGTAACGTGTTCCTCTTTCCTCAGCGCTGGCCTGGTCGTTCCTTTCTGGTGGTCTTTGGCGACTTCGTTGTTTTTTAATGGCTGCGGCGGCTGCTGGGTGAGCTGTGGGAGACTGGACTGCAGTTCCTCTGGACAGGAGAGGGTCACTTCGTGCCAGCCTCTTCCTCACTGGATCGGTGTTGGGGGCTCTTCCCTCATAGCTTCTCCACGATCGAAGGGAGAAGATGCCTCTGCCTTTTGGATTGAAATTGAAGCGCACTCGGCGCTACACGGTCTCCAGCAAGAGCTGCCTGGTCGCCCGGATCCAACTGCTTGATAATGAGTTTGTGGAGTTTACGCTGTCGGTGGAGAGCACTGGCCAGGAGAGCCTTGAAGCTGTGGCCCAGAGACTGGAGCTGAGGGAGGTAAGCTATCAAAGAGGCTGCAGGTTGTTGCCATTCTTGCCCATAGGGCACCCAAACACACCTTGACTGTAATGTGCCACTTGAGCCTGCCTGCCTTCATCTCTCCCAATGAAGGAAGGGACCAGAGCAAAACAAAACAAAAGAAAATCCCCCCAAAACCCTGCCTGAGGCTGTGTCCCATAAAAGAAATAACAGTCTCTCTCTCTCTTTTTTTTTCTTTTTGCTGGTCATGGGGCCTGAACTCTGGGCCTGGGCGCTGTCCCTCAGCTCTTCAGCTCAAGGCTAGTGCTCTACCACTTGAGCCACAGCACTACTTCCAGCCTTTTCTGCTTATGTGGTGCTGAGGAATTGAACCCAGGGCCTCATGCATGCAAGGCAAAGCACTCTACCACGGAGCCACCTTCCCAATCCCAGCCCCTAACTTTTGAACATACTATGTCCTCCTTCCCTCTCAAAAAATGCTATCAAGAGTCAAATAATGCATTTTGGGCTACTGACATCCCTTCCTTCTTCCTCCCTTCCCTCCCTCTCTCTATTTGTCTGTCTATCTGTCTCTCTCCTCTCTTTTTTATGCTAGTCCTGGGGCTTGAACTTAGGGTCTAGGTACTGTCCCTTAGCTTTTTTTGATCGGTTGTGGGGCCTGAACTCTAGGCCTGGGTGCTGTCCCTCAGCTCTTCAGCTCAATGCTAGCACTATCACTTGAGCTACAGTGCCACTTCTGATTTTTTTTTCTGCTTTATGGTGCTGAGGAATCGAACTCAAGGTCTCATGCATGGGAGGCAAGCACTGTACCACTGAGCCACCTTTCCAGCCCTGTCCCTTAGCTTTTGTGCTCAAAGCTAGCATTCTGTTACTAGAATCACAGCTTCACTCTCAGCTTTTTGGTGGTTAATTTGGAGATGAGTCTTATAGTCTTTTCTACTGGGCTGACTTTGAACCGTAACCCTCAGATCTCAGTCTCTTGAGTACCTAGGATTGAGTACAGGTATGATCCACCAGCACCCAGTCCCAAGATCTTATTTTTTCGATTGCAATCCCAAATAAGTAAGTCCTCTTGATCTTTAGTGCAGTTTACTGACTTTATTCATTCATTTAGCATTCACTGAGTGCTGACTATTCCACAGGCCAAGATTCTAGACATGTCTGGTTTCCTCACCAACAAATTGTGCCACCCTGGGTTAGTTGTTCACACAGTTCATATGAGCATAACTGGTGCCTACTTCTTGGGGTAGTGTGATTTAATGTGCATGTAGAGCTATAACTCTAATAACTAGTTTGTTATAGTAATCATAGGAAGTTTTACTCTGGGAAGCCCCTAATTTAGTAGGAAGGAAGTATTAGTCTTCACATATCCACATAATGTCCTAAGTGTAAAGGCTATGGAAGGGCTGTAATTAAAACAAGGATCTTCCCTGTGTTTGGCTGTCTTGCTCAGGGGTAGGACAAAGGAGGAGAAACTGGTTATTCCAACTTGAACGGCCATATTGTATTTCCAACTAGAAATCCTACATTATTTTTTGTTGTTGTTGGTTGTGGGGCCTGGGTGCTGTCCCTGAGCTCTTCAGCCCAAGGTGAGTACTCTACCATTTGAGCTACTTCTGATTTTCTGGTGGTTAACTGGAGTCTCATAGACTTTCCTGTCCAGCCTGGCTCTGAACTGCCATCCTCAGATCTCAGCCTCCAGAGTAGCTAGGATTACAGGCGTGAGCCACGGGCACCCGGCTTTATTCTTAATTTCTTGTAAGTATTCTTAAGATTAAAAGCCGGGTGCCGGTGGCTCACGTCTGTAATCCTAGCTACTAAGGAGGCTGAGATCTGAGAATCACGGTTCAAAGCCAGCCTGGACAGGAAAGTCCATGAGACTCTTACCTCCAGTTAACCACCAAAAAGCTCAGGGACAGCATCCAGGCCCTGAGTTCAAGTCCTGGAAACAGCACACACACACACACACACACACACACACACACACACACGCACCCACGCACGCGCACACACACACACACACACACACACTAGACCAACTTGGCACACACACACACTAGACCAACTTGGCCCCTAGACAAATCAGTTGATCATTCAGTGTGGGATGTGTGTGTGTGTATTCAGTATATATTACATAATACACATGATACATAATATGTATTTTATATACTATATAATTTTACACACACACACACACACACACACACACACACACATGTGTTGTGCTGGTCCTAGGGCTTGAACTTAAGGTCTGGTGCTGTCCCTTAGCTTTTTAGCTCAAGGCTAGCTCTCTTACCAATTGAGCCACAGCTTTATGTTAGTTAATTGGAAATTAGACGTTCTCAGACTTTTCTACCCAGGCTGGCTTTGACTCCTGCTTATCTAGGATTACAGGAGTGAGCCAACCTGTGCCGGCTGACTTGCAGACCCATTGATGCCAAATACATAGTGTTTTGAAGCTTACCCCAAGAGTTGGTTTTGAAGCTTACCCCTAGTAGCGAGGAGACTGGTGAGGTTAGTATGTGGTGGCATAGGGGAAGGGTAGGGAGAGGGTCGGGAAGGCTTGCTTCTGGAAAGTGCTATTAGAGCTGTCTGACCTGGAG
This sequence comes from Dipodomys spectabilis, assembly GCF_019054845.1. Classification (NCBI taxonomy): domain Eukaryota; kingdom Metazoa; phylum Chordata; class Mammalia; order Rodentia; family Heteromyidae; genus Dipodomys; species Dipodomys spectabilis. The sequence continues at coordinate 8,795,632 of NW_024870834.1, forward strand.
GGTGGGCTAGGCAGACCTATTGGGCTGCAAAAGACTTCCAATAAAGGGAACAAAGGAGAACTGACCTGCTAAGTTTGGGGAAGATAGTGGAAGATTTTTAAACAGGCATGTGATTTTTTTTTTTTTTTTTTTGCATGGAGGGAACCTTCTGGAGGATGATTAGAGAGATGTAGTTTGGGTGCCGAAGGTGGTCGTCTAGAGTTGGATGGGGATGGAGAAAAATGGTGGAATCATGAAGAAAAAATAGTGACTATTTAGGACCAGACCTGCCTATTAGGTGTTGTGGAGGAATTAGCAAGGGGCTGGACTTGGGGGGAGGAAGCATAAAACAAAGAGTGGACTTCATTGTTGGATATAAATGCCAAATTGGAAGTGCAAGCTGGTTCTGAGTTGAGATGTTGAACAGATAGGTGGACGCGCCTGTCTGCAGCTCAGGCAGGAGATGGAAGCTGAAAGGAAGAGGCCTGCAATCAGCAGCCTAGAGCCGGGGGAAGGGATGAGGCTGTCTAGGGGAGAAAAAAGATGGAGCGGAGTGCTTATGGTTGAATAGCGAAGATAAACCAGGAGATTACGTCTGTTTACCTGTGTTTCCTTCTTCCTCCTCTTTTCCTTCTCCCTCTTCCCTTCACCTTCCTTCCTCCTTCCTCCTTCTTCCCTCTTCCTCCTCCTATTCCTCCTCCTCTTCCTCCTCCTGCTCCTTCTTCTCTTTACTTCTTCTCTTCTCTTCCTCCTCCACCTCCTTTTTTTCCTCCTCCTGTTGCTCTTTTTTTCCCTATTTTAGTCTCTTTTTTTTTTTTTTCTATTAATTTCATCCAGTGGTACTAGGTTTGTCTACAGTCCCCAGGGCAGTCATTTTCCCAAGGAAGCATGGTGTATTTATTTTTGCACCACAGCATGAAATGTGCCCAATAAATTCAGCTGGACAGAGTCCACTGGCATTCCTTTCCTTCTGGTCAAGAAATCCAGGGAAGTGTCATCTCCTGTTAGAGGCCATCAGTCTTAGGGAATAAGCTGCTGTGGGTATATTACAAGTATGGCAAGTTTTTTGTTGTTGTTGTAGTTGCTGTTTTTTTTTGTTTTTTGTTTTTAAGGCAGGGTCTCATTGTTCCTCAGTCTGTCCTTGAACTCTTGATCTTCTGCTTTATACTTTGGAGCTACCACACCCAGCCGTTTGTTGTTATTATTTGTGATATCTGTGCCCACTTTATGGTGACTGACCAAATTCTCTTTAAGATCTTTTTTTTTTTTTTTTTGTGAATATTGTTTCTTCCTGTAACTGAAAGCATACATGTTTGTTTTGTTTCTGTTTTTCTTTTGCCAGTCCTGGGGCTTGAACTCAGGGCCTGGACACTGTCCCTGAGCTTCTTTGGCTCATTCTGCCACTTGAGCCACAGCACCATTTCTGGCTTTTTCTGTGTATGTGGTACTGAAGAATCAAACCCAGGGCTTCATGCATACTAGGCAAGCACTCTACCACTAAGCCACCTTCCCAGCCGAGGGCATGGTATGGCTAGTATGCATTTATTTAATTTTAACTTTTTTTTTTTTTTTTTTGTTAGTCCTGGGGCTTGAACTCTGGACTTGGGTGCTGTCCCTGAGCTTTTGTGCTCAAGGCTAGCACTTTACCAGTTAAGCCATAGTTCTACTTCTGGCTTTTTTGGTGATTAATTGCAGATAAGAATCTTACAGACTTTCCTGCCTGGGCTAATGTCAAACCTTGATCCTTAGATCTCAGCAGCCTGAATGGCTAGAAATTAATAGGCATGAGCTACTGGTGCCTGGCTTTTATAGCATGTTCTAGTAGCAGTAATTGTTTTCTTCCAGTAACTTAAAGAATATATGCTTTTTATAGTATGTTCTTATAGTGAGCACCGGTAATCATGCTTCCTATGCATTGCTAAATTGTTTAAATTTTAGTATGCCATCTAATTTAGTAGCCACTTTTGAACCACTGTTTCCATGTGAGCTGAAAAAATTCATGTGCATAAAGTCACTATCCATTCCCTTCAAAAAAAAAAAAAAAGACCTACAGTAATTATGGTTTAATGTTTTTTTTTTTTTGTTTGTTTGTTTTTTTGGGTCCGGTAGTGGGGCCTGAACTCTGGGCCTGGGCACTGTCCCTCAGCTCTTCAGCTCAAGGCTAGCGCTCTACCACTGGAGCCACAGCGCCACTTCCAGCTTTTTTTCTTTTTGCTTATGTGGTGCTGAGGAATCAAACCCAGGGCCTCAGGCATGCAAGGCAAGCGCTCTGCCACTGAGCCACCTTCCCAGCCGGTTTAATGTTTTTTTAAGTGGAGGTATTAGTTTGTTTGCTTCTATCTGGGCTCAATCTAAACCATATAATTAAAAAATTGTCAATATTTAGATTGTTTATGTATTTTTTTTATGCAGGGCATGCCTTTTAGAAAATTCTTGCTCAATAAGATTATCATGACATTGTTAGGCCATCATGGATATCAATTAGATTTACCATAAACTGTTATTGCTTGCATACTCTGTCATTGCTTATTATTATTATTATTATTTGGGGGAGGAGTCAGATCGGAGTTGAATTAGGGACCTGGGCGCTGTCCCTGAGTGTTTTTGCTCAAGGCTAGCGCTCTATCATTTTGAGTTACAGCGCTGCTTCTAGTTTTCTGGTGCTTCATTAGAGTCTCATGTATTTTCCTGCCTGGCCTGGCTTTGAACCACAATCCTCAGGATTACAGGAACCACCAGCTCCTGGCCCATTGCTTGATTTTTAAGATGCTTATTCATTTTTAATTTACACTTGGTTAGATTTTTTAAAAGTTTTTTTAATACACAAGATGCAGAAAAGTATTGAAATGTGGTAATGTTTTTCAAGATCTTTTTTTGTGTGTGTGTGCCAGTCCTGGGGCTTAAACCAGGTGCTGACCCTGAGCTGTTTTTAGTCAAAACTAGCATTCTACCACTTGAGCCACACTTCTGGCGTTTTGCTGGTTAATTGGTGATCAGAGACTCCTGGACTTTCTTGCCTAGGCTGGCTTTGGACTGCAATCCTCAGAGCTCAGAGTAGCTAGGATTACAAGATATAAGCCACTGGAGCCTGGAAAGATTTTTTTTTTTGCCGGTTGTGGGGCCTGAACTCTGGGCCTGGGTGCTGTCCCTCAGTTCTTTAGCTCACTCTACCACTTGAGCCTCAGCCCCACTTCCGGCTTTTTCTGCTTATGTGATGCTGAGGAATGGAACCCAGAGCCTCATGCATGCAAGGCAAGCACTCTACCACTGAGCCACCTTCCCAGCCCCAAGATTTTTTTAATATATATTTTTTATTGTAAAGATAATATATAGAGGGGTTAGAGTTATATGAGCAAGGTTATGAGTCCATTTCCTATACAGCATTGTTACCCCCTCCTTTGTTTTTCTCCTACCATCCCCCCCCCCCACCTCAAGTTGTAAAGTTCGTTTTCATCATGGAAAGATTTTTTTTTTTAAGGGCATACCTTTATAATCTAAATCTGTGTGTGTGTGTGTGTGTGTGCGCGCGTGCGCGCACGCGTGTGAGTGCGTGTGCTTGTGTGCGTATGTATGTACCCCAGTACTGGATCTTGAACTTAGGTCTTTATGCACTTGCTCAGCTTTTTGGCTCATGGCTAGCATTCTTACCACCTGAGCCCCACATCTACTTCTGGCTCTTTGCCATCTCCACTTTTGGCTTTTTGCTGGTTAATTGAAGATAAGAGTCTCAAATATATTTACCCCAACTAGCAGGTTCTCAATCCTTAAAAATGCTTAGGCACATTAGAAGCTGGAATTAGAGGTGTGAGCAGTTTAAGCTAAATCTGCAAAGTAGGTTTTCTTTCAGCTGTTTCTGAGTTTGTACATTAGGAAAAATTTTCATTGTTGATTTCATATATGACTTACATTGATAATTACAGTTTGAAAGTTGAGTTAAAAGTCATTCCTAGAATGACTGTCTGTCTTTTTTAGAAGGTAGATACTTTACCAAAATTTAGAAGTTTTTCCAATGCTTTTTTTTTTTTTGCCAGTCCTGGGGCTTGAACTTGGGGCCTAGGCACTGTCCCTGAGCTTTTTTTTTTGGGGGGGGGTGGTGTCATGGGGTTTGAACTCTGGGCCTGGGCACTGTCTCTCAACTCTTCAGCTCAAGGCTAGTGCTGTGTCACTGTGCCACTTCCAGTTTTCTTTTTTTTTTTTGGGTCCGGTCGTGGGGCCTGAACTCTGGGCCTGGGCACTGTCCCTCAGCTCTTCAGCTCAAGGCTAGCACTCTACCACTTGAGCCACAGCACCACTTCCAGTTTTTTTCTTTTTTGCTTATGTGGTGCTGAGGAATCGAACCCAGGTTCTCATGCATGCAAGGCAAGCGCTCTACCACTGAGCCGCCTTCCCAGCCCCCACTTCCAGTTTTCTAAGTGGTTTATTAGAGATAAAAGTCTCACAGAGGGCTGGAAGGTGGTTCAGTGGTAGAGTGCTTGCCTTGCATTCATGAGGCCCTACGTTTGATTCTTCAGCACCATATCAAGCAGAAAAAGCCAGAAGTGGTGCTGTGGCTAGTGGCAGAGCGCTAGCCTTGAGCTGAAAAGCTGAGGGACAGCGCCCAGGCCCAGAGTTCAGGCTCTACGACTGCCCCCCGCTCCCCCCAAAAAAAAGTCTCACAGACTTTCCTGCCTGGGCTGTCTTTGAACCGCTATCCTTAGATCTTAGCCTCCTGAGTAGCTAGCATTACAGGCACGAGCCACCTGTACCCAGCCCTGAGCGTCTTTTGCTCAGGGTTAGTGCTCTACCATTTCAGCCACAGTGCCCCTTCTGGCTTTTTCTGTTTATGTGGTACTAAGGAATGGAACACAGGGCTTTGTATGTTAGGCAAATTCTCTACCACTAAGCCTCATTCCCAGCCCTTCCCATGTTTTTGTTTTGGATATTTGATTACCCTATAGCCAAATTATCATTATAAATCTCCAGAAAATGTATTGTAAATTGTATTTATAGTGAATTCCTCACATGAAGGTTTTGCTCTTCTGCTTGGTAAGCTCCAATGGAGTAGGACTCTTATGCTTTGGTGTCTTACAGCACATACTTGACTGGATAAATACCTCCTTAATTTAAACTCAACATTTGGAGTGATAAGCATAGATTGCAGTTCAGTTTAATCAGCCTTTATTTGCCCTATAATTTTATTTCCTGGAAAGAATTGACTATTTCAAAAGGTTTGTACGTTAGTACAAAGCACTGTTTAGCACTTTTTTTCTTCCCTCCCTCTCTTTCATTCTCCCTTACTCTTTCCCTCCCTTTCCCTTTCTTCTTCTCTTCAAGGTTTGCTGTTGTAGTGCAGACTGGCCTTGAACTTGTGATCTTCTACCTCTACCTCCCAGGTAGTGAGTTTAGCAGCTGTGAAGCACTGTACCCAGTTCACCTTTTCATTTTGCTTTTCTGAAGCACTTAGGAAGTGATGTCCTTCCAGAAGCTTCTCAGGAAAAATTGCTGTGTCAAGGCAAGGGCCAACTCCCCTACCCCTTGGAATAGTTCTCTGCTGGCCAATGGGGACAATTTTACCCAAGGTTGATTTGTTGGAATAAGTAGTGTGTTAGGTATTTCAAATATCCACTGACCTTATCTTGACTGTTATCTGAGTAGACCTCAGGAATTTCATGTGTATTTCCTTCTCTCTTGGCTCGTTTCACTTGGACTCTAAAAATAACTGAAATATGTGTAAGGGAAAAGTATTTTAAACTTTTTTTTTTATCTTTTGAGCTGAGTAGTTACTAAATAACTCATCAAACTGAGAAGACTGAAATATAGATGGGAATTAGTAAATCTTTTCAATTCAAGTTATTGCACCTTCTGAAAGATCTATAACATTAGATTGGCATCCAAAGCTAGCTATGAATGATCAGAGGATTTTCTTGACTTTTATGTTTTTGTTTTTTTTTTTCCTCATTTGGCCTAGATAATTAAGAATTAGACAAATAAAGGGGCTGGGAAGGTGGCTCAGTGGTAGAGCATTTGCCTTGCATGCCTGAGGCCCTGGGTTCGATTCCTCAGCACCACATAAGCAAAAAGAAAAAAGCCAGAAAGTGGCACTGTGGCTCAAGTGGTAGAGCGCTAGCCTTGAGCTGAAGAGTTGAGGGACAGCTCCAAGCCCAGAGTTCAGGCCCCATGACTGGGGCCCCCCCCCCCAAAAAAAAGAATTAGACAAATAAGCAAGGGATTTATATGTATAGACATGGAGAGATATGCATTTTAAAATATAATATATAATCATAGTAGTTATTGGAAACGTTTATTTAAAGAAACAAGTTTAGTTGAATAATAAGTTTAAGGGCTATACATAGGTGTTTTAATTTAAGAGACAATGGACATGTCACCGAATCTCTTATCATTAATCTGCCACATTCATTTCACTACCAAATGAAGTTAAGGCTGGATTTGTTTTACCTGGGCAGGTTTGTGGATTGAGCTCCAAAGGTGTTTCTGGGGTGCTGTCTCTTGAGTTTTGTTATTGTCCTTCGTATGTGGTTTCAGACTCCATTCCTTTCTATTTATTTCAGTTTGTACTTCTTCTGGTGCTTAAACACAGGGCCTGGGTGCTGTTCTTCCTCCCCACAACACTGTCATTGTGTCTCTTGAGCCACAAATCTACTTCCAGCTCTTTGGTGGTTAATTGGAGATAAGAGTCTCAGGGACTTTCCTGCTCTGATTGACTTCTAACAATGATCCTCAGATCTCAGCCTACTGAGTAGTTAGGATTACAGGCGTGAGCCACCAGTGCCTGGCATCTTATCTCGTTTATTTTTCACAAATGGGTTATGCATGATCTTTTTCCATTTTAAAATGAAGAAACTGAAGTTGTGAAACGTTTAGGTGGTTTGCTTAGGATCACAGAACTAATAAATAAAAAAGCCAGGTACCAGTTGTTCATTTCTATAATCTTAATTACCAAGAACCATGGCTCAAGGCTTACATGGGAAGAAAAGTTCAAGAGACTTCTTTCTCAGCCCTTCTCAGCAGCACAGTGGTGTGCACCTGTCACCCAAGCCGTGGAGGAAGCTGGGATTGGGAGGATCAGGATTCCAGCTCAGCCAGGCAGAATTTTTTTTTTTTTTTTGTTGGCCATGGGGCTTGAACTCTGGGCCTGGGTGCAGTCCCTCAGCTCTTCAGCTCAAGGCGAGTGCTCTACCACTTGAGCCACAGCACCACTTCTAGGCAGAAAAATTTTTGAGATTCTATCTCTTTGGAGGGGAGTTAGACTAAAGTGGTGGGCACCTGTGGCCCCAATGGTAACAGGAAGTTGAAAGAAGGTGGGTCAAGGATCAGGTGCATGCTTGGGTGGGAAGTGGGAGAACCTATCTCAAAAATAACTAGCAGGGTCTGGGAAGGTGGCTCAGTGGTAGAGTGCTTGCCTCGCATGCATGAGGCCCTGGGTTCGATTCCTCAGCACCACATAAGCAGAAAAAAAGCTGGAAGTGGTGCTGTGGCTCAAGTGGTAGGGCGCTAGCCTTGAGCTGAAGAACTGATGGACAGCACCCAGGCCCGGAGTTCAGCCCCCATGACCGACAAACAAAATAAAACTAGCAAAAATCCAGGCTGAAGATATGGTGGTAGTAATTGTAAGCCTTGAATTCAAACCTCAGTATTGCAAAAACAAACAAAAGACAATTGATTTTTATTTGGAAGGAGGAGGACAGTACCAGATTTGAATTCAGAAACTTACCCTTGGCAGGGGTGGCATTCACCCTATCATTCATTGAGCCATGTTGCCAGTCTTTTTGCTTTAGCTATTTTTTCTTTTTTTGGTGGTCGTGGGGCTTGAACTCTGGGCCTGAGCGCTGTCCCTCAGCTCTTCAGCTCAAGGCTAGCGCTCTACCACTTGAGCTACAGCGCCACTTCTAGTTTTCTAGTGGTTTATTGGAGATAGGAGTTTCACCAACTTTCCTGCCTGGGCTGGCTTTGAGCCTCGATCCTCAGATCTCAGCCTCCTGAGTAGCTGGGATTACAGGCATGAGCCACCAGCGCCTGGCTCGGTCATGGGTCTTGAACTCTGGGCTTGGGCCCTGTGGCTAGTGCTTGAGCCATAGCACCAATTCCGGTTTTCTGGTGGTTAATTGGAGATAAGAATCTTACAGACTTTCCTGCCAGTGCTGGCTTTGAACCGTGATCCTCAGATCTCAGCCTCCTGAATAGCTAGGATGACACCGCCTTCTGGCTTCTTTGGCTATTAAAGATAAGGTCTCATTTTTTGCTCTGTCTAGCTTAAGACTATGATCCTTCCTATCTTTTCCTCCCAGTCGCTGAGATTACAGGAGTGAACGGCTGGATTTGCCAGTGAGTAGCTGGCGTCATAGGTGTGGGCCACTAGTGCCTGGCCCCATCCTGTATGTTTTAATCAACTGATAAGATATCCAGAGGCAATTTAAACTTTTACTTAGGCTGTTGTAGAAGAAACTACTTATTTCACAAATCCTCTATGAAAATAGCATGTGGTAGAAATTATTTAGCTATCAAGGATTTGTGCTATAATAGACATCTAAAAAGTTTATTTAAGTTGTTGAATAGGGCAGAATAATTGTGTTATTTTGAATTAACTCTAACTAGGCAGGCTGAAACAATGTACAACTTATCTCATGCTTGCCCACTGACGCTGGCAGGCCTGTGTGCTTGTACCCCTTTCCTCCTTCCTTCCCTCCTTCCAGTTTTTTCTTCTTTTTTTTTTGGTCTGGTCGTGGGGCCTGAACTCTGGGCCTGGGCGCTGTCCCTCAGCTCTTCAGCTCAAGGCTAGTGCTCTACCACTTGAGCCACAGCGCCGACTTCCGGCTTTTTCTTTTTGCTTATGTGGTGCTGAGGAATCGAACCCAGGGCCTCAGGCATGCAAAGCAAGCGCTCTACCACTGAGCCAACTTCCCAGCCCTCCTTCCAGTTTTTTCTACCTCCCTTTTCTCTCTCCAGTGTTCAGGTGAGTTTTTTTTTTTCCTTCTCTTGCTTGGATTAAGTGTGCTTCCCACTTAGCCTGCCTAATTTTCTTTATACATCTGATGACAACTTGTCTTGCCTCATTTATGTTATTTAGGTTTAAATAACTTTGTATGATTTAACTTTGCACAATTTAACTTTGTATGGTTAAATTTAAGCTGTACTTTGAAAGCAATAAGATGGAGTTAAAGTTTTTTTTTATTGTTATTATCAAAGCGATTGATCACAGAGGGTCTCAGTTACTTAAGACAGGTAATAAGTGCATTTCTTTTTGGACACTGTCACCCCTTCTCTTGCTCTGTCCCAGTTTTTTCCCACAAGTTGTATAGTTCATGGTCAACATAGTGTCCAGTGCGTAGCACTGCCGCAGTGGTCACCCTTTGTCCCTCCATTTCTGAGCCTCTCTCTACCCTCCCCCAAACAGATAAATGAACAAGCAAGACAAAAAGAAAAGAAAACAAAAATGAAACAAAGAAAAAAAACCTTTATTTCCATTTCCTGGAGTTCATTTTGATAAATATTATTTTATATGATCAGATGCACATAGGTATTGTGCTTTTGTGTTCTTTTCCTCAGAGAGGAACTGTGAATGAATGTCATTGTGTGTGAGTGCCTGGAGTCCGGTACAGTTTATCATGTCCTAGTGTATTTTAGATCTTGCTTCTGCATATGAGAGAAAATATGCAGTTTGTATCTCTGAGCTTGGCTTACTTCACTTACCATGATTTGTTCTAGATTCATCCATTTCCCTGAAAAGGGACATAATATTTTTCTTCCTAATGGTTGTATAAAATTCCTTTGTGTATTAGAACTACATTTTTTGGATCCATTTATCTATCGTAGGGCGTCTGGGCTGTTTCTGTATCTTGGTTCTTGTGAATAGTGCAGCAGTGAATATGGATGCGCAAGTGTCTTCACAGTATCTTGACTTGTGATATTTTGGGTAGAGATTCAGGAGTAGAAGATGAAGTTTTGGTATTTGGTGAATCTGGGTTCAGCTCTCACAAGAATGGCTCTTTATAGCCAGCGCTGATGGCTCATGCCTGTAATCCTAGCTACTTGGGAGGCTGAGATCTTAGGATCGCAGTTCAAAGCCAGCATGGGCAGGAAAGTCTGTGAGACTCTTATCTCCAATAAACCACTCAGAAAACTGGAAGTGGGGGCGGTGGTTCAAGTAGTAGAGGGTTAGCCTTGAGCTGAAGAGCTCAGGGACAGCATTCAGGCCCAGAGTTCAAGCCCCATGACCACCACTACCACCACCACCACCACCACTACCAACAACAACAACAGCAAAGAATGGCTCTTTACTGGGTATCAGTACCAACTACTAAGAAGTGCTTGGTGCTTTCCATAGGTCAGCTGTGTGTGATATTGCCATGGTGCCTCCTCCTGCCATCTTGGTGACGGAGCAGTGCCTACATTACACTTGCTACTTTATACATGGATTTCTTTAACACTCTCCCATTCCCATTCATTTATATTATTCTGGAATAATATGCCAGAGAGAAAAAGGGTCTGACAGAAATGACTAGAGAGGTCTTATCATTAATATGATTGAATTTGGAGAAGTAAGACAGTTACCATAACATCACTTCCTTTCTTCCTGATGTATACATAACAATCTTAATTCTTATTCACCTGTATTTTGTATTCACTGGTAATGTTTAGACAAGTACAAATTTGACTTCTTTGTGTTTTTACAGCTAGCACATCTTTTGAAGTCAAATTCATGTTTGGAAGAACACTTAAGAATTACACATTCCAGGGGCTGGGAAGTTGGCTCAGTGGTAGAGCGCTTGCCTTGCATGCATGAGGCCCTGGGTTCGATTCCTCAGCACCACATAAGCGAAAAAGAAAAAAGCCGGAAGTGGTGCTGTGACTCAAGTGGTAGAGCGCTAGCCTTGAGCTGAAGAGCTGAGGGACAGTGCCCATGCTCAGAGTTCAGGCCTCACAACCAGACCCCTCCCCCCCCAAAAAAGAATTACACATTCCAGTATGATAACAAAGACAAACTAATGGGTGTATAATAGTGAAGAATGTATTGAAATTGTACATTCACATTGTATAACATTGGTCATTCACCATCAGAATGCAGACTGCTCTACAGTGCAATACAACTAGTACCCAGGAGTGAGGTCCACACCTAGTGCTGGCCTAGGGATAGCCCACATTTAGTATCCAGGTGCTGGAGCCCTTTGTTTGGCATTCTGGTCTCACTCACACACCATTCTCCATTCTTCTGAAAAAGAAGCAATCCATCTGTTGCTAGTTTCAATTAATTAATTAATTAATTATTTTTTTGGGTCCGGTCGTGGGGCCTGAACTCTGGGCCTGGGCACTGTCCCTCAGCTCTTCAGCTCAAGGCTAGCACTCTACCACTTGAGCCACAGCACCACTTCCGGCTTTTTGCTTATGTGGTGCTGAGGAATCGAACCCAGGGCCTCATGCGTGCAAGGCAAATGCTCTACCACTGACCCACCTTCCCAGCCCCTCAATTAATTTATTTTAAAAGGAGTGAAAAGTTATCAAAGCTAAATACATGTAAGCATTGAATTTCCTCTACTAAAGAAAATAGGAGAGGCTTATCTCCAATTAACCATTCAAAAACTGAAAGTGGAGCTGTGACTTGAAGTGGTAGAGTGCTAGCCTTGAGCAAAAGTGTTCAGGGACAGTGCCCAGGCCCTGAGTTCAAGCCCCACAACTGACCAAAAAAAACCCAAACCAAACCAAACCAAAATGTAATTTTATGCAGTTTCAAAGGAGTTGATAGCTATACTAAGAAGATTTCACATTACTTGAGCCATTTTTACTGGAAACATTCTTTCTTTTTTTTTTTTTTTTGGGTCCGGTTGTGGGGCCTGAACTCTGGGCCTGAGCGCTGTCCCTCAGCTCTTCAGCTCAAGGCTAGCGCTCTACCACTTGAGCCACAGCGCCACTTCCAGCTTTTTTTCTTTTTGCTTATGTGGTGCTGAGGAATCGAACCCAGGGCCTCAGGCATGCAAGGCAAGCGCTCTACCACTGAGCCAACTTCCCAGCCCCTGGAGACATTCTTTCAAGTGCTTGAAGGGTTTTTGCTTATTCTAAAACTTAGCAATGCTATTAGTGTGAGATACCCTTAGTCATCTTCATTTACAGTTGGGTAAATTGAGACACAAGTGTTCAGTAACTTCCTGGTGTGGCTATGTAGTAGAAACTGCAGCTGAAATTGTTCTTCTGGTTTGTTGATAGTTTCTCTCTCTCTCTCTCTGGTGTTGGTCCTGGGGCTTGAACTTAGGGCCTGGACACTGTCTTTTAACTTTTTTTGCTTAAGGCTGTTACTCTACACTTGAGCCCCATTTCTGCCTCTGGTTTGTTGCTGGTTAGTTGGAGATAAGAATCTCATTGACTTTCCTGCCTGGGTTTGCTTTGAACCAAGATCTTTGGATCTCAGCCTCCTGAGCAGCTAGGATTACATTCATGAACCACTCTCTTTTTCCATCATGTAACCTTAGGCAAGTGACAGGTGTCCTGCTCTGGTGCCTATAATGCATGCCTGGACAGGGCAGCCTCTTACATTTGATGGTAATTTGTTTCAAGTACTCTTGAAATACATTATCATTTATTTTGTATTTTGTCATTTGTACAATTTCTTGTTTGCAAAAGCACATTCTAAGCTCACCTGAGGCAAAGCAAGAGAGTCCTGAGAAGGAACCAAAGTCACCACTGTGGGAAGACAGGGTGGGAGGTGGGAGAAGGAGGGAATATCTCTAAAGCTGTTCAGTGATTGTGCTGTTTGGTAGAGTGTTCTGTGAGCTTGTTTTCCTGTACAGTTAGAAGTATCATGCTGAAGAAATAGATGCCCGGAGAGTCCCCTGCGGTGAGATTTTCCAAAGCAGTATCTGGTTACAGTACCGTTGGATGAAGACAGAGAGCTGTGGAGTCAGAATCAATAACCAAGGAAGGCAAAGTAACTAGTGAGCCCACTGAGGCATTTGCTGCCTTCATTGGTCCTGGCTTACTGCAATTGGCTGCAGGGCACACCTGGAATTTACATATTACAGCAGTTCAGACCATCTGTGAATTAGGACCACTATCAATCATTATTTCATTTCATATTCCTCTCTAGGGCTCGGAGTGTGGCTTAGCGGGTAGAGTGCTTGCCTACCAATCTGAGGCCCTGGGTTCAATTCCTCAGTCCCCATAAACAAAAATAAATAAAGCAGTAGTTAAAAAAAATTCTTCTCTAAATCATCATCTTGTTTATTTAACACTTATTGCCCTATTTTCTATTGAGACTTAGACTGTTCAGTGCTGGGTACTGAACCCAAGGCCCTATACATGTTAGGCAAGTGCTGTACCTGTGAACTAGATCACCATCTCTTCTACTTTTCAATATAGTCTTGTCTTATGTATGCTTAAATAGCATTTATTGGATGAAAGTGTATTTGGAATTTAAATGTTAAATAGTTAAAAATGTTGAATATGTGTTTCTGAATTATGCACCTTCTCATAATTAGGGTCTTTTGACTTGTCCTCATTGAGGAACATAATTTAAAGGAAAACCCAAGCCAAGAGCTGATGGCTCATGCTTGTAATCCTATCTGTTTAGGAGGCTGAGATCTGAGGATTGTGGTTCCAAACCACCTTGCACAAGAAAGACTGTGAGATTCTTACCTTCAGCTAAACTCTGAAAGACAGAAAGTGGAATTGTAACTTAAGTGGTAAGAGTGCTAACCTTGAGCAAACACCGCCCCCCCCCCCCCCCCCCCCCCCCCCCCCCCCCGCCGCAAAGCTCAGGGGACAGTACCCAGACCCTGAGTTTAAGACCCAGGACTTGCACAAGAAGAAAGAAAAGAAGAAAAGAGAGAAAGAAACTTTAAATGTGACCTGGGTACTGGTGGGCTCATGACTATAATTCTGGCTAATTGTGAGGCTGAGAATGGGAGGAGAGAGGTTTGAGACCAATCTGGGCAGAAAACAGTTCACAAAATGCCCTCTCAACCCATGGCTGGGCACAGTGGTCTGTATTGGTCCTCCTAGCTTGTCCTTGTCTGCCCAGGCCGAACAGTCGGTGAGATTTCATCCTGGTGAAGGGAAGCTGGATGTACTGGTGCAGGACTTTGATCCCAGCAAGGACCTGGAAGCCTAAAATAGGCAGATCATAGTTGAGGAACATGTCTGGGCAGGAAGTAATACTTGACTCCAGAAAAGTAAGTAAAGTAAGACTTTACCTCAAAAATAACCAGCACAGCTGGGTTCTGGTCCCTGAGGTCTGTGCATTTAGCTGCTAAAGAGGCTAAGACCTGAAGGATCCAGATTTAAAGTCAGCCTGGGCAGGCCAGACTCAGTCTCTAAAATAACCAGCAAAAAGCTGGGCCAGAAGCATAGCTTGAGTGGTAGAGCACCAGCCTAGCAGGCCAGTGTAGCAAGTGCCAGGTTCTGAGTCAAACTCAGGTACTACCAAAAAGAAAAACATGAACAACAACCAAAACCAAAACCAACAATCCCCTATAAGAACTTTATATTATTAGTAAAAAGAAAAGGAAGTAGAGCCTTTTTTTCTTTTTGGGGGTCCGGTCGTGGGGCCTGAACTCTGGGCCTGAGCACTGTCCTTCAGCTCTTCAGCTCAAGGCTAGCGCTCTACCACTTGAGCCATAGCGCCACTTCTGGCTTTTTTCTTTTTGCTTATGTGGTGCTGGGAATCGAACCCAGGGCCTCAGGCATGCAAGGCAAGAGCTCTTACCACTGAGCCACCTTCCCAGCCCTTGAAGGAGAGCCTTTCTATATCGAAAAAGGAAATACTTTGACTGTTTTCCTGAAGTAGATTGGGGGTGGTTCACACCTGTAATTCTAGCTACTCAGGAGGCTGAGATCTAAAGATTGTCAGTGAGACACTTATCTCCAATTAAGCACCTAAAACTGGAAATAGAGGTGTGACTCAAGTGGCAGAGTACAAGCCTGTGTGGAGAAGTGTAGACAGCACCCAGACCCTGAGTTCAAACCCTAGTGTACACACACACACACACACACACACACACACACACACACACACACACACACACACACACACACACACACACACACACACACACACACACACACACACACACACACACACACACACACACACACACACACAGAGTCTCTCTCTCTCTCTCTCTCTTTCTCTCTCTCTCTCTCTCTCTCTCTCTCTTTCTCTCTCTCTCTCTCTCTCTCTCTCTCTCTCTCTCTCTCTCTCTCTCTCTCGCATGTGGGTTGAGATTGTTTTAATTGAGTATCTTTTTTTTTTTGTCGGTAGTGGGGCCTGAACTCTGGGCCTGGGCGCTGTCCCTCAGCTTTTCAGCTCAAGACTAGCGCTCTACCACTTGAGACACAGTACCATTTCTGACCTTTTCTGCTAATGTGGTCCTGAGGAATCGAATCCAGGGCCTCATGCATGGGAGGCAAGCACTCTACCACTGAGCCACCTTCCCAGCCCCTTAATTGAGTATCTTTAGAGCATTTTGCAGTATCTGGCATACCATGTAGCTTCTTCTCTCTTCACGTACAGCTGAAGAAGCTGGCGGACATTGTTTCTGCTAAACCACGCCTCCAGCAAAGATGTACTTTGGATTATTTTCTCCGGTCTTCATTTATTATGTGTTACCACTTTTCCTGTAAGGTGATGGTGTGTTACTTAAGCAACGAGAGAAGACAACGGAGTAAAATTAAACATCAGAGAAGACTGCCTGTTTGAGACTGTGTGACCATCTGTCAGAAGGCAGAAGTAGTAGGGTCCTTCATTATTTATGGCAGACTCTGTACATGTAAGCTCAGGACTTGAATTAGGTTAATACTTGTTAACCACCCTTGTTAGGTGATCTCTGGGATAGACTATATCTAGGGCTATCTCCTCTCATCTCTCATCATTCCCCGATGAAAGTCTTCTGGCTTCAGCCTGGTCTAAGAAAGGCATCAGGATAAAATTATATTTGTAATTTTATACGGGATTAACTTTTATCAAACATAATGCATTAGTGGCTTAAAACAATCTAGCTAATTTGGGTGTCCCTCTGCTCTGCTTTAAAAATAGTACAACCAGAGAGACTCTTAAAATAATTAACAAGGAACTGCATTGTTAGGAAGAAGAGCTGTTGTCAGTTCATGCAGAGTAAGGTAACTACATTGTCTGAAAAGAGGCCTATTGCATTTCACCTATTTTTGTCTGCTACATATCACAATTTATGATAAAACTAGAGTATAAGATGTGTGATTTATTTTTAACAGTAAATTTGGGTTTTATTTGAAGGCATACACATTTTGTACTTGACAGCTTGAATAAAAATGTACAGCAAAGAACAAAAATTAATATTAAAATGGCTAGTAATATTACAACTATGTTTTTTCTCCCCTGAATGAACTTTAGCTCTGTGTTATACAGCATTCAGGTGATTTTTTTCCCCTTAGATCATGCGATCTTGATGTAGAATTATACATATAAACTATCAAACCAATGAAACCACATCAAGATCAAGAAAACAATATAACATAGAAAATGAACTCGGGACCTCTCATATGCTAGACAAGTGCTCCACTACTTTGAGCTATGCCTAAGCCCTTTTATGTGTGTTAAAAAAAAGTTTTAGCTGGGTGTCTCTAGCCACCCAGGAGGCTGAGATCTGAGGACCATCGCTTGAAGCCAGCCTGTGCAGAAAAGTCTGTGAGACTCTGATCTCCAATAAACTACTCAGAAAAAGCCAGAAGTAGTGCTGTGATTCAAGTGATAGAGTGCTAGCCTTGAGCACAAAGAGGCTGAGGGACAGCGCCTGGGTCATGAGTTTAAGCTGCATGACCAGCAAAGAAAGAAAGAAAGAAAGGAAGGAAGGAAGGAAGGAAGGAAGGAAGGAAGAAAGGAGAAAGGAAAGAAAGAGAAAGAAGAAAGAAAAGAAAGCAAGCTTTATTGTCTTCAGTTATGCAAAGTAGTTGTCATTCAGCAAAACAGTTTGTAAATGAAATGCCTCCTGATAAATGTCACCCTTTGAATATCCTCACCGGTCCCTCCCTCTTGTTTGTTTTTGTGCCAGTACTGGTTTTTGGACTCAGCCTGGCCACCATCCCTGAGCTCTTTGGTTCAAGGCTTGTGCTCTACCAATTGAGCCACAGCTCCACTTCTGGTTTTTTTTTTTTTGTACTTAATTTGATAAAAGTGTCTCACAGACTTTCCTGCACCAGCTGGCTTTGAATGATGATCCTTAGCTCGCCCAGTATGTATTTGTGAAGCTTCAGTTTTTTGGTGGTCAGTTGGAGATAAGAGTCTCCTATTATGTGATTTTAGTGACATGTGTCTAAACCTTTCTAGTAGCAGTATTACAAATATGATGCCTCCTTGGAAGTATTTTACAAGATAATGCATTTGATTTCTTGAAGTACTTAAGGTAAAACTTGAACACAGGAGCAAGTACTTTGGATTCTTCAGCCTATGTTCCCCTCAACCCAGGGAATTCTTTTTTTGGGGGGGGGCAGGGTGGTCTGGTCATGGGGGCCTGAACTCTGCGCTTGGGCGCTGTCCCTTAGCTCTTCAGCTCAAGGCTAGCGCTCTACCACTTGAGCCACAGCGCCACTTCTGGCTTTTTTCTTTTTTGCTTATGTGGTGCTGAGGAGTCGAACCCAGGGCCTCATGCATGCAAGGCAAGCGCTCTACCACTGAGCCACCTTCCCAGCCCCTTTGGATTCTTCAATACTTAAATTTTTTTTTTTTTTTTTTTTAGTCATAGGGCTTTAACTCTATGCCTGGGTGCTGTCCCTCAGTTCTTCAGCTCAAGGCTAGCACTCTACCACTTGAGCCATAGTGCCACTTCCAGCTTTTCTGTTTATGTGGTGCTGTGGAATTGAACCCAGGGCCTCATGCATGTGAGGCAAGCACTCTGCCACTAAGCCACCTTCCCTGCCCAAACATTTAAATTCTTTATTTGGAACAACAGATCACATCTTTATTTAAAATGGAGAGTAATAGATACAAAAAGAACATTTAAAACCTTTAATTTTGGCTAAAAGTGACTTTTTTATTTTTTTTGAGTCAGTCATGGGGCTTCAACTTAGGGTCTAGGCTTTGTCCCTAAGCTTTTGCACTCAAGACTAGTACTCTACCACTTTGAGCCACAGAGCCACTTTTAAGTGCTTTCTGGTGGTTAATTGGAAATAAGGGTCTCAGGGACTTTCCTTCCAGGCTGGCTTCTAACCGTGATCCTCAGATCTCAGCCTCCTGAGTAGCTAGTATTACAGGTGTGAGCCACTGACACCAGGTGACAATATATTTTTATAAATCAGACAGCTTTAGATCCTACAAGATGCTTGTCCTGGGCTTACTGCCAAGGCTCTGTCTTTATAACCAGAAGTAAATGTGTAATTAAGCGCATAACAATGTTGTGCATTATAGAGCAGGCATGCTAAGTGCAATCCAAAACTTGTTTCCTAAAGTAGAACACAAAGCAAACATACAACTTAAAAATATACTGTGCTGTGAGCCATCCAAACATATGTAATAACAAATATATGTAAAAACAAATTCCTCTTTTGGAGGAAGGGGTAATTGGTTTTTGTGAGTACTTGGCAGATAAAAATGGGTGAAAGTGAATAGTCTCTCAAAAATGTAATGGTTTTCTAGTAGCAAAATGCATTCCCATCATTTCTCCTCTCCAGTCCTCATGATCACATTGTGAAGGAGGAGTTAATTTGAGAAAATGGAATTGGATTTATTGGGTTTTCCCATCCATAGCCAGAAGGATATGCTGGAAATCAAACCTAGAACTGTGTTTTGTTTTTGTTTTTATGCTGGTACTGGAGCTTGAATTTGAGACGTGTGCTCTTTTTTTTTTTGCCCGTCGTGGGGCTTGAACTCTGGGCTTGGGCACTATTCCCGCACTCTTCAGCTCAAGGTGAGCGCTCTACTGCTTGAGCCACAGCGCTACTTCCTTGTGCTGTTTTTTTTTTTTTGGTGGTCCTAGGGCTTGAATTCAGAGCTTGAATGCTTGTACTCAAGTCTAGCACTGTACCACTTGAGCCACAGTGCCACTTCTGGCTTTTTTTGAGTAGTTGATTGGAGATAAGAGTCTCATGGAGACTTTTCTTCTTGGGCTAGCTTCGGACCACAATCCTCAGATCTCAGCCTCCTGAGTAACTAGGATTAGAGGTGTGAGCCATTGGGTGCCTGGCAAGGGACTTGTGCTCGTGCTTGGCTTTTCTTGCTGAAGGCTGGCGTTCTACCACTTCAGCCACAACTCCATGTCTGGCTTTTTTCTGGTTAACTGGAGATTAGAATCTCAACAGTTTGCATTCATGGGTTAACCTTGATCAAAACCAATCGTTTTCTTTATGTGCCAATCTTGGGGTTTGAACTTAGGCCTGGGCACTGGCCCTGGGCTTTTTTTTGCCTCAAGGCTTATCACTCTACTGCTTTGAGCTACATCTTTACTTTTGGCTTTTTTTTTTTTTTTTTTTTTTTTTTTGAGTAATTAATTGGAGATAAGAGTCTCTGGGCTTTCCTTCCTGGGCTGGCTTCAAACTGCAGACCTCAGATCTCAGCTTCCTAAGTAGCTAGGATTACAAGCGTGAGCCACCAACACTGGGTAAAATTCATTTTTTTATTTAAGTGAATATTTCAGGTCAAAGAAATGACCTGAAATTTTTTTTCCCTCTAGGTTTTATTGATGTGCCAAAGGTCTATATGCTAAGCACAATAGTGAATATAGAATTTCTGTGGCACTAGCCACATTCAAGTGCTGTGAAGCCCCCTGTATCGAGTGGCAGCTGTACTGGACGGTGCATGTGGAGCATGCCTGTCACTGTGCATGTTTTATTCCATGGCTCTAGGGTATAAAACAACAGAGCAGCTGGCGCCCATGGCTCAAGCCTTGTAATTCTAGCTACTCAGGAGGCTGAGATCTGAGGATGGTGATTCAAAGCCATCCAGGGTAGGAAAGTCTATGAGACTCTTATCTCCAATAAACCACCAGAAAACCAGAAGTGGTGCTGTGGCTCAAAGTGGTAGTGTGCTGGCCTTGAGTAAAAGAGCTCAAGGACAGCACCCAGGCCCCTAGTTCAAGTCCCATGACCAATTAAAACAACAACAAGCTGGGCGCTGGTGGCTCACGCCTGTAATCCTAGCTACTCAGGAGGCTGAGATCTGAGGATCGCGGTTCAAAGCCAGCCCGGGCAGGAGAGACTGTGAGACTCCTATCTCCAATAAACCACCAGAAAACCGGAAGTGGCGCTGTAGCTCAAGTGGTAGAGCGCTCGCCTTGAGCTGAAGAGCTGAGGGACAGCACCCAGGCCCAGAGTTCAAGCCCCACGACCGACCAAAAAAAATAAAATAAAATAAAACAACAACAACAAAAACAACAGAGTAGTGGATTTCCAATGGTCTTGACCTGTCAATGGATTTACAAATTTTTATTTTATTTGACAGAACTGAAGTTTGAACTCAGGACTTGCACTTTCTTGGCAGGCTTTGTATCACTAAGCCAGATTTCTAGCTCTCCCCTCCAGTCCCCTTTTTTAAAATCCCATAGTGAGGATTGAACTCAGTGCTTCTGGCCAGGCAAGTACTCTGTTACTTGAGCTATGCCCCTAGTCTGTTGGTCCTTTTGAAATAGGGTCTCTAAAACTTCCTTGGGGGCTGGCCTCTGACTACATCCTCTTACCTCCACCTCCCAGGTAGCTGAGATTACAGGCATGTATGTTCCTCATACGTCTCTGCTGCAAATTGATTTCGAGGTAAATATTAGCAACAGCCTTGAGCTGCCATTTCCTTTCAGCTTTTCAAGTTGCCTAGGCTGAGGGCCCCTATAGACTTGTCTTGGCAGTTATATTACACAGCAGGTGAAGTGTAAATGCTAACTCTCGCCTCTTTTTTGAAAAATGTCTTGAGTATTACACTTAGGTTACTTCATTTGTGTGTGTATGTATGTGTGTGAGTGTGTGTGTTTGAAAGAAAGAGAACACTTCCACATTCTATTCTTTAATTCAGAATTCATTTTCCACATTGAACTGGGATTTAAAACTTTATAGTTGCTTTTAATTTGTATCCAATGGATTGTAGAGTAAAGAAGATAAAAGAAACTGTGATAAAGGTAGTATTAGGAAAAAAAAAGAAGTTAGTGTTAGGATCCATCACGACCTTCCCAGGGAAGGCAGGCAGGCACAGGAGAAAGATTATTCTAAGGTTTATTAGAGGGGGCATATCTCCCCCTGAGTTCAAACTCAGGGCTTGGGCACTGTCCCTGAGCTTCTTTTGCTCAAGGCTAGTACTCAACCACTTGAACCACAGCACCATTTCTAGCTTTTTCTGTTTATGTGGTACTGAGGAATGGAACCCAGGGCTTTATGCATGCAAGGCAAACACTCTACCACTAAGCCACATTCCCAGCCCCTAGTACTCTACCATTTGAACAGTACCTCCCCCTTGATTTTTGTCAGTTCATTAGAGATAAGAGTTGTATAGAATTTCCTTCCCTGGCTGGCTTCAACCCATGATCCTCAAATCTCAGCCTCCTGAATAGCTAGGATTACAGGTGTGAGCCACTCATGACTAGCTCAGTACTTTATTTATTTATTTTTTGGGTCCGGTTTTGGGACCTGAACTCTGGGCCTGGGCGCTGTCCCTCAGCTCTTCAGCTCAAGGCTAGCGCTCTACCATTTGAGCCACAGTGCCACTTCCGGCTTTTTTCTTTTTTTGCTTATGTGGTGCTGAGGAATCGAACCCAGGGCCTCTTGCATGCAAGGCAAGCACTCTACCACTGAGCCACCTTCCCAGCCCTAGC
Organism: Dipodomys spectabilis; assembly: GCF_019054845.1. Classification (NCBI taxonomy): domain Eukaryota; kingdom Metazoa; phylum Chordata; class Mammalia; order Rodentia; family Heteromyidae; genus Dipodomys; species Dipodomys spectabilis. The sequence continues at coordinate 8,817,354 of NW_024870834.1, forward strand.
TCAGTACTTTTTGTTGTTAAATCTGTATGAAAAGTTGCACAGCACTTACTTTGTGGTATCCAGGCCAATATACACATCTTTCAGAGTGCAAGAAATGATGTGCAGCTGGCTTTTGCCTTTACGCCTCTCGCTTATACTGCTGTCTTATACTTCCTGTACTAGTTATCTCTGTGGTAAGTCCTGTCTTCTTTCCCCTTTACATCTTGCTGTTGTCCCTGGAAGAAAAGAGGCAATAGGAGACCACGTCCCCTTGGTCCCAGGCCCTTAGTTGGTGCAGTTGACATCACTGAAATCCTTTTGTGCATCACTGCCTCCCTCAGTGACCTTCTGTCCTTCCAGGTCACTTACTTCAGCCTCTGGTACTACAATAAGCAGAATCAGCGCCGATGGGTAGATCTGGAAAAACCTTTGAAGAAACAGCTGGATAAATATGCACTGGAGCCTACCGTGTACTTTGGAGTGGTGTTTTACGTGCCTTCCGTTTCCCAGCTGCAGCAGGAGATTACCAGGTAAGGAGTCTTATACCTGTAGTGGATGCACAGCCATCTAGTGAGGTCAAGTGAAGCCAAGGTTGAAGGCAGCAGGAAACTTGCTTCTCCCACCCTACATTTTAGCTTCCATATTACCAACGGGTTCTGCTATGTGACATGTCATGATTTTTTTTTTGTTCTGGGTTGTGCATTGGATGAGTTATAGGTTTGCCTTGAACAGAGGAATGGTTAAAGAGACGTTTCTCTACTGTCTTATCAACACTCTCTCTTTCTGTCTCTTTGTCTCTCTGTCTCTTTGTCTCTGTCTCTGTGTGTGTCTCTCCCTGTTTCTGTTTCCCTTCCCTCCCCCCTCCCCCCTCCTCTCTGTCCTGGAGCTTAATCTTAGGGCCTCACACTCTTATTTGGCTTTTTTTCTTTTTCTTTTTCTTTTTTTTGTTGGTCATGGGGCCTGAACTCTGGGCCTGGGCGCTGTCCCTCTGCTCTTCACCCCAAGGCTACGCTCTACCACTTGAGCCACAGCGCCACTTCCAGCTTTTTCTGCTTATGTAGTGCTGAGGAATCAAATCCAGGGCCTCATGCATGCAAGGCAAGTATTCTACCACTGAGCCACCTTCCCAGCCTTATTTGGCATTTTCATTCAGGGATGGTACTTTTATCACATGAGTTATACCTCTACCTCTGTTTTTTTTGGTGGTTAATTTGAAATGAAAGAGTCTTAGGGACTTTTCTGCCCATGTCAGCTTTGTGCTTTGATCCTCAGATCTCAGCATCCTGAGTAGCTACTTGTAAGAGTGAGCTACTGTCTTCCCAGTTCTATGAACTCTCGTAGTGATGTCATCCTTGATGTTTTTGCTGATTTTGTTTCTGACCCTTTGCAACAAGGGAATGAGAGGATTTAGACAACGGAGTCACAAAAATCTGTGTTTATTCTTCAAGAAACTGTGCCAAAGGTTTCGTTTTAATAGCCTCATAACTCTGGAAGCTGAATCCTAGAGTGGGGTGAGAGGAAGATTGAGACATAGGAGGCACAGAGTTACCAGTCAGAAAGCATCAGCTAGGAAGTATACTTAAAAGGGACACAGAAAGGGAAGATGATATTAAGAAGCATGATAGAGAAACTAGACACTTGTGTTCTAGATTTTCTCACAGTTACATGTTGGAATCTTCTTTTTTTTTGGTGAAGGAGGAGGTATTGGGGTTTGAGCTCAGGGACCTTGGTGCTTGCTAGGCAGAAGCTCTCCCACTTGAGCCACTCCCTCATCCCTTTTTGCTTTAGTTTTTTAAGGAATTTTTGTCCGGGACCAGCGTTGGTCTGCGATCCTTACCTGTGGCCTTGCAGTAGCTGGGACGACAGATTCGTACAACCATGCCTAACTTAAAGACTGAGATGGATTTTGCTGACTTTTTGCCGTGCCTTGCATTGACCCTAAAACCCTCTTGATTTCCATTTCCCAAGTAGTGAGAAGTTAACTGTCCTATTCAGAAGGGTCCTCCATTACAGAGCTCTGTGATCCCAGGCTGGAATGAGCTGTCTTCTTTGCCAGTACTTCTGTTAGGATGATGGCTATCACAGACTTCCAGTATTATTTTTGCATGTATTACTTTTTTTTTTTTCTTCTGGTTGTGGATTTGAATTTAGGACCTGGCTGCTGTCCCTGAGCTTTTGTGCTCAAAGCTAAGGTTATACCACTTGAACCACAGCCTTTTTTTTGGCTTTTGGTGGTTAATTGGAGATAAGAGTCTCATGGGTTTTCCTGTTGGGGCTGGCTTTAAACTGCAATCTTCAGATCTCAGCTGCCTAAGTAGCTAGAATTATAGGTGTGAGCCACCAGTGTTCAGCTTCCTAGCTTTTAAGTCCATTATTTTTTCTTTACCTTTACCTTCTGTATGAAAGCAGCTGTAGCAGTGATCTGTACCTGAGGAAAGCTATTTGAATCTGACAGTTTGAATCTGTTTAAACTCCCTTTTTTTGTTGGTTGTAGGGCTTAAACTCTGGAACGGGGCGCTGTCCCTCAGCTCTTAGTTCAAAGTGAGCACTCTACTTACCACTTGAGCTACAGTGCCACTTCCAGTTTTCTGGTGGTTTGTTGGAGATAAGAGCCTTACAGCCTTTCCTGTCCGGCTGGCTTTGAACCGTGATCCTCAGATCTCAGCCTCCTGAGTAGCTAGGATTACAGGTGTGAGCCACCAGTGCCCAGCTTTTTAAAATCTTTTTGAATCTGACAGTCTGAGTCTGAATTACTGGAAGAGGCTGGATCACCACATAAGCAAGAAGCAGGTGGTAGGAGCAACACAATTACAATGAAAGAAGTAAAAAATAGAAATGCTAAAGAACAAAGTGGAAGCTGGGAGGGAAAACTTGAACTAATCACTATCTCAATTTAAACATCTTCGTGGCTCATATCTGGGTAGGAAAGTCTGTGATACTCTTATTTCTAATAAAATCCCAAAGGATCAGAAGTGGAGTTGTGGCTCAATGGGTAGAGCACTAACCTTGAGCAAAAAAAAAAGTGAAGAAAGCAAGCTTAGGGACAGTACCTAGGACAGGTGTACACACACACACACACACACACACACACACACACACACACACACACACTCTCTCTCTCTCTCTCTCTCTCTCTCTCTCTCTCTCTCTCTCTCTCTCTCTCTCAAGAGTTAAGATTTTATTTGACTAGTATTTATGTTCCTCTACCCAAGAATGGTAAATGGCACTGTGTTGTCTTGAATGAAGATGATATTGACTTTATAAAATTGACATTGTTTTTCATAGGTATCAGTATTACTTGCAGCTGAAGAAAGATATCTTGGAAGGAAACATTCCTTGTACATTAGAGCAAGCAATTCATTTAGCAGGCTTAGCGGTGCAAGGTACGTAATGCTTACGGGGCAATGAACTGTTCTATCAGATTAAACTGTTATAAAAAAACTTTTATATGATCTCTAGTAGTGTTTTTAGATTAGGGAAATATTCTATTTTCTAAGTGACTTCCTTGTTTACTTCAATGAAATATGGGACTTTTAGAAATCTCTAGAAACTCATTGTTATGTATCAAGGCAATAAATAGTTCAGTAAATAGAAATACATATATATATATTCAAAGCATTTTCTTTTTCTCTATATGTGTATACTGGTACTGGAGCTTGAACACAGGGCCTTCTGCTCAGCAATTTTTCTCATGACTGACAATTTAACACTTGAATTATACCTTTAGTCCAGCTTTTTGCTGATTAATTGGAGATGGATTTTTTTTTTTCTCCTGGGCTGCCTTTGAACCTTGATCATCCAGGTCTCAGCTTCCTGAGTAGCTAGGATTATAGGCATGAGCTACCTCCTAAGTCCTCATTTGATTGCTTTGGTTGGTTTAAAAACAGACTATTGCAACCTGTAGCAGCTTATCAGAAAAATGTGACTTCTGAATGAACCATACCATCAGCATATTGCGAATTGAGTTTTACTGTGCATGTTTTGCTATGCCAAGAAAATATAATCAGTGTGAATATTTGTCTTTTTTTTTTTAATAGCTGATTTTGGTGACTTTGATCAGTATGAATCCCAAGACTTTCTTCAGAAATTTGCCTTATTTCCTGTGGTAAGACTTTCGGTTATTGGGCCTCTTTATAAACATTTTTTCCCCCAAATTTCTAACAATTTCTAAACAAACTTTTCCTAATTGTATAAACAATTTCTTCTTAATTCCTGAAATGAAGTCTGTATGCTAGAGGTCTTAGGTCGGGCTTAGTGTTAAGTCAGCTCCCTTTGGGATAGAGCCCAAGTGTCAGATCATGGAAACTGAGGGACAGGCACCCTGTTGTGCCTGAAGAAATTCTTTCTGTATTTGAATATGAGTCTAAGAGAGATGCTTTCTTGGCTTCTGAGTAGCACACAGCACTTTTGCTTTCAACTGGAGGCTTGAAGTATCACAAAATTGATGTTGAAATGAATTTGGCTTCTCATCAGAAAGTCCCAGCTCAACTTTTTAAAGTTATTGCAGTTGGAAATGACACGAAAACTATATTTGAAACAACTGAGGGATGCGGAATGCACTCCTGAGACTCTACACAGCCAGCCAGAGAATGCACAGGGTATTTTTGCGCGGGGCTCAGGAGTGGCTAATGAGTGTTACCAATCTGAAATAACTCAGCTAAAACCTTCCCTGGGATGAGTAGAGAAGGCAAGGCAAGTTATTTGCGTTCCTGAGCAGAAGCCAGTTAAGTCCTTAGAAAGATCACAGTTAGCATATAAGCCAGGATTACATTTATAAGCCAACCCCCAAATAGTGATATTATAGTTTTTCCTTTTTCTTTTTTGGTCGGTTGTTGGTCTATGAACTCAGGGCCTGGGTGCTGTCCCTGAGCCTCTTTGTGTTCAAGGCTAGTGTTCTACCACTTGAACCACAGCACCCCTTCCAGTTTTCTGGTGGTAAATTGGAGATAAGAGTCTTATGAACTTTCCTGCCCGGGCTGGCTTTGAACTGTGATCCTCAGATCTCAGCCTCCTGAGTGGCTAGGATTACAGGTGTGAGCCACCAGTGCTGGGCTTACTAGTTACAGTTTTACCTGAAATGATGAGCCAATAAGAATAGCAATGATTCTTCCTAAGCTTAGTTTTTGTTGTTTTTTGCTTTGTGTTATAGGAGTGGTTACAGGATGAAAAAGTATTGGAAGAAGCAACCCAGAAAGTGGCCTTATTACATCAGAAATACAGGTAACATTAAGATATAAGATGTGGAACTGGTATGGAATTAATGTCTGCGTGGATGTGCAATATGTGTTGGTAGATTAAATATATATTGAAAGCTTAACTGTAGTCGCTACTACTGCTTTCACAGGAAGTTCATGGTAACTTACCATGTGCCAAGTGTGGAGCACTTGCCTGTATTGGTTTATTTCTTCTCCATCTTACCAATCAGGAACTGAGGAAATAGAAAGTAACTAGTCATTGAAAAATACCAGTCTGTCACTCCGTGTATTAGAAGTTGGTTTGCTAACCAAACCTTTATAGGTACTTTATGGGGAGAGTTCTTTTTCTGTTCTCTCTTCTTCCTGTTCCTTTTTTTGGTATCAGTGCTAGGGCTTGAACCCAGGGCTTGGTTGCTGTCCCTTCTTTTCACTCAAGGCTGGCACTCTGCCACTTGAGTCATAGCTCCCCTTCAGCTTTTTGATGGTTAGTTGGATATGAGTCTCATGGTTTTTCCTGCCGGAGCTGGCTTTGAACTACAATCCTCAGTTCTCATCCTGCTGAGTTGCTAGGATTACAGGTACCAGCCACTGGTGTCTGGTTTTTGTTTTCTTTTACAATTCTGTAAGAATTACATACTTGCAATTTCCTGTATATTTTTTGTTTTAGTTTTTGTGGTATTAGGGATGAAACCCAGAGCCTTGTACCAATGCTAGGCAAGTACTACTTAGCCTGGGTTCTTACTATGTAGCTTGGGCTGGCCTTGATCCCAGTCCTGTAGCCTTAGCCTCTGGAATTACAGATGTGTTCCTTCTTGCCAACCTCCATGCCAATGCTGCTTTGAAAGCAGCATTCTGTCCTCTGTGGACTGTGATAGGAGCTTTGGTACTTACTGCTGCATATACCTGCCGAGGATGTTGACTTTCTTTGATATATGCAAGAAAACTTTTTTCCTAGTGAATGCTAGCTGTAAGCCAAATGCCACACCGTTCCAGGTACTTTATTTGCCATATAATTATAGTAATCTTTTAGGTAAATATTATCTCCATTTTTCTTGCCCAGATTGGCTTCAAACTGTGGTCCTGAGATTTTAGCTTCTGAGGTAGCTAAGATTGTAGGTATGAGCCATGGACTTCTGGTTTTCCCCACATTCCCCGCCCCCCCCCCCCCCCCCCCCCACTCACCCTTGGTTATGGGGCTTGAACTCAGGGTCTGGACACTGTCCCTGAGCTCTTTTTGCACAAGGCTCTCTACCACTTTGAGCCACAGCTTCACTTTGGGTTTTCTGGTGGTGAACTGGAGATAAGAGGCTTAGGGACTTTCCTGTCTAGGCTGGCTTTGAACGTTGATCCTTGGCTCACCCTCCTGAGTTGCTAGGATTACAGGTGTGAGCCACCAATGCCCAGCTTTGCACATGTTCTTCCAGTAATCCAGCCTCCTGAGTTGAAGGAGGATTTATACCTACAATCCTTGTGTCCCCATTCCCTGCATTTGTTGTTTGACTTGAACTATGATTTTCAATAATGCCTGATATGTGGAGGTAATTGAACAATTACTTGATGATATAGGAAAAAAGTGGCTTGGAGCAGGGTGCTGGCGGCTCCTGCTGCCTATTATCCTATCTACTCACGAAGCTAGCAGATGAGGATCTCGGTGTGAAGCCAGCTTGGGCAGCAAAGTCTGTAAGACTTATCACCAATAAAAACGATCAAAAAGCCAGAAGTGGAGCTGTAGCTCAAGTGGTATAGCAGTAGCCTTGAGCCGAAAAGGTCAAGGACAGTGCCCAGGCTCTGAGTTCAAGCCCCAAGAGTGGCCTTAAAAAGAAAAAAAGAAAAAAACCTCTGACTTTAACTTGGAGCTCTTTTAGGGCTTATCTCATCCCTTACCTCTGCTCTGGGCTCTGCTCTTATCTGCCTAAAATTCAAGGGTTAGATCTTGAATAAGTCACCCTGGCATTCACCATAGTATTCTAGTATTTTAGCAGAATTCCAGAGTTTACTTTCATAGGTAGGGGGTCACTCTTTGCTCCATATTGGAGGATCATTATGGTCAGTTATGTGTAGAAGCCTGCCATGTTTATAATGTATGATGTCAAATTGATATGTAGCTCTTAAGCTATAGTTTAAAAACTTCTAAGCCAGGCGCTGGTGGCTTTTGCCTGTAATCCTAGCTACCAAGGAGGCTGAGATCTGAGGATTGCAGTTTGAAGCCAGCCCAGACAGGAAAGTCCATGAGACTCTGATCTCTAATAAAACACCAGAGAACAGGAAGTGGTGCTCTGGCTCAAGTGGTAGAGTGCTTGCCTTGAGCTGAAGAGCTCAGGGACAATGCCTAGGCCCTGAGTTCAAGCCCCATGACAGACAAAAAGACAAAAAAAACTTTTACTTTTGTCAACAATCTCACCAATGTCTTGTGTCTCAGGGGGCTTACAGCTCCAGATGCTGAAATGCTGTATATGCAGGAGGTGGAGAGAATGGACGGCTATGGAGAAGAGAGTTACCCTGCCAAGGTAAGGGTGGCCAGAAGACTGAGGTTCTCAAAAGTTAGGCTTGGTAAGCAGGGCACAGTGGCATGCACCTGTAGTTTCAGCTGTTTGGGAGGCAGAGGTAGGCAGATCCCTGGAGGTTGAAGTAGGCCTGGGCAACATGTCAAGATTTGTGTCCAAAAAGAGAGAGAGAGAAAAAAAAGCAACTTGAGAGAAGAGAGAAAGCTTGAATGTGCCTTGATTTGCGCGGCCCTGTAAACTTAAAAGCCAAGGTCCTTGTGACCAGAATTTCTGTAGTAAAATAACACATTCCAGTTTCACAGTTTGTGCTATGAAATGATCTGGACATGGAGTTCCTTAGGGGTTCAGGTCCTTTGTATTTTCAGAGCTGTTTCCATGATAATCCATTCATCTTACTCAGCCTGGTTTACTCTTAGTTCTTCGGAAGGCTTCATTCTTGGAAGGTAGATTCCAGCCAATGCGTGTTGTTGTCAGATCTGTGCAACTGTTTCCTCAGTGTTTCTTCCCTGCTCTCCCCTTTCAGGACAGCCAAGGGAGCGACATATCCATCGGAGCCTGTCTGGAAGGTATCTTTGTGAAACACAAGAACGGGAGGCCTCCTGTGATATTTAGGTATTTTTCTCCCCTCTTTCTATGTACATTCTGTGGCTTCTGTTGGTGACAGACTTTTCTTTTTAAAGTATTTGTAGTTAAATTGCTTCCAAGTTTCTCATTAGAAAATGGGAATCATTTTCTAGAGTAACGTTACTAATAGACTACCTTCTTCAAAACCAAATATATAGAAAATGGGGGCTGGGAAGGTGGCTCAGTGGTAGAGCGCTTGCCTTGCATGCGTGAGGTCCTGGGTTCGATTCCTCAGCACCACATAAGCAAAAAGAAAAAAGCCGGAAGTGGCGCTGTGGCTCAAGTGGTAGAGCGCTAGCCTTGAGCTGAAGAGCTGAGGGACAGTGCCCAGGCCCAGAGTTCAGGCCCCACGACCAACCAAAAAAAAATTAAAAAATAAAAAAAAATATATAGAAAATGGTGCTTTCCTTACAAGATACAAGACTTGTAAGATGCTTGAAAATATGTGCCCCGATTCCTGCCATTTGGAGGCTATTCCTGGTCTTAATGTGAAGTTTTAATTTGGGCTCTTGGTTTCTAGGACTATTGTTGTGGAAAATCTAGACCTTTCTTCTGGCTTTAGTTATGTAATGAAATTCCTTAAATACCAACATCTCAGCAAATTTCAATTACTTTGGCAATGTTGGTCCCATTTCCCCCACATTCCCCCTCCCCATTGTAAAAAAGTGATTCTCTTTATTTGGATCAGTCTTGGAGTGTATGTAGAGGGAAAGCCAGTAAAGATATGCTAATAGTGGTGTGAGATTCTTCAACACCAGATTTGCAGATGGTTTGGGGGGTGGGGGTGGGGGCCCATTTGTATCTTAAACCTAGTGAATTGAACCATGTTATTCCACAGTAGAACATTAGAATTACTCTCCCTCCCCCCCCCCCCCCAAAATACTTAAAATGTTTGTTAAGTGAATAGTTAAGACATTGGCAACAGACTAAGATTGGGACATTTCTACCTAGAAAGGACTTTTCTGTTCAGGTTGGCTTTAAACTGCTATCTTCAGGTTCTTAGCCTTCCGGCTAGCTAAGATTACAGGTGTGAGCCACTGGCTCCCGGTTTATAAATTATTATTATTATTTTTCTGGTCCTGAGGTCTGAACTCAGGGCCTGGGCACTGCCCCTGAGTGTCTTTGTGCTAAGGCTAGTGCTCTACCACTTGAGCCACAGCCCCACTTCCAGATTTTTCTGAGTAGTTTATTGGAAATTAAGAGTCTCATGGACTTTCCTGCCCTGGCTGGCTTGAACTGTGATTCTCAGATCTCAGCCTCCTGAGTAGCTAGGATGACAAGTATGAGCTACTGGTACCTGGTTTATAAATTATTCTTACACAAGCTGAACATCTCTTAATTCTAGCTTTTTTACTGGTTAATTGGAGATAAGAGTCTCACACACTTTTCTGCTCTGACTGGCTTCAAACCTTGATCCTCAAATCTCAGGCTCTTAGCTAGGTGCCAGTGGCTTATGCCTGTAATCCTAGCTACTCAGGAAGCTAAGATCTGAGAATCTCGGTTCAAAGCCAGCCCGAGCCTGGGCAGGAAAGTCCGTGAGACCCTTATCTCTAATAAACCACTAGAAAACCGGAAGTGGTGTGGTGGCTCAAGCGGTAGAGCACTCACCTTGAGCTGAAGATCATAGGGAAAGCACCCAAGCCAGAGTTCAAGCCCCACGACTGACCAAAAAAAAAAAAATCTCAGGCTCTTGAGTAGCTAGGATTATAGGCTTGAGCCACTGGTGTCTGGCTGTATTTGTTTTTTGAAACTAGATACTGTCATCTGAATTAGAACTACAGGATGGCTGATTAAACACTGTGTTCTTTCAAAAACAATGAATGAACAGTAACTTATGTGCCAAGTGCAAGGGAAAACCTGTATGTGTAGTCAACCTTGCTGTTTTTGCTGTCCTTAGGTGGCATGACATTGCGAACATGTCCCACAACAAGTCCTTTTTTGCATTAGAGCTGGCAAGTAAAGAGGAGACCATCCAGTTTCAAACAGTGAGTAAACAGTAAGGAATCTGAGAGGGAATGTTATTCCTAAAAGTTAACAAGTTAGCATTTGTGTGCCCTTGTGTGTTTGGAGTGGGAGGTGGTATTAGAATGGTAGTATTTCATAATTTTGTAAGACATGAAGTTTTAAAATACACTATTTTGCAAAATAACACTTGCCAAAATGTGGTTGCTTAGCCAGGAGTGGTGGCCCAAGCCTGTAATCCTTCCTACTTTGGGAAGTAGAGGTTGAGGATCGCCATTCAAGGCCAGCCTGGATAGACTTTGGTGAGACTCCATCTCAATCAGTGGCTGAGCACAGTGGTATATACCTGTCATCCCAAGCTAGGAGGGGAGCACCATGGCTGGGTACAGTAGTATGTACTTGTCATCCAGAGACAAAGGGAAGTACAAATAGGAGGATTAAAGACCAGGTCAGCCTGGGCATAAAAATGAGATCCCATCTTAATGTAGTAAAAATCCAGCCAGGCTCTGATGGCTCATGCCTATAATCTTAGCTACTTAAGAGGCTGAGATCTGAGGATCATAGTTCAAAGCCAGCCCAGGCAAGAAAGTCCATGAGACTCTGATCTCCAATTAATCACAGGAAAAGCTGGAAGTGGTGCTGTGGTTCAAGTGGTAGAGCACTATCCTTGAGCAAAGGCAGCTCAGGGACAGTGCACAGGCCCAGAGCTCAAGTCCCAGGACAAAAGAAAAAGGAAAAGAAAAAGAGAATAAAATCCCTAGCTACTCAGGAGGATCTGAGAGGATCTGAGATCTGAGGATCATGGTTCAAAGACAGCCTGGGCAGAAAAGTCTGTGAGACTCTTATCTCTAACCAGAAAACCAGCAATGGTGCTGTGGCTTAAAGTGATAGAGCATTGGTCTTGAGCAAAAAGCTTAGGGACAGTTCCCATGCCCTGAGTTCAAGCCACAGGACCAACCAAAAAAAAAAATTGATATTTTTATGTTTTAAGTTTCCAACTCATTTAAATATCAGTCTCACACTATTGGAACAGATTATCTGTCTTTGTAACGTAATTTTTTTTTTCCATTTGTGATTTTTGTCTTGAACTTACTGTTTGAGGCTTTATGTACATTGGCAGCCACCTTACCACCTGAGCTACACTTCCAACCCTGTAATTTAAATTCTGGTAATGTTCATACAAGAGGCACAGTATTGGAAAACGAGAGTGTCTCTTGGGGTGGGGGAAAGTGATGTGCAGAATGTCAGTTGTGTCTTAGCCTCAGTGTTCAAATTTGCATGTGTGTGTGTGTGTGTGTGTGTGTATGTGTCTGTGTCTGTCTGTGTCAGTGTCTGTGTATCTGTGTGTACGTGCATACGTGTGTTCATATGACATTATTCCTGTTTTGTTTGCCAGGAAGACATGGAAACAGCAAAGTACGTGTGGAGACTCTGTGTTGCACGACACAAATTTTATAGGCTGAACCAGTGTAACCTGTGAGTATGTCCTGTTCCTAGAAATTGTACAAAGGAAAAAAAAAAGAAACAGCAGAAAGTAATGAATTTGGAAATTTTAGTCTTGAGCTTTATTGTGTCATCTTCAGAGGTAAATCTTATCTAGTAGCAGCTTTTTGTCAGTTTTTTTTTTTTTTTGGTCAGTCATGGGGCTTGAACTTTGGGCCTGGGTGCTGTCCCTCAGCTCTTCAGCTCAAGGCGAGTGCTCTACCAATTGAGCCACAGCACCACTTCTGGTTTTCTGGTGGTTTATTGGAGATGCTTTGAATTGTGATCCTCAGATCCACTGGTGCCAGCTTGTCAGTTTCTAATAATCTTTTTGTTTATGAAAACAATATCTCCACTTTTTTACTCATTTGGGCTTTGCAACAACTCCTAATAACAGTTATGTCTCTTAAGATTTCTTTCAATATATATATATTAGAACCATTCTAATTCTCAAAAGTTTAAAAAGAAGGAGAGATTAGGAAATAATATTATATTTTAATTGATAATCTGGTCAGTATTCTGTGTAAACCCTCAGCTTTTTAAGCCATTTGACAGCACTGCTACCTTCTCCTCCTCCTTTTTTCGTGTTATCAAGGTTTATTTTAGTAGAATAGGGTTAAAGTTGGGAGAAATAGAGAAACATTTCTTGGTCACCCTCCTTCTACCCTACTTCCCTAACGACCCCACTACGGACAGCTTGCCATAGTCAGGTGACTTTCACCCATGGTCATTTCTGCTCTGTCCTTCAACTGCTCCTGCCCCCGAGCCTCCGACTGACCTGTCCTTCCTCCACTGCCAGGGCCGCGCCTCCTCTGGATATCCTGGCTCCTGGCTGTTTCTTCTCCACTCCCAGCTTTCACCAGCCTCAGGTCTTCTTACCAGTGCATCCCATTTTACCTTGGGCCCTGCCCTTTCCTGAGGATGCTCCTGAATCCCACTGCTTACTTCACTTATCCCTTTGAGTACCTACAAGGGATCTCAATGTGATAAGTCGAACAAACACTTTTCTCCAACCTACTTCTTCCCTACCGCTTCCCACATGGACAGCAGCAAACCACGTTCCCCTAGTTGCTCAGGCCCCACAACTAGAAGATAGGAGATCGGATTTCCATTCCTCTTTCAAACTGCATCCAACTCATCAGCAAGCCCTGCCAACTCTACTTTGAAGACAGATCTGAAATCTGATTTTTTTTTTTATTGTGAAAATACCATACAGAGGGGTTACAATTACATGGGCAAGATAACGAGTACATTTCTTATCAAGCATTATTGCCTCCTCCTCAGTTTCCCCTTCCCACCCCTTTTCTTTTTTGCCAGTCCTGGGGCTTGAACTCAGGGCCTGGGCACTGTCTCTGACCTTCTTTTGTTCAAGGCTAGTGCTCTACCACTTTGAGCCCACAGCGCCATTTGGGTCTTTTTCTGTTTATGTGATACTCAGGACTTGAACCCAGGGCTTCATGCATGCTAGGCCAGCACTCTTCTACTAGGCCACATTCCCAGCCCCTATAACATTTTTTTTATATTTGGTAATATTCACCTCTCTATTACTTCCTCTTTTTTCCAGTACTACAGATGAGAGAAAAATATGTCAAGCTTACCTTTGATCTCCAGTTTCACTCATTTTCCTTTAAAGAACATAGTTTGGTTCTTTTTGGCATGGCCTGGCTTTTCTGCTGGCTGCTTGCTTGCCTGGGGGTGCATTTGTGTTTGCAAGGGTGCCCCCTGGTGGTACAAGTAGTTCTGAATCATTGCATCAAGGGTTTCTCTGGCCAGCCTTTGTACCCAGCCACTTATTTATGATGTTACTTCTGTGCAGAAATGTGTTTTAAGAGTACATAGACACTCTGTTGGAACACAGCCTTTTCCTTTTAAGGCCTTTCATAAACTGAAGAGTATTTGTGGGGGTCTATATCATAGACCACTTTATCTCTATATTTGTAGTGGTCTATATTCTAGAAAAGACTAGAGAATCAATCATTTTGATTAAACCATAGTACCCTTCCAATAGGCATATTCATATTAATCGATTTCTTTCTAGCACATGTCACCTAGTGATTATTTATTTAGTGCTAGTCTTGGGGTTTGAACTCAGAGCCTAGATGCTGTCCCTGAGGTTTTTTGCTCAAGGCTAGCACTCATCACTTGAGTCACAGTAAGATTCAGGCTTTTTGATGGTTAATTTGGAGATGAGTGTCTTAGCTTGAAAAAAATGCAAGGAGTAACAATGTTTTCTGTAAAGGAGTATCCAGGAGTTGGCGTCCCTGGGCGGGCCACAATAAAATGCCTAGGTCTGTCTCTTTAAAAAAAGAAAAGACAAAAAAAAAAAAAAAAGAGTCTCATAAACTTTCCTGTCCCAGTTGACTCCGAACAACGATCCTGAAATCTCAGCTTCCTAAGTAGCTAAGTACAGATGTGAGCCACTGGTGCCTGGCTCAGGAATGATTTTTAAAGTTCAGAGAGAATCAACTAATGATTTTTTGATTGTGGTAAATTATACAATGTGACTAGTGTGATTTTGGAATATTGATATATTGACAAGTGTGAATAGAGTACATTAAACTCATTACTAGATGTGTATAATATACTTGTATATGGATCGTGTGACTCTTTTTAGTGTAAAACAGTTATGTTTAAAAAACTATTTTCCAAACTTTGTTTTAAATCTGTATATATTCAAAGATTATAGAAACCTGCTTTTGCAAACTTTCTGTAATTATTTGTGATTTATTCTGTGAGCTTAATATTTATATTCAGTTTCCATATAAAGAATATGAAGCATTTAATATTAGCTTTCAATATTTTTGTGGGGAATAAAATTGAAAGTAACTTCAGTTTTAGCAATCTTTTTTTTTTTTTGTCATAGTGCTTAAACTCAGGGCCTGGGTGCTGTCCCTCAGCTCTTTTGCTCTAGTTCTCTACCACTTTGAGCCTCAGCTTGACTACTGTTTTTTTTTTTTGTCAGTCATGGGGCTTGAACTCTGGGCCTGGGTGCTGTCCCTCTGCTCTTCAGCTCAAGGCGAGTGCTCTACCACTTGAGTCACAGCACCATTTGCAGTTTTCTGGGGGTTAATTGGAGAGAAGAGTTTCAGGAACTTTCCTGCCCAGGCTGGCTTTGAACTGTGATCCTCAGATCTCAGCCTCCTAAGTAGCTAGGATATCGACCACTAGTTTTGAGTCGTTAAGTTGGAGATGAGTCTCACAAGGACTTTTCTGCCTGGGCTGGCTTTGAACCATGATCCTCAGATTTCAGCCCCCATAGTAGCTAGTATTGTAGGTGTGAGCCACAGACAACAGACTAGCAACTGTCTCTTTGAAGGCTTTCCACATGGATTGTTTAGTCACATTTAACACTATGCTGATCCTGGAATTTTGGTAGACTTGCCCTGTCCCAGATCAGTATACTCGTGTGTGAGGGACAGTTAACAAAACTGTAGCTGGCCTGGAACTGGGCAGTAGATTCTGGATACTTGGTTTAGGCTGGGGCAATGGTGGCTTGAAGATGGAGTCTACTTACATGGAAAAGAAGCCTTTTCTCCACAGTGTCCCTGCACTCCAGTCTGATGTACAATATCATGGTGTTGGGATAGCCTTAGGTGATTCAGCTAACCATAACCCAGGTAACTATAGTACTGTAGTTTACTGATGTGATGATACAGCGATTTCCTTCCTCATAAGGCATGTTGCTAACAGAAGCATCTTTTTATGTCACCCAAGCCTTAAAAACAGTGACTAAAAGTTTCCTTTTGCCTTTTATTTAGAAAATGGGGATGATAGGACTTTTAATATTCCTTTAGTATTGGTTTAGGAATTAAATAAGTTCAAAAAACATGTTCCAACCCCATCTTCCTTATCTTACGCCCCAGTTCTGTTCATCCCTAAGGTGAATGAAGAAAAGATTGCTCTAGTTGCTTTCCCTCTCTTGGTGGGCTGTATCTTCCACCTTGCAAAGCCAAGTGGCCCAAGAGACTCTAGAAAAACTTGTTTTCAGTTGGCCCTGTGTGCTGGTGGCTGGGTGCAGTAGAGCGTGAGTGAGCGCCCCCTGTAGGTTAGGGCTGTTGATGAACCTTGAAGCCAGTGGCCTTGATGTAGGTCCTCCCTTCCTGGAAGGGGGTAAAGGCTGCTCCCTTTTCTTCTGGGCCTACCACAGACTTTATGGGACTGTAGGAAGCTAGGAACAAGGTGGAGCAGCCCTCTCCTTTTCCAGTCTTCTGGCCCATGGTTTGTTCCTTCCTGTGGACCCTGGGGAAAGAGCGAGGTAGTAAAAGGTTGGAGGGGAAAGGCAGCCACAGACCAGGCAGTGGGAGTGGATTGCTTCCCTCCCTTCCAGACAAGACTTGGAGACTGGAATATGGGGTACAGCTGGAGAGAGGTAGCTTTCCTTCCGATCACATGCTCATCAGTATCCTTGTAGAAAAGTCCATCTGTGAAGCTAGTTGGTTGTTCTGTCCTGTTACCTGGGGTGATTGCTGGGAACTCTGGCTCTGTCCCTGCCTGCACCCAGGAAGGGCTTTGGCTGCCACAAATGGGAGCCAGACCTTCAGAGCCAGACCTTCAGAGCCACCTTGAAGCAGCCTAGACATGCTAGGCTACCCTGGAATAGAGAGAGGGAATGAAGGAGGGAAGAGAGGATGAGTTCTTGCTTTTGTTACCCTTATGGAAAGCTCAAGAGGACAGTCATCCTCAAGCTATTTTCACTATCTAATACTTTTTTTTTTTTTTGTCAGGCTTGGGGCTTGAACTCAGAGCCTGGACACTGTTCCTGAGCTTCTTTTGCTCAAGGCTAGCATTCAACCACTTGAGCCATACCACTACTTCCAGGCTTTTTCTGTTTATGTGGTTCTGAGGAATTGAACCCAGGGTTTGATGCATGCTAGGCAAGTACTTTACCACTAGGCCACATGTCCAGCCCCAATACATTTTTTTACTCTTCAAAACTTTCCCTTTGGGCTGGGAAGGTGGCTCAGTGGTAGAGCGCTTGCCTTGCATGCATGAGGCCCTGGGTTCGATTCCTCAGCACCACATAAGCAAAAAGAAAAAAGCTGGAAGTGGCCCTGTGGCTCAAGTGGTAGAGCGCTAGCCTTGAGCTGAAGAGCTGAGGGACAGTGCCCAGGCCCAGAGTTCAGGCCCATGACCAGACCCAAAAACAAACAAACTTTCCCTTCATCAAATACAGATAGTTAACAGCTGAAAGGAAGCTCACAAAGTCTCAGACACCTGAGCTCAACTGTAAGTGCTCGGGAATGAGGGCCACATCGGTGTCCACTCCTGATGTCATTCCTTTGTTCTGCACCCACCCCCAAGGGTTTCTTGTGTGTCGGGCAGTGTTCTGGGCACCAGTGATGCTGTGAGTTGTCCGTGACCTCCGTGAAGCTTAAGAGTTAGTTGGGGTTGGGAGGAGTCACACAAATTAACTTTCAGAAGCTACTGTTGGAAACCCAGCAGACCTGCCTGTTCAAAGGCTGGTTCTGCTACTCGCTTGACACATGACCTAGACTGGTTTACTTAATCTAAGTATCACTTTCCTCACGTGTAAATCAGGCTAATAACCAGACCTCCCTTTCAGGGTTGGTGTTTGGGTTCCTTGAGATAATTATATCTGTCCTTAACACAGTTTCGATGAGCCGTATTGGGTGGACAGCTGGTTTACTTATTAGCTCCTCTAGTGTTCACTTGCCAGTGAGTTCTTTTAAGAGAGTTTGTGTGTGTGTGTGTGTGTGTGTGTGTGTGTGTGCGTGTGCGTGTGTGCGTGTGCGTGCCGGTCCTGGGGCTTGAACTAAGGGCTCAGGTACGGTCCCTTAATTTTTCTGTTCAAGTCTTGTGTTCTGTCACATGAGCCACAGCTCCACATTTGGCTTTTTGCTGGTTAATTGGAGATAAAGAGTCTCACAGACTTTCCTGCTTGGGCTGGCTTTGAACCATGATTGTCAGATCCCAGGCTTCTGTGTATCTAGGATTACAGCCATGACCCACTGGAGCCTTGCTGAATTTTTTTTTTTAGGCTGTCTCTAAACTGTCTCATATTTAATAGCATCCATCAGCACAGAAACAACCCCAAAGGTCTGCAGAGTACACTTTGGTTACATCATCTTCTTCTCTTGTGTGCTAAGTTGATGATGGCTGATCACAGAGCAAACTGTCCTTAGAACTGTTCTGAGGAAAAAAGAAGAGGTTAGACTGGTAAAACTACTGTAGGTGGCCGACGCACTTGTTTCTTTTATGTTTAGCAGAACCGGCTTGTGCAGCGGGCAGTCATTGCCTCTGTGCTGGGCGCTGCCAGCAGAGATAATGTGGCTGGGAGTTTTTGCCTTGCGCTCTTGGGCCCTGCATCCTTGTATTTCAGTCTGTAATGGGTTGGATTTCAGTTTTGTTTTTGTCCCAGGGTGGGCAACCATGGATATGTTGGAGTTTGTCGACAGTGTATTCTAGCAGTCATCTTTTTTTCTCTGTTCTTGAGTTTATGGTACTTAAAACGGTTCAGTCTGTGCAGCCTGACTTTCCAAGAGACCAAACAGAAAGCTGAGAAGACCTCAGAGTACCTCCGCTTCACTCTGACCACAGAGGGAAGCCACTGCAATGTAAATCTTGAAATGACAAAATGCGGTGTCTTATGTTCTAGAAAAGGCCCAGGTGCACCCATGCAGGTTAGTCTCATTAACATGAACATTAGAAGTTTGGAATGTCCTTTAGAAAAGATGTCTATTTGCGAGGTACTGGTAGCTCATGCCGGTAATCCTAGCTACTCAGGAGGCTGAGATCTGAGGAACCTAGCTACTCAGGAGGCTGAGATCTGAGGATCATGGTTCAAAGCCAGTCTGGGCAGCAAAGTCTGTGAGATGCTTATTTCCAATTAACCACCAAAAAACTGGAAGTAGAGCTGTGGCTCCAACTGGTAGGTAGACTATACACTAGCCTTCAGTGAAAAAGCTCAGAGACAGTGCCCAGGCCCTGAGTTCAAATCCCATGACTGGCAAAAAAAACCCCAAAAAGATGTCTTTTTTTTTTTTTAACCAACAACCTATTTTCCAATGGTAAGGAAAGAAATTATTATGATTAAATTTTTTGTTTAACCCATATTGGGGCTTGAATTCAGAACTTGACACTGCCCCTTAGCTTTATTTTGCTTGAGGATGGTGCTCTACCACTTGAGCCACAACTCCTCTTCTGGCTTTTTGGTGATTCATAGGAGATAAGAGTCTCACAGACCTTCCTGCCCAGGCTAGGATAACAGGCATAAGCCATCTGTCAGTGCCCAGCAAGAAAAGAAAATATTTAAAAGAAGTCATTTAATAAAAGGAATTGTGGCCAGGTGCTGGTGGCTCACAGCTGTAATCCTAGCTACTCAGGAGGCTGAGATCTGAGGATCATAGTTCGAAGCCAGCCCAGGCAGGGAAATCCATGAGACTCATCTCCACTTAACCACCAGAAAATCAGAAGTGGCACTGTGGCTTGAAATGGTAGAGTACTAGCCTTGGGCTGAAGAGGGACAGTGCCCATGCCTAGAGTTCAAGCCCCATGACTGACAAAAAAAGAAAGAAACAAAAAGCCCATGAACTGACCCCCCCCCTAAAAAAAAAGTAAGAAAAAAGAAAAGCAGGAAAGCAATATGGAGGTTCCTCAAAAGACTCCATATAGAGCTCCCCTATGACCCAGCAATTCCACTTTTGGGCATTTACCCAAACGATCACAAACAAGGCCATACTAAGGCTACCAGCACAACTATGTTTATTGCAGCATTATTTACCATAGCTAAGATATGGAACCAACCCAGATGCCCCTCAGTAGATGAATGGATCAAGAAAATGTGATATATATATATATATATATATATATATATATGTATGTATGTATGTATGTATGTATACATACATACATACATACATACATACAATGGAATGTTCTGCCTCCATCAGAAAGAATGACACTGCCCCATTTGTTAGGAAATGGAAACACTTGGAAAAATTATATTAAGTGAAGTAAGCCAGGCCCAAAGAAACATAGGTCCCATGGTTTCCCTTATTTGCAATAACTAGTACATGTGTAGGACAAGCAGAAAAGGCCAAAAGCTATGTACATATGATGATATAAGATGATGTTAAGCGAAATGAACCCTAAGATAGGGTTCATTGCTATTGTTTCTAACGTATTTATAAGGTACCATGTGATGTTTTTGTTGCTTTGTATGTTCCTCCCTCCCTATTTTCACTGTATTCCATGCAGTGCCCTGCATCTTGTATATACACTTCTCTAATTCGGGGAGAGGAAGGGAAAAAAACAAAATGCTTAAATAAGGATACAGGTTGATTCATTGTAACAATGAGATGTACAAAACACTATGTTGCAAACTAACTTTACAACTTCAACTGCTGTGGGGAGGGGGGGGGAGTTGGGGAGGTGGGAGGAATGATAAAGGGAAAACAAAGGAGGAGGCGACAATGCTCAATAGGAAATGTACTCATTACCTTGCTCATGTAACTGTAAAAAAACATACAACCCCCCCCCCCAAAATAAGCAATTGCAGTCTTGAAATTAAGTCCTTAATGAGGACTTGGGTGCTATCCCTGAGCTTTTTTACTCAACACTAGTGCTCTACCACTTGAGCCCATAGCTCCTCTGCTGGCTTTTGGAGGTTAATTGCAGCTGAGTCTCAAGTACTTTTCTTCCTGGGCTGTCTTCAAACCACAGTCCTCAGATCTCAGCCTCATGAATAGCTAGGATTACAGGCATGAATCTTTTTTTTTTTTCTATCATTTTAAATGTATTTATAATGTACTATGTGATTTTTTTCTTTTTTTTTATTGTGAAAATACTGTATAGGCATGAATCCTTAAGTACTTGGCCTGTTAGTTTTATTTTATCTCAAAAGTCTTGGAAAAATAAGTTAAATTCAGCACTTGAATATAGATGGTGTGTATCAGACTGCTATAACTGAAATAAAGGGACTTGTTGCTGTGGTAAATTTGCTATTTAAATGTTCACTTTTTGAGAAGGGATTATTCAATAAATAGTTTTAAAAATTATTTTTAATTGTTATTATAAAGGTGATGTTCAGAGTAGTAAATAGTTCTTAAAATACTAACCAAAGGTCACAAAATATATTTTGTAATCAGTGACTATATATGATATAAGCTCACAGCCAGGATCTAGTGCCAAAAAGATTTTAAAAAAATCCATGGGGCTGGGAAGGTGGCTTAGTGGTAGAATGCTTGCCTAGCATGTATGAAGCCCTGGGTTCAATTCCTCAGTACAGATAAACAGAAAGCTGGAAGTGGCGCTATGGCTCTTGTGGTAGAGTGCTAGCCTTGAGCCTAAGAAGCATAGGGACAGTGCCCAGGCAATGAGTTCAAGCCCCAGGACTGGCAAAAAAAAAAAAAATCCTTTGATGATACACAGTCACCCACAAAGCCAAGAGACCAATGTATTTAGGTTCCTAGATCACTTGCAGTAAAACTGACCACAGGAGAGAGAAAAATAAATTGTTTGGGCTTTTCTGTTTCTTGCTTCTTTTTTCATCTAATTATTTATTCAAAGATGAAACGGTATGTATAGTGTGAAATCTCAAATTCAAGCTACTGACGAGGGCTCAGATCTGGGTGATAGAAATTTGAAGCCAGCCCAGGGAAGAAAAGTCCATGGGACTCCATCTCTAATGAAACAGGAAAAAGCTAAGCTAGAGATGTGGCTCAAGTAGTAGAGTACCAGCCTAGTAAGCAAGCAAGCTGAACAAATAGGTCGTTTTGAGTTTCCAAATCCCAGCACTAGCAAAATTAGGAAAAGGCAGAAGCTCCACAGGCAGACAGCAATTCTCTTTTCTGGTTTCTAATTTATGATTTTTGTCTTTTTGCCTTAGGAGCTTTCTTATTTATTTTGGTGAAGCTAGGAAGCGTGTAAACCTGTGTCACTCTTGTTTCTTTTATAGGCAAACTCAGGCTGTTGCCACAAACCCAATCAGAAGGAGGTCATCTTCAAGGATGTCTCTGGTAAGAAAGAAGGGAAATGGGATTGGATTGCTTGCTTTCTTACAGTGGTGTCATTTTCCTTGATAAAGTAGGCTTTTTTTCTTTTTGGCAGTGTTACTTTTGAATTTGAACACAAAAAGTGATCTGACATTAGATCATTTTTATCCAGACAAGTGGTGATTTTTTTTATAGGTTCAAAATTGCATTCATACTCAAATACTAAGGTCCAGTCAAATACTACAGATTTTAACTGTTAGCCAAGAATAATGAGAAATGAGAGGTGCTTAAATTACCTGATGACTTTGTCAATGAAATTGAATAGGCTAGCCGGGTGCCCGTGGCTCATGTCTGTAATCCTAGCTACTCAGGAGGCTGAGATCTGAGGATTGTAGTTGAAAGCCAGCCTGGGCAGGAAAGTCTCCAATACTCTTTATCTCCCATTAATCACAGAAAAAGCTGGAAGTTGTGCTCTGGCTCAAGTGGTAGGGTGCTAGCCTTGAGCAAAAGAGTTCAGGGACAGTGCCCAGGCCCCAGAGTTCAAACTCTAGGACCGGGAAAAACAACAACAACAAAAAACAAAAACACCACCTAAACCAAAAATTGATAATGCTGCATAATACCTTTATATTTGTGGCTTTATAAGGAAATTTGTATTTATTCCTTCTTGTTCATAACCTTTTGGATGCAGATTCCTTTGTGTTGCCACCATGTTCTTGTTATCTATATATCCATGCATTGGGCTTGGCATTACAGCAGTAGATATGGTAGGGCCTGTTGCATCTTGCATGTTTATTTACCATACAAAACATAGTTCACTCCTTTACATGTTTCTTAATGGAGAGAGAATCCAGCAGAGAATTACTTCACCTCTATTAGGTAGGTGCTTTTTTAAAAAACATTTAATTGTACTATAAAGGTGATGTACAGAGGGGTTACTGTTTTATGAGTCAGGTGATGAGTACATTTCTTTTTGAACAATGCAACCCCTTCCCTTGCTCTCCCAGTTTTTCCCTCCTGTCCCCACCCACAGGTTATGTAGTTCATTTTCAACAGAGTGTCTAATGAGTACTAGTGCTGCATTTGTTCACCTGGCAATCTGTTTGAACTCTGTGTCCAACTTTTCATTTCTTAGCCGAAACCCCAGCCCTATGTGATGCCCCCTCCACCCCAGCTGCATTACAATGGACATTACACGGAGCCATATGCGTCTTCCCAAGGTAAACTGTACTCATTCTGTAATGAATACATCAGTGGAGACCTGGAGATCTTGAAGCCTGAGTAGTTTTAGGCTGATGTTCTACCCCAAATCATTGTTGTAGTTACAGCCACCCCAAATTCATAGATAAAGCTATTACAGCAGGACACTGGTAGCTCATACCTGTAATCGTAGCTGTTCGGTGGCTGAGATTTAAGGATTGTTGTTCGAAGCAATCTGATTAGAATAGTCTATGAGACTATTTATTTATTTTGCTGGTCGTGGGGCTTGAACTCTGGGCTTGGACGCTGTCCCTGTGCTCTTCAGCTCAAGGCGAGCACTCTACCTCTTGAGCTACAGCGCCACTTCCGGTTTTCTGGCAGTTTATTGGAGATAAGAGTCTCACAGACTTTCCTGCCCAGGCTGGCTTTGAACCATGATCCTTAGATCTCAGCCTCCTGAGTAGCTAGGATTACCTGTAACAGGTACGCCACTGATGCCTAGCTTCTATGAGACTCTTATCTCCAATTAACCACCAAAAGAGCCACAAGAGGAGGTGTGGCTCAAGTGGTAGAACATCAGACTTGATTGAAAAAGCCAAGTGAGAGCATGAAGCCCTGAGTTCAAGCCCCAGTCCCTGCACAAAGAAAAGAAAAAAAAAATACATTCCAGTTTTTTCTTGTATATATGTTGAAGATACAAAATATCACATTTTGATGCCAAACCCCAAGTTTAGCCAGTTGGGTTCCCTTTATTCTGGTTTTTGAGTCTATTCATGAATGTATGTATGTAGATATGTATGTACTAGGGCTTTGAACTCAAGGCCTCACACTTGTTAGGCTAGTGGTCTACCCTTGAGTTAAGCTTCAAACCTTCCTAATTTCTTTTAACATTCTCTCATTAGCCCTCTCCTACTGTCCCCGCCCCCCAGCATCTTGCCATGTAGTCCAGAGGATGGTCTTGAACCTATGATCCTCCTGCCTTTCCCTTCCTCAAACTCAGGTGCTGAAATTAAATGCGAGTGCCACTGTACTTGGCTTCCAGTAACTTTTAACAGTGCTTTCTTGGTTTCTGGAAAAGCATGTCCAGGCTCCACCCCCCCCCCCCCCCCCCCCGCCCCCGGCCTGAGAAGTTCCTGTTGTACCATTATTGCAATTTTCGTGTGTTTTATGACAACTGCCTCAAAGCTGATTTTTTTTTTTTTTGCCAGTCCTGGGGTTTGAACTTAGAGCTTGGGTGCTGTCCCCTGAGCCTCTTTGTGCTCAAGGCTAGCGCTCTACCACTTGAGCCACAGCACCACTTCTAGCTTTTTTGAGTAGTTTATTGGAGTCTCATGGGGACTTTTCTGTATGGGCTGGCTTTGAACCATGATACTCAGATCTCAGCCTCCTGAGTAGCTAGGATTAAAGTATGTAGTGGCTAAGAGTGAGTGTTTTTGTGTGTGTGTGTGTGTGTGTGTGTGGTTTTTTGGTTTGTTTTTTTTTTTTACTGTAGCATTAGTAATCACACTTACTATAAAGGATCCAGTTGAGCTACAAGACTACATAGAAGAAACAGGGCCCCTTGCAGCCCCAGGCAGGTGCCTGCTTGGCATTTATTGTAAGGTGAATCAGATTCTGTGAACTCTGGACCCAAGTCTTATGAAAGATGGTGGTTGGGCACAGGCAGCTGAGACCCTTAGTCTCCTCCTTACCCTCCAGGCCTCTCATGGGTTGCAGCTACTAGAGGGGTCTTGTAGGGAGACACTCAGCTCCTGTTGAGCCAGCATCCTTTTATAGTGGAAGCCTTTCCTTCATTCTGGAAGACTCTGTGCAAACAATAAAAATTCCAGTTAAGGAAATGTTTGCCGAGGGTATTGGTACTAGGTCAGCATCCGCCTGGCTGCTTCCGTATTCGGGCAGAGAAAGCAGTTGGTGATTCAGTGCCTTCACCAAGATCTCTGTGCCTCAAGAATTCCAGTCTGTTGTATGTCTCTAAGGAAACACGTGTTTTTATTACTTGTTTATTTATTTAATTTTTATTGTCTTTAAATAGTTGTACAGCAGGGTTTTCAATTCAACATGTCAGTTTATGAGTACAATGCATCTTGATCAATGTCACCCCTTTCCTTATTCTTCCCCATCTGTTTTTAACTTTGTTTCGTGTAATTGTACTCTTGGCATTGGACTTAGGTTTGCCTGATTGTTTTTGGCTGCCCAGTCCTAAAGCAAGTAGACCCACCTCCCTCTGTAGATAAGCAATACCAGGCTCCTGGGTCCAACGTAGGTCGGGTGGCTGGTGATGTGCCATTTGAGCAAGGTTTTTTATTTTGTCAGTCATGGGGCTTGAACTCTGGGCCTGAGCACTGTCCCTCAGCTCTTCAGCGCAAGACGAGTGCTCTACCACTTGAGCCACAGCACCACTTCTGGTTTTCTAGTGGTTAATTGGAGATAAGAGTCTCACATTTTCCTGCCCAGGCTGGTTTTGAACTGCAGTCCTCAGATCTCAGCCTCCTGAGATGCCAGGATTGAGCCACCAGTGCCCGGCTGAGCAAGGATTTTTACCAGTGGGGCGGAAAGTGTCACCCAAGATCGGGGCCTACCTACCTCATAGTTGGCTGGAGTAATGGGTTCAGTTTAATGCATTAAAAAAATAAATAAAGCTGAGCACTGGTAGCGTAGGTCTATAGTCCTAGCTACTCAGGAGGCTGAGATACAGGAGGATCACAGTTCAAAGCCAGTCCAGACAGGAAAATCTGTGAGACGCTTATCTCCAATAAACTCTTCAGAAAAAAAGCCAGAAGTGGCTCTGTACCGCAAGTGGTGGAGCGCGCGCCTTGAGCACAAAGAAACTCAGGGGCAGCGCCCAGGTCCTAAGTTCGAACCCCGGGACTGGCAAGAAAATAAAATAAAATAAAAATTCATTTGCAAACTTCCCTTTTCTCCCCCAGATAACCTCTTTGTGCCCAACCAGAATGGCTACTACTGCCACTCGCAGACGAGTTTGGATAGAGCCCAGATGGAGCTCGGCGGTAGGATCCGCAACGGCAGCGTGTACAGTGCCCACAGCACCAGCTCCCTCAACACCCCCCAGTCCTTCCTGCAGCCCTCGCCCATGTCCTCCAACCCCAGCATCACGGGCAGCGACGTCCTGAGGCCTGACTACGTCCCGTCCCACCGGCACAGCGCCCTGATCCCCCCGTCCTACCGCCCGACCCCGGACTACGAGACGGTGATGAAGCAGCTCAACCGCGGCCTGGCCCAGGCCGAGCGGCACAGCCACTCGCTGCGCAACCTCAGCATCGGCAGCTCCTACGCCTACAGCCGGCCCGATGCCCTGGTCTACAGCCAGCCCGAGATCCGGGAGCACGCGCATCTCGCCTCGCCCCAGTCGGCGCCAGGCCCCTTCGCCCTCAACTACAGCTTCCACCGCCAGTCGCCCTACCCGTACCCCGCCGAGCGGCGGCCCGTGGTGGGCGCCGTCAGCGTGCCCGAGCTGACCAACGTGCAGCTGCAGGCCCAGGACTACCCGGCCCCGAACATCATGAGGACGCAGGTGTACCGCCCGCCCCCGCCCTACCCCTACCCCAGGCCGGCCAACAGCACCCCGGACCTGTCCCGCCACCTGTACATCAGCAGCAGCAATCCGGATCTCATCACCCGGCGGGTCCACCACTCGGTGCAGACCTTCCAGGAGGACAGCCTGCCCGTGGCCCACTCGCTGCAGGAGGTCAGCGAGCCGCTCACGGCCGCCAGCCACGCGCAGCTGCACAAGAGGAACAGCATTGAGATCGCGGGCCTCGCCCACGGCGTGGAAGGCCTGCGGCTCAAGGAGAGGACCCTGTCGGCCTCGGCAGCCGACGCGGTCCCGCGGGCCCTCTCCGCCGGCTCCCAGTCCAGCATCTTCGCCGACAGAGCCAAGCAAGAGGAGAGCGAGGCGCAGCAGCAGCTGGAGGGCGGGAGCTACGGCCACAAGAAGTCTCTGTCGGAGGCCACCATGCTGATCCACAGCAGCGAGGAGGACGAGGACCAGGAGGAGGACCGCCGCTCGCAGGCCCTGGCCGCCCGGCTGGAGCCCCGGCCCCCCGCCCCCTACTGCCCCGAGCCACAGCCGAGCTACCCCTGCGCTCCGGTCAGTGCCCTCAGCGGCCCTCTGCACATACTCGAGCCCAAGCCCCACGTCACAGAGACGGAGAAGAGGGCCAGGGACATCAGCCCCCTGCACCTGGTTGCAGAAGGACAGCGGCCCCGGAGGGACGGACGGCTGACGCCCTCCATGTCCGAGTCCGACCTCACCACGTCCGGGAGATACCGAGCCAGGCGGGACTCTCTGAAGAAGAGGCCCGTGTCAGATCTCCTCTCCGGGAAGAAGCACGTGGTGGAAGGACTTCCCCCAGTCGGGGTAAGCCTCCCGCAGCCCCCCCCACCCCCCCCTTCCTGTCCTGTGTCTCACTAGTTTTTTTCTTCTCATTAAGTGCAGTGGTTCTCAGCTTCTTGTTCTTTAACATTTTCACACCTCCTCCTCCCCCTCCTCCCCCTCCCCTTCCCTCCCTCCTCCTCTTCCTCTTCCTCTTCCTCCTCCCCCTCCTATTCCTTTTCTTTGGGCTGCTACTGGGACTTGAACTAAGGGCCTGGGCACTGCCCCTTAACTTTTTCACTCAAGGCTGGTGCTCTTTCCACTTGAGCCACAGCTCCACCTCTAGCTTTTTTGGTAGTAAAGTGGAGATAAGAGTCTCATGATCTTTCTTGCCCAGGCTGCCTTTGAATGTCCATCTTCAGATCTCAGCTTCCTGAGTAGCTGGGACTACAGGCAAGACTTACCAGCGCTCTGTACTTTGTTTGGTCTTTATTTTTAACTCATTTGTGTTTATATATGGAAGTAATACAGACTGAGGAGACGTTTAGTGGTTTTCCTAAACATATATTGGATGCAGTGAAAAGGCTCCGTGGAAGAGAAGGGTCAGAGTGAATGGGAAGAATGTCTTAGAAATGCAGTGTTAAGAGAGAAGAGGTGACGATTTCAGGACCAGCCAAGATTGCTTTCCTAACCACGCACTTAAAATCTGTGAGGCGGCATCCCGGAGCCGCTCAGGTGGGGTCTGAGGGAGTCACCGAGGCTGGGTTCCCAGCTCACTCTATCGCTAGGTCGTCGTCTATAGACACAGTTTGAATACATCCCAATTTTGCCATGACCTCTGAGGACCAGGAGTCATTGTGGAATTTTTTTTTTTCAAGACAAAACAAAACCCCCAGAGCTCCATGTCCTCCATGTCTCATTAGCTCGATGAAAGATGAAGTGAACTAAGAATTCAAGGCAAGTTCTTTGCAGAAGCATGGGCCCTTTACTACTCCATGTAGTCTCGAAGTGTAGATGAAGCACTGCTTACCTATTTGAAACAAAATATAAAAGAAACAACTATTATCATCATCTCTGGCTGCCATTTTTTTGGGGGGGGGGGGCACTACCCCTGAGCTCTTTTCCTTTCTTTCTTTTTTTTTTCCTTTCAAGGCTAGTACTCTATTACTTGAGCCACAGCTCCACTTCTAGCTTTTTGGTAGTTAATTGGAGATAAGAGTCTCATAGACATTCCAAATGGCCTGGCTTTGAATCATAATCCTCAGATCTCAGCCTCCTAAGTAGCTAAGATTACAGGCGCCAGCCATGGGCACCCAGCTCTGCCTGCCATTCTTAGGGTTTACTATGGGCCTAGCGCTTGATTGATTTTGCTATCCAGTTTATAACCAACGTACTGTTATTCTGCCCATCTACAGATATAAACCAGTGGACTATAAGATAGTCACTGTTCTAAGACCCGCCCCCCCCCCTCCCCCAAGTGAATGACCTGAGATTTAAATCCCACTTTATCTCCATGGCCTGTTTACCATCTACACTGAGGTATAATAATGTGTTGGTTGAAGCCTTGCTCTTCTGTTTTGCCACTGAAACTTCGTAACATGTGAATTCTCAACCTTTGCCTAAGCATTGGTGACCCTATCACAAAGCGTATCCACGCCACGTCATCTTGCATTGCTCAGCCACCTGCTCCTTCTGGCCC
The DNA here is from genome assembly GCF_019054845.1 of Dipodomys spectabilis. Classification (NCBI taxonomy): domain Eukaryota; kingdom Metazoa; phylum Chordata; class Mammalia; order Rodentia; family Heteromyidae; genus Dipodomys; species Dipodomys spectabilis. The sequence goes on from NW_024870834.1 coordinate 8,846,285, forward strand.
ACACCTCCATGTCCCGCACTGGAGCGGAGGCAGGGCCACTTCCATTTGCGTCCAGCTGTCCTGGCCAGGAGGGCTCTTCTCCCTGGCACACTCCCATCTCAAGTGTGCTTCTAGGCACTCAAACATCCTGATACATTGTTTTATACCTGAACAGTCAAGGCTGAACAAGCCCAGGCTGGTTTTGAACCACAGTCCTCAGCTCTCAGCCTCCCGAGTAGCTAGGATTACAGGTGTGAGCCACTGGTGCCGGGCTTCAGTTTTTATTTGTAAATGCGATGACTCCAGAGACACATCGTGTCCTCCGCATGGAACAGTGCTCAGCATTAACTAACAGTGTAGAATTGTATCATCTGTTCAACCTCCTACTTTCTCCAGGGTTAAGAGGCCAACTGTCTGCTAACCTTCTGACCCCTAGCACAGGCTGGCCAGTTGGTGTCACTGTTACAGCAGATGGATACACCAGTGTGAACTAAAGTGAAAGACATGGCTTAGTATTACAAACAATGAAAAACAGTCTTTGCGGGCTAGGAACATTTTAGAATTCTCCACCCATGTGTCGCCACCTCTGGTAGCTAGATTGTCACCACAGAGGCAGACTGGTTTGGGTGCTCATACATCTGCATATAGATTTCCTCGTTGATGAAGTGTAGTTCTGGCTTAAGAAATCAACAGGCCCGGTGTTTTGGGGCAAAGTGATGGTCCTAGCACCTGAGAAGCAGAGAATCATTAGTTGAAGGCCAGCCTGGGCTACCTTAGTGAGACTGCTTCAGCTCCTTGTCCCCAGCCCCTCGTGCCATAAAGAGTACCCCCCCTTCACTCCTTTGAAACAAAACAAAACATAAAAAACCTACTGATTTAGACATTTAAATCCATGTACTCGTACGCTAAGGGCGAAGTTAGGATTATTCAAGGCTAGTTTTGGCTTTCTTTGAATACTGGTATTTAAACTGACCTTACAGCCCTGTTTGCCCTTTTACCAAGCATCTCAGTTTAGGGCATTTTGAGTCATTTTCAGTCAGAGAAGTACTGTAGCCAATTAGCAAGCAGGCATTGACTGTTTAATTTTTCAGGAATCTCACAAGATTTCATGCCTCATCTTACATCATGGAAATTAGTAAATGTAGATCAGAACTCTTGCTTAGCTAGGCGCTGGTAGCCTAGCTACTCAGGAGGCTGAGATCTAAGGATCGTGGTTCAAAGCCAGCCCAGGCAAGAAATCCATAAGGCTCTTGTCTCCAATTAAGCACCAGAAAACTAGAAATGGAACTGTGGCTTAAAGTGGTAGAGTGCTGGCCTTGAACAAAAGAACTTAGGGACAATACCCAGGTCCTGAGTTCAAGTCCCATGACAGACAAAAAAAAACCCCAGCACAACTTTTTCTCCTGGAGCCAGTTGTTAGATATCACCAATACACCACTATATCCTGCACACATTAGAATCATGACGTCTTACCATCTTACCCAAAGCAGGACCTTTAGTTTAGCATGTCGGTTGTAAGGCTTAAACTCTGGGCCTGGATACTGTCCCTGAGCATTTTTGCTCAAGGCCTACCACTTTGAGCCACAGCGCCACTTCCAGTTTTCTCCAGGTTAATTGAGATAAGAGTCTCAGACTTTCCTGCCCAAGCTGGCTTTGAACTGTGATTCTCAGATCTCAGCCTCCTGAGTAGCTCGGATTACAGGTGTGAGCCATCAGTGCCCAATTTATAGGTAACTTTTTGAGTTGTGTGTCAATCTTATTCTTCAATTATAGTAGCAGTCTTGCAGCATTTTCTTTTCTTACCCTAGTATCTTTTTCTTTATGTTCTCCTTTTAATATTATTTAAAATTATCCTTAAGGAGCAGTAGAGGGTGTTTCAGTTCAACATGTCAATTTGTAAGGACAATGCATCTTGATCAGTGCCACTCCTTTCATATTATTTTGATATTGGGGTTTTGTAACCTTTTCTGGTTTGGTAGAACTGGAATAAACCTGATTTCATTTAAGACAGAGCAAACCATTTCTTTCAAGTTGGGCCTACTTATTGTGGCTTCTAAGAAAGTATAGAATAAATATCCAAGGAGACTTAGCTTTCTTAGACTTCCTTCCTATTGAGAGGAAAATCATTGTTTAATAATAACTTCAGGAAATACCTATTTTCAATTCTGTTGTTGTTCTCTCTTACACTCTTATCTTCCTGATGGAAATTTCAGCCAGTTATTTTCCTGCTTTAAAAACATGGCCATTCTAAAAACAATACAATAGGGGCTGGGAAGGTGGCTCAGTGGTAGAGCGCTTGCCTTGCATGCCTGAGGCCCTGGGTTTGATTTCCTCAGTACCACAAAGCAAAAAGAAAAAAGCCGGAAGTGGCGCTGTGGCTCAAGTGGTAGAGCGCTAGCCTTAAGCTGAAGAGCTGAGGGACAGCGCCCAGGCCCAGAGTTCAGGCCCCACGACCGGACCCAAAAATAAAAAAACTAAAAAAATAAAAACAATACAATAATGATGCAGCCTGGGTCACACAATTTTGCCATAGAATGTAGACATGGGAAGGCAGTGCTCAAAAGGAAAGCATGTAATTTTTTTCAGAATAGTTTTTAAGACATTTAAAAAATATAGGATTATTACAACAATCAAACAATGGCACTTGAAAGGTTTTGGGGGACTGCAGTGTGTGTGTGTGTGTGTGTGTGTGTGTGTGAGAGAGAGAGAGAGGGGGGGGGGGAGAGAGAGAGAGATTTGAATTTCAGCATCTGAAGGAATGCTGCCTGTCTAGAGCCCCACCTTTTCATTGCAAAAGAGTCGCAACCAATTGAGTTTCAAAAGGGAGGCCTTATCAGAGCTTTGGCCTTGAAAGGAATGTCTTCCTCCTAATGTTTGCTAAACAGATGTACAAAGGAGGGAAGGAGGACACTCAGTTTGTTTCCAGGCTGTGGCCATTGAGTCTGATTTCCAAAGGGCTCTCTGTGTGTATATTAAATATATATGCTCGGATATATATTTCCAGGGAATGAAAAAGTCTCGAGTGGATGCAAAAAAAATTGGCCCCCTTAAGTTGGCTGCCCTCAACGGACTCTCCCTGTCTCGATTGCCTCTGCCTGATGAAGGGAAGGAAGTGTCTACCAGAGCGACGAATGATGAGAGGGTACGTACGCCACACCTGGCTTCCTGCCTTCCCAGGGGAGCCCAGGAAGGCGGAACATGAGTGCCTTGGTTGTGGTTTCTGTGAATTCTTTTAGAATGATTGAATAGTCGTGAGTGAGTGTTACGGGGCAAATGGATGTCTAATGTCTTGATAGATAATTTTAGGTTCCAGTGTTGAGTAAGTGTTGTTCTGAATATGCTCCTTTGCCTTCTTTCAGTCCCTTGGGGCGGTTGATTTTTGCTAGCCTTAAAGATGAGAACAAATGGGGCTGGGAAGGTGGCTCAGTGTAGAGCGCTTGCCTTGCATGCATGAGGCCCTGGGTTCGATTCCTCAGCACCACATAAGCAGAAAAAGCTGGAAGTGGTGCTGTGGCTCAAGTGGTAGAGCGCTAGCCTTGAGCTGAAGAGCTGAGGGACAGCGCCCAGGCCCAGAGTTCAGGCCCCATGACCAGCAAAATTAAGAAAAGATGAGAACAAAACACACACACACACACACACACACACACACACACACACACACACACACACACACACACACACACACACACACACACACACACGATAGGACTGATTTCATTACTTTTTTTTTTATCTCAAGAGTATATAGTCCACTAACCCTTGTAAAATTTCCTCTTGTGGGGAGGTATATTTTCTATGAGATTTTGCTATCTTAAAGTCAGACAGGAGTCTTCTAACTTACAACTGGATCTGGAGGTATAAATCAGTGTTTACTTTTTAGTATCTCACATGTCACTTTTTACAGGTTGGAGCATTGTTCCCAGACGTTGGAACTAATTCTCCTGTGGAGGTTTACTGTTTGCCAGGAGAATTCATGTTCATGTTGCGGGAGAGGGGGGGGGGGGGGGGGTTGGGGCGCGGTGCAGGGATTCACTTTAGAGAAAGGTAGTTAGAGACAACAGATTTTTAACAGTTTGCTTGGAGCTAGTTTTCAACTCTAGAAATAGATGATTGTTTGCATATGTTCTCACCAGTTTTCCCTGTTAACTCTTGTATGGCTTGTTGAAATTTTTCAGTTTAACTGTGGGTACACTTCTCAATATTTGGTAATGCAGCCTTGAGGCAGAAGACGAGCTTTGTGAAGCACGCCGTGGCGTGCCACAGCATGTGACCGCATTCATTGTATTCCACACATTCTCTTGCACAGTGCAAAGTCCTGGAGCAGCGGTTAGAGCAGGGAACAGTGTTCACCGAATATGAGAGGATTCTTAAGAGACGGCTGGTGGATGGGGAGTGCTCCACCGCCCGCCTTCCTGAAAATGCAGAAAGGAACCGGTTCCAGGACGTGCTTCCCTACGAGGACGCCAGAGTGGAGCTGGTCCCCACTAAGGAAAACAACACTGGCTACATCAACGCTTCACATATTAAGGTGAGAAAGGAGCCGAATGGCCTGGGGTTATCAGAATGGTCAGAATTGTATTTGTGTTTGTATTCTACAAATGCCCTGGTTTTGAACCGTGTTGACAACTATGTTATAAGCTGGAGAATTCATATACCAGAGCTAGGAAAAAAAAAAAGTGTCAGACTGAGGCTGATGAAGTTAAGTCCTCCCCAGGCGAGGCTAACCACTGTGTTCCAATATTGTTACCAGGACTCAGGGAGCACTTTCCTTGCTGGCTTTAGAACTTTGTCTCTCTCAGTCTGCAGTCTTCTTTCTTTCTTTTTCTTTTTTTTTGTCGGTCGTGGGGCTTGAACTCTGGGCCTGGGCGCTGTCCCTCAGTTCTTCAGCTCAAGGCGAGTGCTCTACCACTTGAGCTACAGCGCCACTTCCGGTTTTCTGGTGGTTTATTGGAGATAGGAGTCTCATGGTCTCTCCTGCCCGGGCTGGCTTTGATCCTCGATCCTCAGATCTCAGCCTCCTGAGTAGCTAGGATTACAGGCGTGAGCCACCAGCGCCCGGCTGCAGTCTTCTTTCAAGCTCATCAATTCTCACCGGAGCTGCCAAATTGCTAGTTTTCCCTCACCACAAAACTGCATGCGTTTTTTGTTTTCTTCTGTGTAGCTAATGTGTCAGGCTGCTTCTGTTTTGTTTTGGTGGTAGTGGTGGTTTTGGGGTACCCCCCAGGGCATGCTCGGTGGGTGCTCTGCCACCCAAGATGTCCCCAGCCTGGTGTTTGGGCTTTTGGATGGCGTTCACAAAGCTTTTGTTTAGGAAGGAGTCACCTGTTTTCTTGGCATGGTCACTGTCGTTTTTATTTCATCTATTTTTGCAAGTTTTGTATTTATGTTTGTGCTTTCTTCTTTTTTCTTTGTGCATTTTGAATGATTATTATAAAGGTGATGTACAGAGGAGTTTCAGTTAAGTCAGTCAGGTAATGAGTACATTTCCTGGTAGACAATGTCACCCCTTCCCTCACTCTTCTCCCAGTTTTTCCCTTGTGGTCCCCAACCACAAGTTGTATAGTTCATTTTCCACATTGTCCAGTGAGTACCCCTGCTGCATTTGTTCACCCTTTGTCACTCTATTTCTGTGTCGCCTTATCCTCCTAAAGACAGGTAAACGAATAAACAAGACAAAAGGAAAAGAAAACAAAAACAGCAACAAAGAAGAAAACCTTGTTTCTATTTCCTGGAGTTTGTTTTGATACATTTTTGTGTGTGTATGTGTTGGTTGTGGGGCTGGAACTCAGGGCTTGGGTGCTGTCTCTGAGCTCTTTTGCTCAAGGCTAGTGCTCTATCACTTTGAGTCATTGCACCACTTCCAGATTTTGAGTGGTTAATTGGAGATGAGAATCTCACAGTGACTTTTTTGCCCAGGTTGGCTTCGAAGTGTGGTCCCAGAGTTCAGCCTCCTGAGTAGGTAGGATAACAGGCGTGAGCCACTGGCACCCTGCAATAAAAGCTATATGCTCTGATGAACATAGGTTTTGTACCTTTGTGTTCCTCCCCTAAGAATATCTTCCTTTAGTCTCAGTGCATGTGACTGTCTAGATGGAGACCTGTATAATTTATCGTGTCCCAGTGTATTTTTCTTTGAACCGTCCGGTGTGTTTACTTGTAAACTTATAGACATATGCTAGCTATCAGCAATGAGGGAAACCATGCAACCTATGCTTCTCTGGGTCTGGCTTATTTTACTTCATATAATTTTTGATTGCTTTTGAGTATCACCTTGCTCTAGGAAGCAGCACCATTTCCCAGGAAGCAGGGTGAGGCCATTTAACCAGGGCAGCGTTGCCCCCATTAAAACGGGAAAGGGATCTCTTGCAACTGGTGGCTGAATACAGCCCAGTACTCTGTCTTCTGGGTATGCTTTTGTAGCCAGGAGCTGATTTTCTTCTTTCCCACATTTTCTTCAGCGTGCAAATCTTATTTGCTACGAGACCAGTCTTACCCCTGAGGGTTTTCTGAACACCTGGCAATCTGTATGTGCTCATTTGTACCTTTGATGGTTTGAGGAATCTATGCACGTAGTATTCTGAGGTTTTGTTTGTTTGTTTGTTTGTTTTTAGTGCCAGTACTGGGGCTTGAACTTAAGGTGGGAGTACTGTTCCTGAGCTTTTTTGTTCAAGGCTAGCACTCTACCAATTGAGCCACAGCTCCACTTCTGGCTTTTTGTGGTTAAGTGGAGATAAGTCTCTAGGGGGCTGGGAATGTGGCCTAGTGGTAGAGTGATTGCCTAGCATGCATAAAGCCCTCTTTGGTTCTATTTCAAATGGTGCTGTGGCTCAAGTGATAGAATACTAGCTTTGAGCAAAAGAGGCTCAGTGTGTGGGACAGTGCCCAGGCCCTAAGTTCAAGCCCTAGGGCTGCCCACCCCCCACCCCCCCCCCCCAAAAAAAAAATCTCTCTAGGATTTTCCTTCCCTGGGCTGGGCGGGGTGGGGCTGGCTTAGAACCTCAATCCTCAGATCTCAGCCTCTGGAGTCTCTAGATTCTAGGTGTGAGCCACTGATACCCAGCCTGTTTTTCTTTTTTTTGAATATCTGATCTAGTCTTTTATGAGTGGATAAATAAGAATTGAATGGAGGTGTGCTTCTATAGTTCATTTCAGTCTTCAGTGGCAAATGGAAGAGTCATGGAAAGAGTTTGAGCTTCAGAATTGGGCAGATTGGGTTGACCCCTCAATCTCCCACTTGCCTGTTACAGGACCTCAGTTGAGGGGTGCCCATCTGTCCAACCCTTGTGGTCATTTGTGTCCACCCCATGCTCGCTGAGCAGGTGCTCAGGGAGAGGGTGGCAGAGTGTGTGGAATAGGCCTGGCAAGGTGTTCTGTGTTTTGAATCCTTGAATCCTGGAGCTAAGATTTAGCCCAGGTTTCCTTTCCTGACAATAAATCCCGCAATGACTCTGTGACATTAGATACCGTTCAAGTGTGTTAAATCTCAAGTGGAAAACTTGGTATTATTCTGGAGAGTAATCTTGACTCAAGATCAAGATGAGAAAACATTTAATATGAAATTTTTTTCCCCCTGGAAATCTGACATTTAACTTAGGTTTTGGCTTGATTATTAGCCCATTTTCCAACATATTTAATACTTTGTGATGGGAAATTGTGTTTTATTTATGTTTGTTTTTGTGCTAGTACTGGGGCTTGAACTCAGGGTCTTGCATTCTTGGTTAGTTTTTTCATTCAAGTATGGCACTCTACCACTTGAGCCATAGATTCACTTCTTGCTTTTTGCTGGTTAAGAGTCCCAGATTTGTCTCCCCAGGCTGACTTAGAACCTTGATCCTCAGATCTCAGCCTGCAGAGTATCTAGGATTACAGTCATAAGCCACCAGCTCCTGGTGGAAATTGTGTTTGAAATCTCGGTACTATGAAGTTGGTATTTTTGAAATGTCACAGCAATCATAGCTGCTTACTGAGTACTTCCTATGTGCCTGGCACAGTATATTTCTACTCAGTAGGAAGCATTTTCATTTATATTAAAAACAGAGATTTCAGGGTTAGCATATTGCTACATGAATTCACATACACACATATACACACACACACATGTCTACAGATATATAAAGCATATACATATATGTATAAAGTATATATTCATCTACATATATATGCAAAGTGTATGTGTGTATATATATACATACATACATATGTATATTTATGTAGGGTAAAGGGCATTGTCTTCAAAGAAAAGCATAAGGTATGTCCTAACTGCTGAATAACCCAGTCCATTTTTCAGTTGTGCCATGAATATATCTATATGTTTTTCATGTACAGAGTAATTTATAACCTTTTTCCGATTTCAGGTCTCTGTTAGTGGAATTGAGTGGGATTATATTGCCACCCAGGGTCCATTACAGAATACCTGTCAGGATTTCTGGCAGATGGTATGGGAGCAGGGAGTTGCGATTATAGCGATGGTGACGGCGGAAGAGGTATGCGCTCATTCTCTTCCTTGATTTCCTTGGTCTGTAGAGGAAAGGGCAGGGTGGGACTGGGGCGCTGCATTTCAGGTTCTCTGGGTCTGCGGCTGGATCCTGTGCTGCTGTTGAGCTCTGCTTGTCTTTCACAGGAGGGTGGGAGAGAGAAGAGCTTCAGGTATTGGCCACGACTTGGTTCCAGGCATAACACTGTCACCTATGGAAGGTTTAAGATCACCACCCGATTCCGCACCGACTCTGGCTGCTACGCCACCACAGGCTTGAAGATGAAGCACCTCCTCACAGGACAGGAGAGGACAGTGTGGCACCTCCAGTACACAGACTGGCCTGAGCATGGCTGTCCTGAAGACCTCAAGGGCTTCTTATGTAAGTGTCTCTGTTCCAGGAGAGCTTCAGGCTTAGGCTTCTGAAATCTGTTCCTTAGGTTGGGATTTGGGACTTGGGACTTGGTTTAGTTTTTAAAAATTATTATTATTTTTTACAGTTCTTTTTGTGCCAGTACTAGGGCTTGAATTCGGCGACTTGCACGCTTTCTCTTAAGGCTGGTGCTTCACCATTTGAGCCACATGTCTACTTCCGGCTTTTTACTGGTTAATTGGAGATGAGTTTGGGGAATTTGTTTGCCCAGGCTAGTTTCAAAGCTTGATCCTCAGATCTCAGCCTCCTGATGGGACTTGTTTTAAAATAAACAACAGGAATGTTTTGTGGTGGGGGGACTTCAAGTAAGTTGTTTTTAAGGGCCAGTTTTGTTAGCAAGTAGTGTGTCCATTGCTTCTCTGTGTCTGTCCTCCCTTTCCTTGGTTGAGGTGCTGGCTCTGCCCATAGGTCACAGGGAGGGGTTGGGACTGGTTCCCTGGTGCCCAGCTTTATTATCTACAGTGTTCTTTGTTTTGTTTTGGTTTTATTTTGTCAGTTGGAGACTTGAACTCAGGGTCTGGGTGCTGTCCCTGAGCTTTTGTGCTCAAGGCTAGCACTTTACCACTTTGAGCCACAGCTCCACTTCTGGTTTTCTGGTGATTAATTGGAGATGAGAATTTCATGGACTTTCCTGTCCAGGCTGGCTTTGAGCCAGGATCCTCAGATCTTGGCCTCCTGAGTAGCTAAGATCACAGGTGTGAGCCACTGGTGCCCGGCTATCTGCAGTATTCTTAACAATGGATATGAACATGCAGTTTTTTTTTTTTAATGTTATTCTTTACAGCATACCTTGAAGAGATCCAATCTGTTCGACGCCACACAAATAGTACAGGTGAACCAAAGAGCCCCAACCCTCCACTGTTGGTCCACTGCAGTGCCGGAGTGGGAAGGACTGGCGTGGTCATCTTGTCAGAGATCATGATTGCCTGTCTGGAACACAATGAGGTGACGCCTTAGATTAAGCCTGACCTTTTTCGGTGGGAAGATCAGAGGGCTGGAAATCAGACTAGAAAGGAGACTAGACTAGGAGGTCTTTGTGCTCACATTGCCCGGGACTGTGGTGACCTCCGCATGTTATGTATTGCTGACAAGAGTAAGTTTTGCAGATTTCTCAGTTCTAGCTAGCAGACTGAAGACTGAGAGGTCATGTGGTAAATAAGGCTGTTTAGTTTTATCCATTTGTTGTTGTTGTTGTTTTTCCAATTTGAATGCAAAACTTTTTCCCATAATATCAACCAACATTTCAAAGATGATGAGTGCAGCCCAGTGCGCTCTGTGGGAAATGCTGAGCCAGATGCGGGGTCACAGTTGGCAACAGTGAGTTTTTGTTCAATCTTGGTTATCTGATGAGAGATGACTTAAAACCAGACCCAGATAGCCAAAGAATGTTGAGGAATATTCCTTATGGATGTCATATATTTTCTGTTTGTTTTTGTTTGTTTTTGGTCCATTGTGGGGCTTGGGGCCTAGGCTATCCCTAAGATTTTGTGCTCAAAGCTAGTGCTCTACCACTTTGAGCCACAGCTCCACTTCTGGTTAACTGGAGGTAAGAATCTAATGGACTTGCCTGCCCAGGATGGCTTTTAGCTGCAATCCTTAAGTCTCAGCCTCCTGAGTAGCCAAGATTATAGGTGTGAGGCACCAGTGCCTGGCAGATGTCTTGTTTGCAGTTAAAATGAATCAGATGTAGGCCACTGTGGGCTAGAGGAGACTGCCCATGTTCTAGCGAGCTTTCTAGGGAAGCACTCTACCACTTGAGCCGTGCCTCCCTCCAGCAAGCCAGCCTCCTGCTGGAACAGCAGCTTCCGTAGCCTTTTGTGTCCCCCAGGGAGTGCGTTCCCTTCACCATCGCTGCTCTTCCCTAGGTGCTGGACATCCCGAGAGTGCTGGGTATGTTGAGACAGCAGAGGATGATGCTGGTGCAGACCCTCTGCCAGTACACGTTCGTGTACAGAGCTCTCATTCAGTTCCTGAAAAGCTCCAGGCTCATCTAAGCTCCCACACTGCCCAGCCATCACACTTGCTCCTCAACGCTTGAGCCATGTGAAGATGCATCTGGAAAGGCCATTATGAATAGCTACGCACTGAAGGCAATATGCAAAGCACAAGGCTGAAGAAGGGGATTCGGGACCTCAGAACTGTGCTGGAGGACAAACAAGGACGTGACTTGGACAGGACATGACTGTCCTGCCCTGGTCTGTCTGATTTGCAGTACTTGCACACATTTTGGAGATTGTATTTTCTAGACAATTCTCTGTTTTACTGAAGCTACGCTGGGTTATTCTGGCAAATCCTAATGGCTCATAGATTTCCATCTTAAGCTAGTTTTTGATAATGGAGTTTTATGACTAAAATATTTAGGGGTTTTTCTCAGCTAGAAACTGAACATTCTGTGGGGATGATCCACAGATTGAGTGGTCCTTACATAACTTTGTATTTAAAACCATGTTGTTATCTTTTGTTATGTAAAAAGAAAAAACAAAACAAAAAACCCTTGGGTACTTCATGGTCTGTTTACCGAGCCCAGAACTCTAATGAGAAGCTAAAAGTGTTATTTTGAAGTATGGAAAGCATTTTTATATTCAGAAAATTTTTTATCCTAAAAATTCTATATATTTGTACCTTCTGTATTTTCCAAACAAGAACTCAACTTGCTACAATACTGAAACCAGTCAATTCACACAGAAGAAACAAGAATGAAGGCACGTTAAAATATAGGAGAATCAGATTCACTATTTTTTTTTCAGAATTATTCATAAATCTAAATGAGTTTGACCTTTTGGGGGTTGGAAAAATGAAGTGTAAAACAATGACATAGGATGGTTTTAAGCACTTTTGAAAAACAACCATAATCTGAGTTTTTATATATGCATTGCTTTATATTTAAGACAGTAATGATGGACATTGTTTTATAAGCGTTTCAAAGAGAAGGATTAGAGTATGTAGGATGACAAGGAAGAGTAAGTGGTCTGTGATGGTAAGTGCTGGACATCTTAGTCTTCACAAAAGCTGCAGTATTACCTTACTCAGACTTAGCCTAGTTAGGAGAGTTGGGGCTTGGGAGTCTGAGGGTTGACCCCAGAGAATTTACCGCCTCTCACTGTCTAGTTACTCTCAGTGGCTTATTGTTTCCGTAGAATCGTTCCACCAAAATCTGTAGTCTCTCCCTCTCCCTCTCTCTCTCCACTTCTATTCCTCTCCCCTCCCCTCCCTCTCTTTCTCTTCCAAATTCAGGTTCATATTATCAAAGAAACTTTGAAGAAGCCAGGTACTGGTGGCTCATGCCTGTAATCCTCGCTACTCAGGGACCTGAGGTCTGAGGATTGCAGTTCAAAGCCAGCCCCAGCAAAAATGTCCAGGAAACTCATTTCCAAATTAACAAGCAAAAAGCCAGAAGTGGAGGTGTGGCTAAGTTGTAGAGCAGTAGACCTGAGCAAAAAAGCTGAGAGCACAAGACCTCACTCAAGTTGTAGTACTGGTGCGCACGCATGCGTGCACACACACACGCACACACACACAGCCTTTAAGAAGCTGTATTTTTTTTCTAATTGAAAGAAGAGAATGATTTATGATAGTTGGAACTCTTCTCCAAAACACAGTTGAAATTTGTGAGGGTACCAGGAAATGCTGTGGTTTTCAAGAGGTACTTACACTTTAGCTCCCTTCTTAATCTCCTAACTTTACTCCCAGGATCAGTTTTAGGTACTGGATCCCCTCCCTCCATCTTGTTTGGGTCCATCCCACTGGGCAGAGCCATCTGGTGTCTTGCCTTGTCCAGTTATATTGAGCCGGTGAGAATGAAGTAGTACATTCATATTAAAAGCCATCTCCTTTTCCCTTCCGAGGCTGTTTGCTCACAATAGAGAGCTTCCAGAATGTCCAACCTGTAGTTATTTGGAGCAATTACCATGTTCTAGGCATTGTTCTGGTTCCCCTATCAATTCTAAAGCGGCTGAGCTCACTACTCTGAGCACTAGAAAAGCCGTCCTCCATGAGACAGCACTGCCGTCTGCAGTGTAAGCCAGCCTAACCGACTTACCAGAAACCAGCCGCCCGAGGGGAAAGCTCCAGAGATACCGAGGAAAGTAAACATTGAAAGTACACACACTTCTCAGGAACAAGAGAGCAATTTTAAATCTAAAACTGTCCTAAAAACTGTTTTAATAATAATAATAATAATAATAATAATAATAGACAAGTGAGACAGCTCCCCAGAAAAATGGAGTCAGAAGTACTTCCCACGTACAAACCACCGGCAGGAATTTGTCTGGTTTTATTTTTCCAATGGTACGATTAAGAAATGCTTTTCTATTGGGCTTAAACATTTTGAAGTGTCCTGTTGACAAGAACATATTGTAAAATGAAAGTCTAAATAAAGAGTAATATATGACATACTTGTATTCCTGTTGTAATAAATCTGTCACTCTTAAAAGCCTATCACTCTGAAGAGCCAAGTAATTAAAAAATTTTAACCCAAGTTGGTATGAAAAAAATTCTAAATACAAGTAAATGTATGTTCTTGGACTTTGAAATTTTATGGTTTACCATGTTAGGATGTTACTCTCTGCCAGATCCACAAGGCTTCATGTATCTTAGTGTCTTTTAGTTCCATATTAATTTCGTACCAAAATGTACACTGCTGCAAGAAATAGACTATATAAACCAGTGCTTCCACTGATCAGGCAGGAGTGCCTGCCGTCATGAAGGACATTGGGTGGAATTTTCTAGATGGTTCCAGCATAGTAAGTTCTCATTTTATAATATTGGAATTCTAATTGCTCTTTTTATTTTCTTCTAGAACATCTATTGTAAAGCACTCAGAAAGCCCTAGAATTTAGTATTAAAACATTTCGACAGGATCAGAAAAGAAACTGGACCTGTGATTCCTTAGAAACTTCCAGAAAGAAATGTCTAGCCAGAAACACAGAGGAGGGAGGAGAGTATAGCAATGTCTGATGAACTGATAACTGATGAGTGTGACACAGCCAGCTTCATTTCAGACAGGTTGATATGCTAGTGTTCACAAAGTAAATATATATGTATTATATAAATATATATTATATATAATACCTTTTTTTTGGCTGGTCCTAGAGCTTGAACTCAGGGCCTGGCCACTGTCCCTGAGCCATAGCTCGACTTAGGTTTTTTCTGATTAGTTTATTAGAGATAAGTCCTCAGATCTCAGCGTCCTGAGTAGCTAGGATTACAGATGAGTGAGCCACCAGCACCCGGCATAAAATATTATTTATGATATGTATTATACTATTTTGGTGATGGAGATTGAAGTAGATGTATTTAAAAGATGATATACATATGTGTACACACAAATTATATAAATATAATAGAAATTCTTTGGATATTTAGGAGAATTTGCTTCCAGCAAGGTTTTATACAAAGCAAAAAAAAGTGATGACAGTTCAAAGGCTAGCCTAGACAAGAAAGCTTGGGAGACTCCTTTTACAACCAGTAGCTTCCCTAGCTCCACGGAGACTGATATTGGAACTGTTTCCTTTTGGAAACAGTGGTTTAGCCAAAAGTTGGAGACCATTTTTTGTTGTTGTTTTTAGTTGGTCGTGGAGCTTGAACTCTGGGCCCGGGCGCTGTCCCTGAGCTCTTCGGCTCAAGGCGAGCACTCTACCACTTGAGCCATAGCACCATTTCCAGTTTCCTAGTGGTTTATTGGAGAGAAGAGTCTCACGGACTTTCCTGCCCAGGTTGACTTTGAACCGTGATCCTCAGATCTCAGCCTCCTGTGTAGCTAGGATTACAGGCGTGAGCCACCGGCGCCCAGCTGAGGTCACTGGTTTTAAGACTGGGATAATACTCTTTATCCTCCCGGGTAGCTTGGAATGAAAGTATACATGACAGGTATTTAATATTCAATCATACTATTATAAATAGTTGAAAGCACATTATCAGAGGTGTCTATCCTGAGACTTAATGGTGAGGATTTTCCTCATGATGTAAAGCATAAGGGGAAGGTAGCAGACACGTCTGATAAAGTGTTGGGACTCACAAGAGATGACGATATTTCAGATGCTGAGAAGTGCCCCAGCTTACTCATAATGAAAAAGTTCCTTGGGCTTTTAATATTGAGGAAAAGTGAGAAAGTCAAAGACACTGTAGAAAGGTGTTCTACTTCAAAACCTGTTACGACCACAAGCTATTTCCCATTGCCTGAGAAGTCTATGTCTGCGTAAAATATGCTCCTGGATTACAGAACTATCCACCTTTGGACATCCACTCCCTGAATAGTATCCTCACAACTCTTAAGTGCGGGAGAATCCTGTGACCTTACTTGAAACCAAAAACAAATGGCAAAGGTGATAGGAATATACTGCTGAAAGTAAATTATGTGAGATTCCATCTTAATGGCAGTCTTCTTTGCTTGTCCAGAGAGGCTAATGTAAGTCTAGAAAAGGCAATAGCCGTGTGCTTGAGGGCCTAGTGACAGGAAACTGAAGGCAGTCTGGCTACCATCAAGCAGTAAAATTAAGCTGTGAGATCTGTAGCTGCAAGAAGAATTCTGCCAATAACTAAAGAGACTGGAAGCAGATGCTGCTCCCTCTGCAAGTTACTGGATGAGATCACATCTGGAATGCTGCCTTGAGTGTAGTCTTAGGAGATGCAGAGCAAAGGACTTTACCTACATTGCTTAGATTCTTTAGACAGTAATAAGTGTGTTGTATAAATCCACTAAATTTATAGCCATTTATTAATTAGCATTGAAAACTATACAGAAATCTTAACATATAAGAGGAAAACAAAGAAAATATATTGAGTTACTGGCCATCTGGGGTATTTATTAATGATGATCAAATATCTAAAGCGCAGTCTTCAATGCTCATTTCCATGATTTGATGAGTTGGTAATTCCTTGTCATGATTATTGTCACCTTTGATGCCAGAGACCTGACCAGACGGGGACAGTAATGTGCTACGAGAATATAATTCACTCGAATTCTCAGCCTTTTCAGTGTCATTGTCACCTTCAATGACATGTACAGAGGTTTGGTGGTCTATTAAATGGTCTGAAATTCCTGGATGGTTTTCACCCCAAGTTGCTGGTCCAAGATTGCTTTCGTCACTCACCTGTTGAACTGTGACATTTTCTGAATATTTTGGCTTATAGGGGGGCATGATAAATTCACCAGGTGAGGAGAACATCTCATTCTCGTTCTTTGGTGCAGACAGTAACAGATCCAAAGCCTTTTGGTATTGTCGATATTCCTGTTGAAATGCTATATCAGTTTCATGTTTCAATTCATTTTGTTTTGAATTCATAGCCTTTGAAAGGTCAAGTACATTCAATCTGTCAACTTCATTTAGCTTGTCTGAATTTTCCTCGCACAGGCAGCCCAAGTCTATCTTCAGGCCTTGCAGCAGGTGGCGCATTTTCCCCTAGGATTAAGAAAGTAAGACTACTTTTATTAAGATAATGGAATTTAATGACTTTTGTCTGCAGACTATCTCAGGAGGATTAGTAGTTTTCATTCTCCTGCTGCTTTCATATCGCCCACAATGATAGTAGTCTTGAGTACAAAAACTCAGGTACAGCACTTAGGACTTGAGCTCAAGCCACAGGACCTTCACACTCACAAACCACCCCACCAAACAACAAATCTACAACAAAAAAACTTTAAAATTTTTAAAGGTTTTTCTAATGAGGCTCTAAGGGAAGACAAACCTCTTCCAAATGGTGTTTATTTTCTTTTATGTGTCGCTCAAATAGGCGTTCTAAAAACCTACAAATGATAAACAAAAATGTTAATGTTTTAAAACTTTTAATGTCTTACAATGAAAGCTAGGGCTGGGCACTGGTGGCTCCTGTCTGTAATTCTAGTTACTTAGGAGGTTAAGATACGAGGATCTAGTCTAGGAAGGAGACTGGAAAGTCTGGAGACTCTTACCTCTAATTAATCACCAAAAAGCTGGAAATGGAGTTGTGGTTCAAATGGTAGAGTGCTAGCTCTGAGCAAAGAAGCTCAGGGTCAGCACCCAAGGCCCTGAGTTCAAACCCCAGTACTGGCATGTGAACACATGCATGTACACACAGATATATACACATACACATATTCACAAATCCTTCAGTGAATAATCTCATAATTCTAAGAGAAAAATATAACATTTTAAGTATAAATACATATTTTGTGGCTAAAACACCATTAAAATTTGCCATCTTTGCCATTTTAATTAGAAAATTTCAGTTATTTTTAAACTTGATTGTCAAACCTTTTTTGTTAGAAACCATCTCACTATGTAGCCAATACTGACTTTAAACTCATATTCTTCCTGCCTCTGCCTCCAAGTTCTGGGATTACAGTTGTGTACCACAATGTTCAGTTTTCAACCATTTTTTCCATTTCCTGGAATTCATTTTGATAAATACTATTTTATATGACCAGAGGCACAGAGGCATTGCACACTTCTGTTCCTCCCTAAGAATGTTCTCCTTGGGGCTGGGAAGGTGGCTCAGTGGTAGAACGCTAGCCTTGTATGCCTGAGGCCCTGGGTTTGATTCCTCAGCACCACATAAGCAGTAAAGGCCGGAAGTGGCGCTGTGGCTCAAGTGGTAGAGCGCTAGTCTTGAGCTGAAGAGCTGAGGGACAGCGCCCAGGCCCAGAGTTCAGGCCCCACGACTGGACCCCCCCCCCCCCAAAAAAAAGATGATTTGCAAATTCAACCTTTTATTTATTTTTATTTTTAGCCAGTCCTGGGGCTTGAACTGAGGGCCTAGACTCCTGAGCCTCTCTGTGTTCAAGGCTTGAGCCATAAAGCCACTTGAAGCTTTTTCTGAATAGATTTTTGGAGATAAGACTCACTGACTTTTCTGCCTGGGCTGGCATCAAACTGAGATCCTCAGATCTCAGCCTCCTGAGTAGCTAGGATTCTATAATCCTAGCGTAAGTCATGGGTTCCTAGCTCAACCATTTTTAAAAGTACAGTTCAATACTGTTAAGTATATTCACATTGTTGAAAAACATCTTGAAAGCTTTTTCATCTTACCAATATGAAACTATTATGTAAACTTTTTTTTTGTTGTTGGTTGTGGGGCTTGAACTAGGCCTGGGCACTGTCCCTCAGCTCTTTAGCTCAAGGCTAGTGCTCTAGCCACAGACCACTTCTGGTTTTCTGAGTGTTTTATTGGAGATAAGTCTCACAGCTTTTCCTGCCCCAGCTGCCTTTGAAACAGGATCCTCAGATCTGAACCTCCTGAGTAGGCAGGATTACCTGCATGAGCCACCAGAGCCTAGCATATATGTAAACTTTAAAATTCAACTTTTATAAAACTTAGATCTTTTGGGATAGCTGTTTACACCAATGGTGAAGTATCTGCCTTAAATTTTAAATACTTGATGTAGAGATAGAAATACCTCACTACAAATGTCTGCACTTGCTTGCTATTGCAACTGAAAAAACATGAGAATCCACAGGGGTCCTGTGCTACACCACATGAAGTAGGGCCTTATGCCCAGCAAACTTTAGACCCAGAAATGTTTACGCTGGATTCAGCACAGCTTCCTTAAGTATTTAGTAGGGATATGAGGGTGGCTCAAGAGCCTCCTTTGCAAGGCAAGTCCAAGACCTTGAGTTCAAATCCCAGGACAAAAAGATAGACAACATCTGATCTGATCAGGCAAGATTTCCATTTCACTTTTTTTGCAAGCCTAGCTTTAGATTTGTCTTTATTTTACCAGATCCCATAGTAGCAACAGAACAACAATGCTTTTCATTTCCACAGTGGTGGCACATGGTGAAATGGAGTTTGGCCCCAGGAAGCAAAAATCTCAATGTATTTTACTCATCTGTTATAGAGAGATATAGTATTAAAAAATTTAGTGTCAATTTATTGTATTGAGGGGTTACAGTTACATAAGTAAGGTATTGATTACATTCTTTGTCTAACTTGAGATACAGTATTTAAATAAAATAATTTTTCGTCTCCATAAGTCTCCCAAACTGTGAACTTGCCCTGAAGTATGAATTAAAGAATCTTTATAACTTGGTATCAACTACAAGATGATCTTAAAAAATACTTTTTCTTAATATGTAGAAGTAACTTAAAAAGTTAACACTATATGAAAAATATTTAATTGTACATGTCAACTGTCACAATACAAGTAAAAAACTAACCTGTTGGAAAATACACCAATTCTCAAAATTTCATCTGTTACATCTTCAATGAAACTTAGATACAAAAGCTCTTCTTCACTGCAAAGGCAAGGAAACACAGCATTATACTCTGCACACGTACACCAAAAAACTGAAGGAAACAAGTACTTCATCGGATTTACCTGTCTCTACTATTACATTCTATTATTTTTATTACTATTATTATTATTAAGAGGGTTATGTCAGACTTCTCAAACTATGTAAAGATATTTACTAAAAAAGTATCATCTAATGGGGTAAAACTTAATAGCTTTCTACAACATTTGTAGCAATGAAAAAAATCATCAGAGCCAGGTGCTGGTGGCTCACACCTATCATCCTAACTACTTAGGAGGCTGAGATCTAAGGATTGCCTTCAAAGCCAAGAAAATCCATAAGACTTATCTCTAATTAACCACCAGAAAACTGGAAGTGGAGCTGTGGTTCAAAGTGGTAGGCACTAGCCTTGAGTGAAAAAACTCATGGACAGCGCCCAGGCCCTTAGTTTAATTCCCACGAGTGATACCTCCCCCTACCCCCACTCAAAAAAAAAAGAAAGAAAAAACCATCAGAATTAAACGAGAGAAAGGGTAACTAAGGTGGTTGGGTGCACCTGCAGGAAGGCTGCCAGCCCGTGAGCTAGAGTTGTAACTTGATAGCCTCGTTGCTCGAAGGATGACACATTGCATTAGGTGAAGAAAGTTACTGAGCAGGACAATTTCTTTTTTCCCCCCTCAATGCAGAGGACAGCCAGGAGCCAGTGCCTCACCCCTATAATCCTAGTTACTTTCTAGGGTGAGATCTGAGGATTATGGTTCACAGCCAGCTAGGCAGAAAATTTCATTAAATTCTTAACTCCAATTAACCAGCAAAATGCCTGAAGTGAAGGTGTGGTTCAAGTAGTGGAGGGCCAGCCAAGATCAAAGAATGAGAGGCCCTAAGCTCCTGTAATGGTATGAAAAATATTGCAAAGGAAAAAAAATGTAATAGAAAAATTTGTGAACAAAAATCAAGGGGCAATTTTTAATTATGTAGATATATTTCTTTATTATTTTGCCTTATGAGGTAAGTATATCTTAGTAGCTGTTACAGGAATAATAGGATATTATTATAAATTTCATTTAATTTGTTGAAATGAGTGAAATAACAGAAAATGTAAATAACCTGCATTACTCAGTGAAAAAGCATATAAGAGGAAGAAACAATAAGTGAAGATAATTTGTATAAAAATATTATTAAATGTATTAAAACTGACTGATTCACAGTGACTTACTTAAAAGGGGCCAAGTTTGGGAATAAATGAAACTATAAAATAGATTACTTTCCTGACAAAATGTAATGTAGCTAAACCAATCAAATCTACAATTGTCTGCAAAGTTATAAACCTCTAAGGAGAGTATTCTGGGTTGTTGGACTGCTAAAAATATGTACATTTTTCTAAAGCTCTTATCATTTTAACTGATAAGAATTATAGCTATTAATCATTGGATAGAGTAGATATTAGTAACTTAAGAGACAAATTTCTACTGAAGATAAAATTGACAATTATTCCAGAAATTCTGGTCAGTTTCTCCAATTTGGCATGTATGATGAAAATGATGCTCCGAAGTGGGTCATAAGAGGGATGAATGTTCAATGCCAGTTTATTTTGTAATGGGCGCTATGTAGTTATTTTTTTCCCGATTGTTCTTTGTTTTCCCTCTGAGACTAGGACTCAAACTGACTATCTGACGCTTTTAGGCTCACTGCCGCTGTCCTAACACCTGAGCCCCAACCTCTAACCCCCAAGCGCTATGATTCTTAATTCTGATTGATGCCCACTAGAGGAAAGAAGAGGGCCATAGTCTTGCTCAGAGTAGTGTTTATTCTTCGGAGGAAGCTGTATGGAATACTGACAGACTGTCCTAGAAGGAAAAGGTTAAAATACATTAGCTAACAAAGGCTGGCATACAACAAGTAATGACTGTAATACATGAGCAATAGCACATATAATTAGTCAGAGATATGATACATTAGTCGTGGTGTGCATTGGAAATGAATTTGATAGAGAAACTATCATTTTGTAGGACCTTTACCAGCTATTAGGCTATCATTGGTGTTTAGGTATAACTTCTTTTTTTTTTTTTTCCAGTCCTCGAGCTTGAGGGCCTGGGCACTATCTCTGAGCTTCTTTTGCTCAAGGCCAGCACTCTACCAATTGAGCCACAGCGCCACTTCCGGCTTTTTCTGTTTATGTGGTACTGAGGAATCGAACCTAGGGCTTCATGCATACTAGGCAAGCACTCTACCACTGAGCCACATTCCCAGGCCAAGGTATAACATTCTATAACTACTAAATATGAAGCGTAGTCTTTGTTCTGCAGTTCAGGGAAGTTGCTATATCATGTGAGTTACACTTCCAGCCCTCTTTTTACTTCAGGTTATTTTCCAGACAGGGTTTAGCTTTCGGCCCCAGTACTAGCTTCAGACTGTTATCCTCCTACTTAAGGCTCATCAAAGACCATGCGCCTGTGAGAGGGCTTGCTAACTTTTGCCCAGTCCAACGTTGAACTGAAATTCTTCCACTCTGTTTCTAAAATACTTGGGATGACAGCTGAGCAGCCACTGTACCTGGCTCAGGTGCTGAGTGCCTAGAGCCTTGCACTGATGAGCAGTTATTTTAAGGGTACCTCTAAAGAGCAGGGACAGTTCAAGCATTAGCAACTGAGGAAAATCACAAATTAACATCTTTCAAATGGTGAGGTTCTTCTATCCTATTGTGCACATCTTCCAAGAAGAAATCATTTGTTACATGAATAGTGATGACAAATATTGTAGTAGTGTCCCTCTTCTTTTGTTAGTGCACTAACAAAATTAGTTCATTGACATCTTTATTTAGCACCCAATTTTGTAAAATTTTCTTAGTAAAACTTACACTGCTGGCAACCAGATTAGAAAAATGCTTATAATAGGACATGTATAAATATTGTGCTTATTGTGCAGGAAAGCACATAAAGATAGTCGAGTTTTTCTCCTGTCAACTGCTTACTGTTGAGAGGGATGCTGCAAGGTGGCATCTTTAATCTTGTCCCACGTGACGCTATGCCCTTGGAAAGGCAGGGGAATTATCTGTCTTTCAGAACCATTTATTGTACTGTTAGATGCCTGGGAATGTAACAGAAACATTTATTTAGCTCAAAATATATGATGAAAACAGAAATAAGACAAAATTTCAATAAAATGAAGAAATTCAGTAAAATCACAGACACATTATTACAAAAAATGTTTTAGAAAAGTTTTTCTATCCAATATTTTTTCTTATCTTAAAAAAAAGCTAGGCTGGGTGCTGGTGGCTCACATGTATAATCCTAGCTAATCAGGAGGCTGAGATCTGAGGATTGAGGTTCAAAGCCAGTCCACGCAGGAACGTCTTTGAGACTCTCATCTCCAATTAACCACCAGAAAACTAGAAGTGGCACTGTGGTTCAAGTGGTAGAGTGCTTGCCTTGAGCAGAAAAGCTCAGGGACAGCATCCAGGCCCAGAGTTCAAGCCCATGACCAACAAAAAAAATTATCATTAAGTAGTTATACACAGGGGCTTCAATTCAGCATGTTAGTTTATGAATACAATGCTTCTTGATCAATGTCACCAATTCCATCATTCTCCCCCATCTCTCGCAACCCTACTCATCCTCAAGTTACCTGGCTCCATTTTCACATGTGGATACTGAATATTTATGACTATATATGTCCACTATTCAAGACTATACATTTGAAAAAAAATATTTAATGCCTTTTATTCTGTCTAGTCAGCTAACCAACCATCCAAAGGATCTCTCAGATTTGGCTGGGCCTAGGCCCATTCAGAAAGAGCTACAATCATCTGTACATAAACCTTCTGCACAGTGGTTATCCTACATGTACCATAAAGCTAAATGTATATATATTCTAATACACACACACATATTCTAAAGTCTAATGCATCTGTAAGTCCATGAGAGCAGTTCTAAATGATGTTACATGTACTACCTGCTTTGTGTTCACTTCCAATTCTGGCCAGTTCTTTGTTTCAGATGTCTCCAAATCAGAATTAAAGCTATAATATTTAAAAGGGTTATGGTTACTCTTTCAAAATATCAACACTGGGATAACAAATTTCAATAATAAAAACAAACCCAAAGGAATGCGATCCATCTATGCTCGTAAAATGTGTTATATCCTAATTAGATAACCAGGAAATAGTAGATATGGTTTAGATTAAAAAGATCTCTTTTTCCATTTTTTGAATAGTAACTAGACACCAGTTAAATGAAATGGGACTAGTGCTGCAATGAACATGGTTGTACTGGTGGCTTTACTATAATCCTGATTTGTAATCTTTTTTTGTTTTATGTATAGACTTAGTAAAAACTTGCTTTTTTTTTTTTTTTTTTTTTGTCGGCCATGGGGCTTGAACTCTAGGCCTGAGCGCTGTCCCTCAGCATTTCAGCTCAAGGCGCTCAAGGCGAGCGCTCTGCCACTTGAGCTACAGAACCACTTCCGGTTTTCTGGTGGTTTACTGGAGATAAGAGTTTCACATGGGGCCGGGAAGGTGGCTTAGTGGTAGAGCACTTGCCTTGCATACATGAGGCCCTGGGTTCGATTCCTCAGCACCACATAAGCAAAAAGAAAAAAGCTGGAAGTGGCGCTGTGGCTCAAGTGGTAGAGCACTAGCCTTGAGCTGAAGAGCTGAGGGACAGTGCCCAGGCCCAGAGTTCAGGCCCCATAACTGACAAAAAAAAAAAAAAAAAATCTATCTATCTATCTATATATGTATATATATATATGGTATATATGTACATATATATAGGACATATCTATATCTATATATGTTTTTAGACCCATACTTGAAACATCAAATATGAAACACTCACAAGAAACAAGTTTAATAGCTATTTTCAACAATGACTGATAGTGCTAATGAAATACAGAATAGGAAAAGTCCTGTTAACTTCATTCCAATTAAAAGCACCATTGTACCTAGGAATCAAGGAATATGGCTCATTAACTTATTTTAATTTCCTGAGCTTACTGTTGGTGGTTGTTTATCATACCTGCTTAATTCAGTCTGAGTTTCAGCCTCCGTCCTTTGATCTGAACATTCCTTTTTTCGTTTGGCAGGTGTATAATATCGATACTGTGATAGGAAAGATTTTGCATCTGTTTTTAAAGTGCGTGGAGTGAATGGCAACTCTTTGTTAGAAAAGAGGTCAGAATGTTTTTCCAATAGATCCCCACTGGGTGCTTTTGAAATGACTAGCTGAAATCTGTGAGCATTTGGGAGTGTGTTTCTGGGCCTTCTGCCATTCATGGTTCCATAGCGTGATTTCCTGGGGGCTGCGGGGAGATAATCCAGGCTGGGTGGACAGGAGCTGGAGTTCTTCTCATCACCAATCATGAAGACTTTATCTGATTTAGGTAGATTGAGGTGCAGTGTTTCTGGAGAAGGTACTACTGACTTCTCAAATTCATTTACTTCTAATAGCACATCCTGGTCTTGCAGTTCTCCTGAGGGCTAAGAACATTTGATTTGATAGTTTTCAGTTGTATTAAAGATTCATATAATTACAGCTCTCTAAATTAATTAAGATGTGTAATTCATTTAATCTTTTTTTTTTTTTTTTTGTCGGTTGTGGGCCTGAACTCTGGGCTAGTGCTCTACCACTTGAGCCACAGTGCCACTTCTGGCTTTTTCTGTGTATGTGGTGCTGAGGAATCGAACCCAGGGCCTCATGCATGCCAGGCAAGCACTCTACACTGAGCCACCTTTCCAGCCCAATTCATTTAATCTTTACACAAATTCCTGAGTGGTAGAACTACTGTTGCCTTTTTATGGTGGGGGGAGGGGAGGAAAAGCTGAACCCAAACCTTGTGCATGTGAGGTTACCGGAGTATGCCGTTCTACCTGAGTTACATCTGGGTCCTACCCTTAAGACTGAGGTACAGGGTCTCACAGATTCAAATAGAATCCGAGCCTTTGCCCTTTACCATTACATATCTATTGTTAAAACTCATTTGAAAATCATGTAAGTTTTAGCGCTTCTTTTGTGGTACTGGGATTTGGAATCAGGACTTCTCACTCTACTCCTGTGTGTGTGTCCTGTGTTTTGTTGGTTATTTATTAATTTAATTTCTCTATGTGTGTGTGCCAGTCCTGGGGCTTGAACTCAAGACTTAGGTGCTGTTCCTTGAGCTTCTTTTTTTCAAGGCTAGTGCTTTACCACTTTGAGCCACAACTCCACTTCCAGGTTGTTGTTTTTTTGGTAGTTTAGTAAAGATAAGAATCTCACAGACTTTCCTTCAGGGGCTAGCTTTGAACTGTGATCCTCAGATCTCAGCCTCCTAAGTAGCTAGAATTACAAGTATGAGCCAGCAGTGCCTGGCTTACTAGCTATTTTTGAGATAAGGTCTTGGTTTTTTGCCTAGGAGTGTGCCTGGACTATAATCTACCTATTTTAAGCCTTCCATGGTTGCTGGGATGACAGGATCTTGCCAGAACATCCAGTTTCCCTCCATTAAGATGAAATCTCAGAGTGGCTGGGACCTCACACAGTAATCCTAGTTACTCAGATCAGAGGATCAAGGTTCAAAACCAGCCCAGACAAGCAAGTCTGTGAAACTCATTTCCAATTAACTATCAAAAAGCCAGACATGATTGTATGGCTCAAGGGTGGTAGAGTGACAAACTTGAGCAGAAAAGACAAGAGAGAGCTTGAGGCCTTGAGTTCAAGCTCCAGTGCTGTAACAAAAGAAAACAAAATAAAAGATGATGTCTCACAGACTTGTTAGCAGTAGTTGTAGTTATCTGTAGTTAGTAGTTGCTTGTAGTAGTAGTTTTTCCCTAAAATAAAATGCCAAACAGAGTCTCTTTAAAGACATAGCTTGGTGGTAGAGTGCTTGCCTAGCATGCACAAAGTTGTGGGTTCCATCCCCAATGCTGCAAAAATAAAAAATGTATAATATATAATCATAAAATGAAAATATACTTGTGAGTCAAACATGAATGCCCAGATTCCCAGATGGTAAATTACAGCACAGAGCCCATAGCAGATTTATTCTGAAGCAAGCAGCTCTATTTCTGCAGCTTTTATCTATACACTAGCCTGGGAAGTTCATAATCATATTCACTGCTTCCCCGATGACTCCCAAGCCTATTTACAGCCCAGATCTCTCTCCTGACACAGATGTCTATATCCAACTATCTATTCAATGTACTAGATGTTCTAGAGACATCCTGAAGCAATCATACCCAAACAAGCTCATACTTTGAATTACTCTCATCCCTGAAGAAAAGCTCACTTCATCTTGTTACTCTCATTTCCTTGAGTGTCATTATCCTAGATGCCCAAGCAGAAACCCAAGAACCTTCTTTGTTCCTCTCAAGCCAGTCACCAAGTCTGAGGGATAAATATTTCTCTTTCTCTCCCCCTCTCTTCCTCTTCATCTTTCTCACCCTCTCTCTAGGTGGTACTGGGATTTGAACAGGGGTGTCCTTCTTGCTGAGCAGACGCTCTACAACTTGGGCCATACCCAACATCTTCTGGCTCATTGAGAAGGAGTCTCACAGACATTTCTGTCCTGGCTGGCTTTGAACCAAATAGGAAGGATTATAGGAATGAGCTATCAGCTCGTAGTTAGTATTTCTTACATGTATCCCTGTGCTCTCTCTACTGCCTTGGATTGGGTCATAAGTCCTTTCCAGATTGCTGCAAGTGTCTCATAGGTCATGTGCCATTCAGTGTAACCTTTGTTAAATCGATAATGATATAAGCTCCTCAATCAAAATCCACACTTCCTCCATATTTCTCAGATTCACTAGTATGGACAAATAGTCATTTTTCTCTACATACTGATAAATTCCATTTTCATTTGCAATGGAGAGATCTGGAGTTAAAATATAGCATTTAGTACCTGGTAAGTGGAGCAGTGGTAGGCTCACCACACACAAGATGAGAATTAGGGGCAGAAAACAAAACATTTACTTATAGTTTCCATAGCTGGACCACAGATGTGTTCTATCACATTGGGTTTATTTGTTAAAATGGGGTCTCACTAACTTTTCTTTTTGTTGGTTGTGAGGCTTGAACTCTGGGCTAGGGTACTGCCCCTTAGCTCTTTAGTTCAAGGTGAGTGCTCTACCACTTGAGCCACAGTGCTACTTCCAGTTTTCTGGTGGTTAATTGGAGATGAGAGTCTCATGGACTTTCCTGCCTGGACTGGCTTTGAACCTTGATCCTTAGATCTCAGCCTCCTGAGGAGCTAGGATTACGGGTGCGATCCACCAGCCCCAGCTCACTAACCTTTTGTCTGGGGGGCTGGCCTCAAACTATGATCTTCTCAGCTCTGCCTCCAGAGGAGCTGAGATTAAGGAGTGTACCATCACCCATGGACATTTAAAAGAAAAAAAGTTTTTTTTGAGATGGGGACTATGTTGCTCAGGTTTGCCTGAACTCCATGCGAGCTGAGATTACATACATGAACCACAACGCCTGGGCTCTGTTGTGGTGTGGTTCTCTATCAGATATATTCCAAAACTGTGAGAAGGCTGGATAGCATTAGGGTAAAAAGGCAAACTGCACAGTGGCTGGCTGCAAAACTGTATTAGAGCAGGACATCACGGCGATCACTCCCTTCCCCACAACTGGCCAAACAGGACTGTTAGGTATTCCTTGCTTCACAACTGGCCAATCACAATGATTGTTAGGTTAATCCTTGCTTCATTTTAGTAGCATCTATCATTGACCCATCATTAGCCTTGCCAAACTGCCTATTCTCATTGGACATCTGACCTAGGGAATAACAGAAAATCCCCTCTAAGGACAGAAAAGTGCAGGAAACTCTGTTTAGTGACATTCCTGGTCCTTTCATGGAATTCCACATCTTTCCCTGCAAAACTCAAGAAAAAGCTTCTCTTCAATTGAAGTTTGTTCTTAAGATAAGTTATCTAAAATTCCAGAGATGCCATTCTCGCAAGAGGCACACTCTCCCTTGAGTGTGTACTTTTACTCTGTTTTTTTTTTGTTGTTGTTGTTGTTGTGGGCCTGAAATCTGGGCCTGGGCGCTGTCCCTCAGCTCTTCAGCTCACAGCTAGCACTCTACCACTTGAGCCACAGCGCCACTTCTAGCTTTTTCTGTTTATGTGGTGCTGAGGAATCGAACCCAGAGCCTCAAGCATGTGAGACAAGCACTCTTCTACTGAGCCACCTTCCCAGCTGTACTTTTACTCTGTAATAAAACTTCCAATCTCTGTCTCATCTCTGAATTCCTTCTCAATTCTTTCAAGAACTGAGAAACATTGGATGGAAGGTTATGTCTAGTCTGAGACCTCCCAGCATTTCCCACTGACCACAAAATGCTGACCAAAATAATCTGGGATGGAGACAGTCAGTGGGGACTCAGATGAGATTGATCCTGTAAGCATGGTCACACCTGGGTGACAGGAATGTGGGATCGTGCAGATTCATTATATAATTCTAATGTTGTAGATGCTGAGGCTTCTTTCTTTCTTTTTTTTTTTTTGTCTGTTGTGGGCCTTGAACTCTGGACCTAGGTACTGTCCTGCGGCATGCTCTTCAGCTCAAGGTTAGTGCTCTACAAGTTGAGCCACAGCGCCACTTCTGGCTTTTTCTGCTTATGTGGTGCTGAGGAATTGAACCCAGGGCCTCATGCATGCTAGGCAAGCACTCTACCACTGAGCCACTTCCCAGCCCCACTGAGGTTTCTAAAACTAAACATTTTAATGTTAGTGGGCTCAGGTGGTAAGAGTGTCAGCCTTAAACAGAACAAAAACTTTTTAATATTGAGGTACTGTCAAATTCAAAGAGAAATTATTTCAAACTTTCATAAGCTAGATACAAAAGAGGAATCAGTGCTCAATTTATGATGTTAGCCTAACCAGACATAGGGAAGCATATAAAGCAGATGGCAAAGCAGTGATATTCAGATGCTGAAATCTAAAATGTTAGCAACTTAATGCAGCAATGTATAATGTTATACATCATGATGGAAGTTTGTTTATACTAAGGATATAAAGTCAGTTTAAGATTAGAAAGTTTTGAAATTCACCACATTAGTGGACTAAAAGAGGAAATGATATCATTCTGAGATGTAAAAAAGATTAGATAAAATTATCCATTCATAAAGGGGTAGAAAAAAATCCTCTTAGCAGAGCTGGTATAGAAAAGATTTTTAATCAGATATTAAAGAGAATCACAGAAGAGGCTGAGATCTGAGGATCACATTTCAAAGCCAGACCAGGCAGGAAAGTCCATGAGACTTTTATCTCCAATACACCACCAGGAAACTAGAAGTGGTGCTGTAGCTCAAGTGGTAGAGTGCTAGTCTTGAGATGAAAAGCTGAGGGACAGTGCCCAGGCCCAGAGTTCAAGCCCCAGGATCACCACCACCACCACCACCAACAACAAAAGAATCACAGAAAACCTACAGCCCAAGTCATCAAATTACAGTCTGTATGCTAAATATGATCCAGTCTTTTTTAGTTAATAAAGACTTATTATACATGGACAAGCCTATTTGGTATTGTCTTTTTCAGCTTTCTGGTGACAAAACAGTTGTGACAGAGACTGTGTGGTATGAAAACCTGAAATACTAACCATCTAGTTCTTTTTGTTTTTCCCCTGCCAGTACTGAGCTAAGAGCTCAGGGCCTCCAGTTCTTGCTTGGCTTTTTCACTCCAGGCTGGCACTCTATCACTGGAGCCACACCTCCAGCTTTTCTAGTGGTTAATTGGAAATAAAGGTTTTCTCAGGCTGGGCGTTGGTGGCTCATGCCTATCTATAATCCTAGCTATTCAGGAGGCTGAGATCTGAGGATCATGGTTCAGAGTCTGCCCAGGCAGGAAAGGCCATTAGACTCTTATCTCCACTAAACCCTCAGAAAACTGGAAGTGGCGCTGTGGTAGAGCACTAGCCTTGAACAGAAGAGCTGAGGGACAGTGCCCAGGCCCAGCGTTCAAGCCAAATGATTGACCAAAAAAACAAAAACAAAAACACAAACGAAAACAAAAAACCCCCTCAGATTTGTCTGCCCTGGCTAGCTTCCAATCATGATCCTTAGATCTCAGCCTCCTAAGTAGTACCTCTGATCATCTTGTTCTTAGTGGTACAGGTCTGTTGACCCTAAGTAACTGCAAAATGCTGCCCCAAACTCATGTCATACGACTAATGAAGCACCTTAGAAATATTTGCTTTTAAATAGTAAAAACACAACCTTACCTTCTGAAGGGTGTTAAAAAATGACTTGGCATTAATTTTAGAATGGGCTTGCATTGCAGTTTTAGCTAATTTTAACTCTTTTTCCCAACGTGCTAATTCCTTTTTGAGTTTCTCTCTTCGTTGTTGGTCTGCATCTAAGGGGGAAAACAGATCTTTTAAAATATGTAAGAAAAAAAAGGAAGATTAAGTTTTTGGTCTTGTTAGACTAATAACATGGAATATTTTTTTCTTGCTAAAAATGTTTACTCCATGCTAGGTAAATAAAACCAGTAATTTTTTCTGTACAGAGCTTTAAACATGTACTTTATGGAAATCCTAACTGGATGAACTACAGCATACAAATAGTGTGAGAAACTAGACAAGTCTCAGAGTAAGGTATAGATCCTGGCAGGTATTTATAGAGAAACAGAGGTGGAGATGCTCAGTCATGCTGTATGACTGTGTAACTAAAATGCAGATTTTTCCAAGTGAAGTAGTATCAATAGCTGTGTATGCTATTAAAACATTGACCTGTACATGACTTAAAAAATGTCATTTTAGGGGCTGGAAGTTGGCTCAGTGGTAGAGTGCTTGCCTTGCATGCATGAGGACCTGAGTTCAATTCCTTAGCACCACATAAGCAAAAAAAAGCCAGAAGAGGTGCCATGGCTCAAGTGGTAGGGCGTTAGCCTTGTGCTGAAGAGCTGAGGGACAGCGCCCAGGCCCAGAGTTCAGCCTCCACGACTGACCAAAAAAAAAGTCATTTTAGAGCTGGGCTTCAGTGGCTTATGCCTGTAATCCTAGCTACTCAGGAGGCTGAGATCTGAGGATTACAGTTCAAAGCCAGCCCAGGCAGAAAAGACTGAGACTCTTATCTCCAATAAACCACTGGAAAACCAGAAGTGGTGCCATGGCTCAAGTGATAGAGCACTCGCCTTGAGCTGAAGAGCTGAGGGACAGCGCCAGGCCCAGAGTTCAAGCCCCATGACAGACCAAAAAAAAAAAAGTCATTTTACAGCTAGGCACAGTGATACTCTCTCTCCTGTAGTCCTCGCTACTAGTGAAAGGGCCAGGTTGTTACTTGACCCAGGAGTTCAAGACCAGCCTGGGCAATATAATGAGATCATGTCTCAAAAAAAAAACATATCAAACCACATCATAAATAAAACAAAAAATCCACTTTTTTTTTCTTTTTTGTTGGTTATGGGGCTTGAACTCTGGGCCTGGATGCTGTCCCTCAGCTCTTCAGCTCAAGGAGAGTACTCTACCACTTGAGCCACAGTGCTACTTCTGGTTTTCTGAGTGGTTTTTTGGAGATAAAAGTCTCATGGACTTTCCTGCCCAGACTGGCTTTGAACCGTGATCCTCAGATCTCAGCCTCCTGAGTAGCTAGGATTACAAGTGTGAGCCACCAGGTTCCCAGCTGAAAAATCCAGTTTTACACTTTAAAAAAACCCACCCTCCTTCCCCTTTCCTTCATTTCTCCCCCACTTTTTTTCCTATTTCCTTTCCCCTTCCTTTTCCTTTTTCCTTCCTTTTTTCTTTCTTCATGACAGTCTCTTTATGTAGCCCAGGCTATATACCTCAAAATCAACAATCTTCCTGCCTTAGCCTCCAGAGTGCTGGGATTATAGGCACACGCCACCAAATCCAGTCTGAATAACATTTTCAATCATGGCACCAGGCTCCTATTTCTCTAACTGATACTAATTTGAAAATAGAAAGAGGAAAATGTCATCACACTTAAGTGTGCTTTAAGTCAAGTATCAACTTGTCATCAGAGATTAACCATTGTATGCAAAATAAAAATGGTGAAATGAAAGCTAGCCAAACTCCAGAATTAAATACAAGGCTGCTTATCAGTAAGATGAGTTATTGTAGATAGATAGATAAATAGATAGACACACACACACTATATATATGTGTATATATATACACATATATATATACACATATATATATATATATATATATGTATATATCTCTGTGTTACATCACAGTGCTTTAACTCAGGGCCTATGCACTGCCCCTGAGCATTTTTTGTTCAAGGCTACCACTCTACCACTTTGAGCCACAGCACACTTCCAGTTCCTGAGGTTAATTGGAGATGAGTATCTCATGGACTCTCCTGTCTGGGCTGGCTTTGAACCATGATCCTCAGATCTAAATAGCTAGGATTATAGGTGTGAGCCACTGGCGCCCAGCTCAAATTAAAAATTTAGCTTTTTTGTGCTGGCACTGGGACTTGAACTCAGGACCTGGGTGCTGTCCCTGAACTCATCTGCTCAAGGCTCTACCATTTGTGCCACAGCTGTACTTCCAGCTTTTTGTGGTTAATTAGGGATAAGAGTCTTATGGACTTTTTGTGCCCAGGCTGGCTTTGAATCATTATCTTTAGATTACAGCCTCCTGTGTAGCTAGGATTACAGGTGTGAGCCATCAGTGTCAGGCCTATTATTCTACTTTTTTTTTTTTTCTTCTGCTGGTCCTGGGGCTTGAACTCAGGGCCTGGGTACCCTCCCTGTCACTTTTTTTTGCTCAAGACTGGTGCTCTACTACTTGAGCCACAGTGCCATTCTGGCCTAACATTCTTTTTGATAGAATCTATCCCAATGTAAGGACAAAGTAGTTTCAGGTTTTAATCACCCCAATTTGAAACACAATTCCTGCTAAAGCTTTCTGCAAAAAGTTTATGAAAAAATAAAGGTAATTTATATGTAAAATTATTTTTGAAAAGATAATAAGCATGGTAAAGAACATGTTAATCTTTCATTTAAAATGTACTCTGAAGTAGTAGAGTACTTTCCTTGTCTGTATAAGACCTAGGTTTGATCCCCAGTGTGGCAAAGGAAAAAATATAGACTGAAATACCACATTTAGCCTTTTTCATCCTCAAATATTTCTTAGAGGATACAATAGGAATGTTATAGCAAATAGTTGTTTGTGGAATGAATTAATTAGAATATTCTTAGCTAAGCATGTCAACTAGTATGATACCACCAGACACTGTCACAAAAAACCTTCTGATTCCTTTACTCTGGCTGCAATGCCTACCATCGCCAGAGCGTCGGGAACAATTGTAAAGAGGACATGGAGAAACTGACACTGTAATTCACGGGAGTGTGAGTGTGAAATGACCTTGTCACTTTAGAATCTAAACACTTGAACAGTTTGTTTTCAGTATTGTGTTTTTAAAGTTAAACAGTTAGGGTAACAAATTTTATGTGATGTTTATTTTACCATGATTTTTTAAAAAGATAGTGTGTAAAAATGACTTACATTTGATGCTGGTATTTACACTTATTGGAACTGAGCAGTCCACTGCAGCTGAAAGAAAAAAAATGATTGTCTCAAAATATTGTTCATATTTATAAATGAAAACAAATACTTTAAGTATGGAAATCACAAAAAGTTTTAGTGCTTGAGTTTTGTTCTGAATTTCACTGTATTTATGGAGATGAAAAATAAACTATCTTTAATAAAACTACACTGGTTGGAATTAACAGCTCTCCAGATAATGTAGAAGAAAATATTAGAGAACTTAACATAGTAATATAAACTAATCAAAATGAAATAGAAGAAACAAAGACTGAAAAAATAAATGTTTCAAAATTGACTTGATACTGCCTTTCTCATGTACCTTGACAAGAAACTGGAGTTAAAATAAGTTCGATAAAATACAGAGCAAGGTAGAGGACTTATACTACCTGACTTACATTTACTATAATGCCATGGTAACAAAGACACTGTAGTAAACATAAAGACAGGCACGTAGATGAACAGGTCCAAAGACTAAGTAAAAACAAGACCCACACATATGGCCCAAATGACTTTCCAAAAGTGCCAAGGTAATTCAAAAGGGAAAGAAGAATTTCTAAATCATATGGTACTGGAAATTTTGAATATGATTGGGAAAACAGTGACATTTCAATCATATTATATAGTGGGACATATATGTAATATTTAAAAGTACAAAACATCCAGAATGAAATAAGTTTAGAAAAACCTTAGTGGCTTAAATTAGACCAAGAATTCAATAGGGCATACAAACTATAAATCCTGAAAACTGAATTTGATTTCACATTTTTAACATCATATTATTTTTTCTTTTGAAAATTTTAATTATTTAAAAATGTAAGCATCATAAAATATAAATCACAAGTTTTAAATTTTAGTTCTGCAAATAAGAAACATGACTCATTGGGAGATGGAGGTAGGTACATTGTGCCACTCTGAGCTACATAGAAGGACCCTGCCTAAAAAAAATAATAAAGAAGAACATTTAAAAATTAAGTGAAATTAGCAAAAAATTAGTGAAATTCAAAAAAGCCTCATAGTTGTTAGTATTTATAATATTAATTTCCTTGTTTTAATAATTATATTAAGATTTTAGAAGGTATTAGGGAAAAGGTATCTAATAACTACACCATTTATTTTTTAATCTTGCTGTTACTAACATTTATTCCAGAATATTTTTTTTTTTTTTGTCGGCCGTGGGGCTTGAACTCTGGGCCTGGGCGCTGTCCCTCAGCTCTTCAGCTCAAGGCGAGCGCTCTACCACTTGAGCTACAGCGCCACTTCTGGTTTTCTGGTGATTTATTGGAGATAGGAGTCTCATGGTCTCTCCTGCCCGGGCTGGCTTTGAACCGTGATCCTCAGATCTCAGCCTCCTGAGTAGCTAGGATTACAGGCGTGAGCCACCAGTGCCCGGCTATTCCAGAATATTTTTAAAAGAAAGTATGAGGTGTAGCTTAAATGTAGAAAGTTTGTTTCACAGCTATGAGACCCTGAGTTTACTCCACAGTACTATGAGGAAAAAGAACCAGTCACAGGCTGGGGAAAAATACCTATAACATATATAGAAGATACAAGACCTGCATTTAATATGTAAAGAACTCACAACTTACTACTACAGAAACAAAGAACCTGTTTTAAAAAGTGGACAAAAGACTTAAACAGAAGACAAACGGCAAATAAGAAAGGCTGCATCATTGGGCATCAGGACCTCTGGAAGCTCAAACAAGAAAGACCTACTATAACAGGTCCACTGCCATGGCTAACAAGGACCACCACCAACAGATGCTGGTGAAGATGGGGGAGCAATGGGAATACACAGCAAGACAGGAATCTGGAAAATAATTGGGCATTTTCTTTTAAGGTTAAATATACACTTGCCATATTACAGAAACACATGTTCACAGGTTATCTGTGGATGTTTATAACAGCATTACTCCCAGTATCCAAAGGTGATCCCAAACAATCCAGTATTCACCAGTGGGTGAATCAATAAACAAATGATGTCAGGTTTATTAAATGGGATACTACTTTGTAGTAAAAGGAAGACATACAGATAAACATGACAACATGTGTTAGTCTCAAAGGTATTATGCTGATTGAAAGAAGTGAAGATGAAATTACAGAAAAGGTAAAACTGTAGTAACAGTGAAGATTAGTGGCTGTGGGGGATTTGAGGGAGAGGGACTGACTGCAAAAGGTAAGAAGTTCTGGGGCTGATTTTTCTGAAAAAGAGTCAGCGAGCAAGGGCTTTGGGCTTTGCATGGTGCCACAGTCTGAAACAGCAGTCAGTTCTGCTTGTTAGTTCAAAAGTGGCCACAGGTACCTAAAACAACATGCATGGTGGTGCCTATGAACAGTTATATATCAATTTCATATTACTTTCATATGTCACAAACTATTGTTCTTTTATCTTTTAGCCTTTAAAATATAAACATTATTCTTAGTTCATACTGAACATAACAGTGGCAGGAGAATTTGGCCTGAAAGTTACAGTCAAATGATTCCAGTTTGATAGTATAATTATAGTAGTGATTATAAACATACATGTTTTTCAGAATTGTTAATTGAATATGCACTTATATTTAGACCAGAAACTCAAGAATAAAAATAGTAGCCAGTATTTTCTTTGTGTAACTTTCATAGCAGATTTGAAAACAAAAAAGTGATTACAAACATTAAGTTCAATAGCCAGCTAGGTGTGGTGGTATATATTTAAAATCTCACCACCCAGGAGGCTGAGGCAAGAGGATTGCAAGTTTGAGGCCCACCTGGGTTTCAAGGAAAAATTATAAATAGAAAGGAAAAAAAGCAGTATCTAACAACAAGATAATAATTCAAACACATAAAATGAAATAGCCTAGGTATTATGTAGATTTTAAACATAGTGAAAAACAAACAAAAGACCCTGGTGTTCTACAGGGTCAATAGTTGGTATCCTACTATATCAGACACAAATCCTTCTATAAAATAAATTTTGCCAAAGATTTATTCTGGGGGGGGGCAGGGTGTCAAATTGGGCACAGAAAGTTTACATATGAACTTTTACCTTTGGCTGAAAGGATTTTATTATAGTGAACAGCCATGTGATTCTTGACCAGCTGGAGAGTGGTTAGTCTGAGAGAAGAGGAGTCAGTGCAAAAAGCTAAAAATTAAAACACATTTAATCATTATATATTTAAAATGAATACATTAATCATCATAAGATAACTTACTTTTTACAAAATGCTGTGAATTAAACCACAGCGATACTGAAACTCTGCCTTGTTGAAGCTGAGTACATCCTAGCCTGAATCTTGCACTAACACTGATGAGCTATGATTACGTACGTTCAAAGCCTTGCAAGGCCTGAGTGTTTGAGAAAGATTCTAGAAGCAACCTATTATACACCTTAAAATTTCTTTCTTTTTAATATATCTTAACCTCATAACTAAAGATTTTTAGCTACTTGCTTGATTTAAAAATCTTAACATGTTAATCCCCAAACAATCCACAGAAATTGGGAAATCTAACAAATCTAATGCCACAATACCTTATACAAAGATTCCATTCTGAGAGCAAATTTCTAGTTTTGCAACTGAAAACAATATCTACAAATCTGCTTAGTAGAGTCCTTTAAATGTAGTAGGCCTATTTTAATATAAGTACTATTACATTAAAATCCCGTAACATGAAACTTTTAGACCTTCAAACTGTTGAAAGAAAATCTTAGAAATCGTTAACCATTTACATAACAAATATAAAAATGTAGATATAATTTTTTGTATGGCTGGGGATCAAACCCAGTGACTTGCACATACTAGACAACAGACATACTTTCTTTGAATATGGAAAACGTTTTTTGAGAATATATGCATATAGTCGTTAGCATGTAGAGATAGAAAATTTTGTGACTTTTCTATACTGAGCCTTAGTCTCCTCTCCCAAATATATAACTCTATTACTTTTTAAATAATTTCTTCCAGGGAACATCTTTTTTTTTTTTTTTTTTCCAGTCATGGGCCTGGGCGCTGTCCCTCAGCTCTTCAGCTCAAGGCAAGTGCTCTACCACTTGAGCCATAGAGCCACTTCTGGTTTTCTGGTTGCTTATTGGAGATAAGAGTCTCACAGACTTTCCTGCCTCGGCTGGCTTTGAACCGCAATCCCCAGATCTCAGCCTCCTAAATACTAGGATTAGAGGTGTAAGCCACTAGCATCTGGCTTTTTTGTTTCTGTTTTTCCTTTTTCAGGACCTCCACAAGTTTACTCACTTGCTCAGCTGGTACTCTACCACTTGAGTCATGCCTCCAGTCCCTTCCAGAGAAGCTCTATGCATAATAAGCATAGACAATAATTGTGAGTTTTATTATCATTAAAAGTACTTTTCGAGTACCACTTGCCAAGCATTGCTCCAAGCTTTTTAAATGTAAAAGCTCTTTTTATTTATTTATTTTTTGTTGGTTGTGGGGCTTGAACTCTGGGCACTTGTGCTCTACCACTTGAGCCACAGTGCCACTTCTGGTTTCTGAGTGGTTTATTGGAGATAAGAATCTCAGGGATACTCCTGCCCAGGCTGGCTTTGGACTATGATCCTCAGATCTCAGCCTCCTGAGTAGCTAGGATTACAGGCATGAGCCACCAGCGCCCAGCCCAAGGCTTATAACTTTTAAGTTATAACTACAAAAATTTAAAGATAACATTACAGTTTCACTTTGAAGGCTCTAAAATACTTATCTATCACAGGACCTAGAAATCCAGTAGGAAAGAGGTCTACAATACTTACTCAGGGTAAATTCAAGTTCTCTCTTTCTCTACACGCTTTTCCTTTCCAGGACTGTGTTTACCACATGAAACCTTCTATCTTAACAAGGTAGGCATGTTTTTGGTTTGTTTTGTTGGTCGTGGGGCTTGAACTCTAGGCCTGAGCGCTGTCCCTCAGCATTTCAGCTCAAGGCACTCAAGGCGAGCGCTCTGCCACTTGAGCTACAGAACCACTTCCGGTTTTCTGGTGGTTTACTGGAGATAAGAGTTTCACATGGGGCCGGGAAGGTGGCTTAGTGGTAGAGCACTTGCCTTGCATACATGAGGCCCTGGGTTCGATTCCTCAGCACCACATAAGCAAAAAGAAAAAAGCCGGAAGTGGCGCTGTGGCTCAAGTGGTAGAGTGCTAGCCTTGAGCTGAAGAGCTGAGGGACAGTACCCAGGCCCAGAGTTCAGGCCCCACGACTGGACCAAAAAAAAAAAAAAGGGTTTCACAGACTTTCCTGCCTGAGCTGGCTTTGAACCTCGATCCTCAGATCTCAGCCTACTGAATAGCTAGGATTACAGGTGTGAGCCACCGAGCCTGGCTGGTAGGCATGTTTTGTCAGGGTTATTGATGGTAAAGCAGATTACGGACTACAGACTCTACCTGTGCAGGAAGCTGGAGGCAGTAAGTCAACATCCTGAACTCTTAAATTTCTCTAAACAATTCTCTTGATATTTAATAATGTTAAGTCCAAATAACCATTAAATAATTGATTATGTCCTACAGTTGCCAATAAAGGAAACAAAAAATCTTTCACCAGCTAGAAGTTTAAGTACAGAACTTACCATTACTTTTGGTGCTCAAGTGTCCTTTAAATATACATGGTGGGCAATATCTGGGAAGGACAGGGGTTGTTCTGACTTTTAACAATAAAATCCAAAAACAAGAATTAGGAAAATGAAATACAAAACCAATACAAAAGATTTAAAGAACAAGAAATTTGTCTTTAAATAGTCAGCAAAAATATTATTCAATTATTTTACTAGCCAGTAATAATATATAGGAATATTCAGTGGTAATGAATTGAAGATTTCTGTTTTAATGAAAAAGTTATTTTAAAACATCTCATATTCAGACTTTGGCTAAAATGATAAATACATCAGTTGTATCACTTTATATATACTGGTTTTGTTAATACATTTTTTTCTTTTCTTTTTTGTTGGCTGTGGGGCTTTAACTCAGGGCGTGGGTGCTGTCCCTAAGCTCTTTTGCTCAAGGCTACTGCTCTATCACTTACAGTTTTCTGGTGGTTAATTGGAGATAAGAGTCTCATGGACTTTCCTGGCTTTCAGCTCAGATCTCGGCCTCCTGAGTAGTAGGCATGAGCCACCAGCTCCCAGCTTTTCTTTTTTGGTGGAATCTTGTCATCTTGCTGTGTTGCCCACGTTAGTCTTGAATGCCTAACTAAACATCCTATATTTAAAAAGAACTCTAGTAATAGAAAACTATTTCCTCTAAAAGAAGAACCCAATCTGTTAGACTACAAAGGATGCTGGAAAATTACAAATAGAACTGATCATAATTTCTTTCTCCAAAGAGTGATAGAATTAATTACAATATTCAAAATAGTGCTAAAGTTACAGAAATTATCATAAAAAGCATAAATATTGCACTAGCAAGATCTTTTTCTCTGTGCATATGGCAGTGGGGGTGTATGCCAAGGATCAAATGTTATACCAAGGAAGGGCTAAGTGCTCTATCTCTAGTGGTAAAATAGCTGCAAGTTTGCTATAAGATAGGCGGTTAATAGCTATAAAGGTGTTGAAAGGATACATACAAAGTCTCATAGAGATGTGAAAAAAGTGGAAGACTGAAAACAAAGAAAGACAAGAGCAGTATAATCCAATTACAGAAATGAGGAAGTAAAAGTGTTGCTCAGGTGGTACAGCACCAGCCTCGAGTGAAAGAGCCAAGCAAGAGTGCCAGGCTTGCTGGGTGCTGGTGACTCATGCTTGTAATCCTAGCTACTCAAGAGGCTGAGATTTGAGGATCCTGGTTTGAAGCCAGCGCTGGCAGGAATGTCTGTGAGACTTCGATCTCCAATTAACTACAAAAAAAAACAGACATGGAGCTGTGGTTCAAGTGGTAGAGCACTAGCCTTGAACAAAAAAGTTCAAGCCTCAGGACTGGCAAAAAAAAAAAAAAAAGTAAAAAACAAAAAATAGTACCTGGCTGAGTTCAAGCCTACGTACTGGCACAAAATCTTAGCCCAGGTGGCTGAAGTAGAGCTGAGCCCACTGAGTATAGAACCCAGTTCTGGTAAGCAGTGATGACTGAATCAGCAATGACTTGGTGAATGATCCATGTCCAGCCAATGATGCAATCCTGGCATGTTTGTTGGACTGATTAGGAGAGATGCTCTTTGTGCTGAGCTTGCTATGCTCAGTGCAGGATGTAAGTAAGCCTGGCATTGCTGCTGGCCATCTTGTACCTGTCTGAGAATGAAGCCTGCTCAGAAGAAGGCACAGAAGATTTCTGGTAACTGAGTTCTTGCAGCCAGCTATGTTTGAAGCTCTACCCTCCCTAAACTTTTTTCCCTTTTTTTTTTTTGCCAGACCTGGACTCAAATTCAGTACCTTGATACTTTGCTTATTGGCTGGCATTCTACCAGCTGAGCTACAGTCCAATTCCTTTTCTTTCCATGAGCCAAAAAATTCCTATTTTATCTCAAACTAGTTTTAGTTGGATTTCTTCACTGTTAGTAAAAAATGTTAATTTATTGCATACTGTCAGGTACTGTTCTAATAGTTTATATACTGTGCTTATATAGATTCATTTAACCCTTACAGCTCTGTAAGCACTTTCATTCTCTTCATTTTATAGATGAGGGTTAATAAAGCTCAAAGAAGTTAAACTTGTAACTTGTCAAGATTACATGATTATAGTGTTACAGATTTGGGATATGAACCTAGGTTAATCTGGTTCATGAATACTACCTTGACCAATTAAAAATTGTTCAGTACTTGAACCAGACTTAAAATTGATACAACCTAGAAGGTATCTAAGCTCTTAATTGTAATTCCATTTTAATACATGCAAATGTTTCACCCTAAGTGAAGAAAAGGAATATATTAAAGTTAGAGAGGCTGAGATTAGTGATACTGTCTTGAATGGAACAAATCCTTACATCTTCTCCCCTTGCTTAAATTAATGTATAGTTACTATATCCTGATTGGACTCAGAATGATACAAAATAGCATGGAAAGGTCATCTCAAACTAAATGCCAGGAAAAAGAACACCATCCTTCAAATATGCATGGACTAAAAACATGTGCTTGAGATTGACTGTTTTGCCAGGATAGTGAAATTATTCAGCATCAAGAGCAGCTTGTTTTCTCATACAATTTGATTTTTGCAAAGATAATCAGAAGGGAAGGAATTCCATTGAGAAAAAGTGATTTCTGTAGCAAGTTCATTTTTTTCTCTTCCTTTTCCCACTTGAAATGTTGGAATCAATATCTTACAGATTATCCAGTCTACTCCCAACTACTGTTTTACAGATAACAGGCCCAGGAAGAAAAGTAACTGGCTGAATATTAATACCAAGCAAAAATTACAAACAAGAGCTGGGAAGGTGGCTCAGTGGTAGAGTGCTTGCCTTGCATGCATGAGGACCTGGGTTTGATTCCTCAGCACCACATAAGCAGAAAAAGCCAGAGGTGGCACTGTGGCTCAAGTGGTAGAGCGTTAGCCTTGAGCTGAAGAGCTGAGGGACAGCGCCCAGGCCCAGAGTTCAGGCCCCACGACCCGGGGGAAAAAAAAATTACAAACAAGATCTCTCTCTCAGTCTGGTGCACTTGCTTTACTTTGTATGGTTTCCCTACAAAAGAATGTGATGACAGGAAGAAAATGACAAAAATATATTTTCTTTAGGTGTCTTATTTTTTTTTTCTGGTCACGGGGCTTGGGCACTGTTCCTGAGCTCTTTTTGCCTAGGCTAGTGCTCTACCACTTTGACTGTGCCACTTCAGATTTTCTGGTGGTTAACTGGAGTAAGAGTTGCATAGACTTTTCCTCCCCAGACTGGTTTTGAACTGCGATCCTCAGATGTCAACCTCCTAAGTAGCTAGGATATTAACTACCGGTTTTTGAGTGGTTAGTTGAAGAGTCTCACAAGGATTTTTCTGCCTGGACTGGCTTCAACCGAGATCCTCAGATTTCAGTCCCCTGAATAGCTAGGATTATAGGCATGAGCCACCAGCACCTGGCTTTATTTCACATCTTGAAATAATAATCTTTCAACTTAAGGAATTTATTTTCTACCAAAGCATTTAAGCTTTGGCTGAGTTTATGCTTAACCTACAAATAAAATTCTATGTAAGAACTATTCCAAATATATGTCAAATAATGCATTTATTTAAAAAACTCAAAATCAATAATGAAGTTTGATGTTATTATGAATCATGTAATATCCAAAAAGTGAAATGAATTAAGTTGGATAAGTCATAAAAATACAAATCTTTTTGATATGTAACTTTAAATTAATAACTGCTAAGAACTTACTAAGTTTATTATTTTACTCATAGTCTTTCCCCTACCTCTACCATGTAACAGTAAAAGGCACTAGCTCTAGGGTTTTACATTTCTTACCAGGATTCAAAGTCTTTTGCACCACTTACTGTGACCTTGGCACGTACTGCATGATCTCATGGTTCATTCATTGCTAAATAAGGCCAATACCCATTTATCAATATTTTTTCTGTATATCAAATGAGGTATTTTGGAAATAGTTCCCGTTACACAGCCAAGGTTTGCTGTTCGCAAATCCTGTAAATGTTCTGAAGCGTTTTGCTTTGCTTTTTCGAGACCACAGAGGTTGAGGACAGTGTCAGAGGACTCAGTTTGCTGATTAAAATCTCCTACATTCAGACCAATGGTTATTATTTTAATCAATGCTTATATATTAAAGGCTCACACCACTCATTCAAAGCAAGAACTCACTCAAGTTCACTAGCAGCTTGACTTACAGGCAATTTAAAAGTATCTTTACATAGATTAATTTGATGAGGGGGGAGGGTGTGTGCTGAGTGGATGTTATCATCGGGGGCTGGTGTGGGCCCCCAGAAGGGTGGGTTTCCAAAGACCAAGCTGGTTCCTCTGCTTGGGGGGTTCGGAGGACCCCCAAGTTCTCCAGAGAGGGGCTCCTGGTATCAGGGCGAAGTCATGGGGGGGGCGGGGACCCGCAGCCCTGCAAGCAGGACCTCTCACAGCGCAACACGTCGGGGCAGCCCCGGGCCTCGGGCCTCGGGCCTCGGGCTCCGGGCCTCACCAGGGGCGACACGGGCTCCGGGGCACGCGCGCGCGCGGGGGCCGCGCCTCGGGGCCCCACCGCTCCGACCCGAGGCTGCCCTTTACCTCTCCGGCTGCCGTCCATGCTTAGTCCTCTCGCAGCCACCGTGTGGACACGCTGGGTCCCCTCGGGTCCTTCCCCCGGCCGGGCCCTGCCCCTCCGCCCCCCCCTCGCAAAGGAGGGGTGGAAAGGAGGAGTCGGCGGCTGCCGGGGACACGGCCGCCTGGCTGGTTGCTAAGGGCGGGTTCCAGGGCGTAGGATTGTGACGTCGCGACGCGCGCGTACGCTTCCGGGGCCACGCCCCTCGGGGAGGGGAGGTCAGAGCGGCGACGCTTGTGCAGGTGGACGGCGCGCGGGCAGATGCCCCGGTGCCCGCTGGGAAGATGGCCTGTTTCCCCCCCCCTGTGGCTCGGGGACGCTGCCAGTCCTCCGCCGAGCGAACTCCTGTCAGACTCCAGGCCACCAGCCCCTGAGCGGGCCTTGTCCCTGCGGACACGCCTTCCTCTGGCTAAAGCCCAGCAGGCCGGTGTAGCGCGAGGCCGGGCCCAGAACCCGCTCCGCCGGCCTTTGCATGGGGAGAAGCCGCCGCTGCGCCTCGCCTCGCCTCGGAGCCTCCCAGCAGCTTCCCGAGCTGCCCGGCGGCCTCCCGGCTCTGTAAAGGCCTCCGTCCACTTCCTGCTGCCAGGGAGAGCTCTTCGCGGGGCGAGCTCTTCGCGGCTCTCTGCCATGTCGAATTATGAATGCTTGGAGATAAGCTGGGACTCGGGCCGAGAACCTGCTGTCCTGTAGGACTTCTTCACCTTTTAGGCCGATGTGCAATTCTGGGGGGGGGGGCAGCCCACTCACCCCACCCCTTGTCATGACTTAAAGCCTCTGCACTTGCCAAGAGTTGCCTGGGGAGTGGGGTGGGGGGGATCACACCTGGATTGAGAATGAGTCTTGTAGTGAAGAGTATTGGTTTTGGAGACAGACGGGTAGGGCTTGCTTGTGTTTCCTGCTGCTTACCAGTCAGAGCTTTAAGTAGATTCTAAATCTCTCTGAACCTCTTTTCTCCAATATAAGGGATGCCACTGATTTTGTAGTTAT
The DNA here is from genome assembly GCF_019054845.1 of Dipodomys spectabilis. Classification (NCBI taxonomy): domain Eukaryota; kingdom Metazoa; phylum Chordata; class Mammalia; order Rodentia; family Heteromyidae; genus Dipodomys; species Dipodomys spectabilis. The sequence goes on from NW_024870834.1 coordinate 8,891,008, forward strand.
ACTGATAAGAGCAGTCAACGTAAGAAAGGAGGTGTCCTACAAGTATTCTCTTTTCTAAAACTTCTCGGAGGAGCTGAGCATCAAGGGGTTCCGGTATAAGGGAGTAAGTCAGAAACCCTCTATCAAGGAAAGAGGAATAAACCAGGTAGAGAAAAAAAAAAAAAGTAGATGTGATGGCCCTGTGGCTCCCAATACATTTTAGAGGATCCAGGGATAGAGAGATACTCAGAAAAATATTTCTCCCTATTCACCATTACTTGAAATTCCTTTCTAGGATATGAAGTCATTTTTTTATTCCATTATTAGCAACTAAAAAAAAAAGGCTTGCCTATAACAGACTTCCCATAAGCATTTGTTAAATTGGATTCGAGCTGAAGCCTAAAGGGTAAACGGGGGTGGAGAGGTGGGGGAAGGTGAAATAATAATTTGATTCAGGTGAAAGTGAAGCTAACTCCTCTTATAAAAATAGATTTGGGACTAAGATATTTGTTTTGAGGTAGGAAAAGGACTTCATGATTGGGGAAGTACAGGAGAACAGGAAGAGTTCTGAAGACAGCATTGTCTGCTGTTCAACTTCTGCAAAACCATCTTTATTTCATTATTTCCCTTCAAAGTAGTATTTTGTTCCACTTTCACTAATGTGCGTGAAGTAGGACTTATTTTTCTCAATCTTAGCAGCATATTGTGAGTGCAATTTAATTTTTTTTGGTTGTGAGACTTGAAATCAATGTCTGGAGACTATCCCTAAGCTTTTTATTTTCCCCTCAAGGCTAGGGCTCTACCACTTTGAGTCACAGTACAATTTCCAATTTTCTGGTGATTATTTGGAGATAAAAGTCTCCCAGACTTCCTGTCTGGGATGGCTTAGAACCTAGATCTTTAGATCTCAGACTCCTGAATAGTTAGGATTATAGGCATGAGCCACTGGAGGTAGCTTTTAATTTAATTTTTTTATTTTTTGCTTTTCTCTATGTATGGCTATTCTCAGGAGATCTTTTTTTTTTTTTTTTTGGTGGGGGCCCCTGGGCCTTGATTTCATGGCCTGGGTGCTGTCCCTGAGCTTTTTCATTCAAGACTACCACACTAATCTGAGGATCAAGGTTCAAAGCCAGCCTGGCCAGCCCAGCCAGGAAAGTTCATGAGACACTTATCTCCAATAAACCACTCAGAAAACCAAAAGTGGCGCTGTGGCTCAAGTGGTAGAGCACTAGCCTTGAGCTGAAGAGCTGAGGGATAGTACCCAGGCCCAGAGTTCAAGCCCCACAACCAACACCCCTCACCAAGACTACTGCTCTACCACTTTGAGCCACAGTACCACTCTTGGTTTTCTGGTGGTGAACTGGAAATCAGAGTCTCATGGATTTTCCTGCCTGAGCTGGCTTTCAACTGTGGTCCTAAGATCTCAGCCTCCTTAATAGCAAGGATTGCAGGCATGAGCCCAGCAAAAGCTATGATCTTAAGCCCATGCACCCAGTTTGGTGTGCCAAGTAAGTTCCCAAGAGTATTCTGACATTGAGGAACACCACGAGTTGCAATGGTGTTGAGAAGAAACATTCTGAAGACCTTTTCTTGATATATATAAATGTGTTCAGAAATCATTCCAATATATTTTTTGCTATTGATGTTTAGAAATTGATAAACCTTTTAGAAGAAACATACTGATCTAGCATGTGAAAGACTGGGTTTCTTTTTTTTGTCTTAGTTGAAAATGAGCTCAAAACTAAGATTTGTGTTTAGTTGTGATATACTTATCAACCACTACAGTATTTTTTTTTCTTTTCTTTTTTTGTTGGTTGTGGGCTTGAACTCTGGGCCTGGGCACTGTCCCTCAGCTCTGTAGCTTAATGCTAGTGCTCTACCGCTTGAACCACATCACCACTTCTGTTTTTCTGGTAGTTTATTGGAGAAAAGAGTCTCATGGACTTTTCCTGCCCAGGCTGGCTTTGAACCATGATCCTCAGATCTTAGCATCCAGAGTAGCTAGGATTACAGGTATAAACCACTAGCACCTGGCTTACTATTTCTTAATTTATCTTTTTCATTCCCTTTACTGGGAATGGAGCTTTTTTTTTTTTTTTTGCCAGTCCTGGGGTTTGAACTCGGAGCCAGGGCACTGTCCCTGTACCACTTGAACCTTAATGTCACTTCTATATTCTTTTAATGATTAAATTAGACCTCTCAGATATGCTCTAAGCCACTTGGAGTGGGAGTATAAATAAGATAATGTATATTGCACATGATATAACATGGTCTGCAGAACAAAATATTTTATATTTTAATATGCAGTATTATTAACATGCAGTATTTAATATATATAATTCATTTTATTATTTTTAAGCTCCATGTTGTTATTACTATTATTCATTTAATCTCTTGTGTTTACAGATGATTCTTGGTTTCATAATGCAGGCTATTCCTGGAATTCTTGTTTGTGTCTTTGGACATGCCTAGGACCATCATTGAAAAGACTCTAACAAATGCAGTAAAAGCAAGAAGAAGCAAAAGACAAAGATTGTGTTTTTCTTTTCATTGAATTGTTATAAATGTGTTTTAATCCTGAAATCCTCAAAAGAAAAAAAGTGAAGGAAATTAGTGGAATTTTCTGAAGATATCTGTATGAAGGCAGAATAGAATAGATAGAATTAAATTGTGTGTGCACATTCTGTTGATCTCAGACTCAAAACCCTTTAGATTTTGGTGACTAAAGAATGATTGAAAATTTTGAGCTTGTGACTATCTCTTAATCATCAAAAATACTATAGGGGTGATTTATTTAATAACACAAATTAGAAAATAGAGAATTAGTGCTTATCGGTATTGTATTTTGAAATAATGGCTTGCTTTGCTGCTTGTCACTAGAGGGGGCTTTAGGAAAGGTTTGAACTCCACCTCTATGAGACAATGCAAATCTTATTCAAGGATATAAGGTGCAATAGACATTTAAAAAATTACTCCAAAATAGAGCTCCTCCAATTATATTTAATGACATACATTCCAAGTTCTTTTTCAAGCACAGGAAAAAATTGCTTCATTGTCTAAAGGTCCTTAATAGATAAAAACAATGTTTATCATTGTCAACCTATAATTTGATTTTTCTTAATTTTATTGTTAAAGGCAAGAGAGAATACGAATGACTATAATTCTCTGTAAAGCAATATGTGCCTAATGGGAGAACAGGTAGACCAAAGAGAGAGATAATAGGTTATACTGACCCCAAATGATTATTCTGAGTTCTCAGAGGAAACAGAATTCTGATTTCTGAACACAAATAGAATCTTGTCCATAGCCATTCTCAGAAGTATACAGCCACATAGAGTTTTCATTTCATTCTAATTTGCTTAATTCTACACTGGAAAGGAGCACAAAATTGTGCTCTTATAGTTTAATTTGGCTTTTTTTTTTTTGTTACCAATAGAAGACTCACTCATATTGGGACTCTTTAGCTAAAGTGCTTGAGAGCACAGATATTAGAACTAGTGATAATTACCACAGTTGTCCATCTCTGTTTCTTACCAGCTATGTTGCTTAAATCTTTTCATCCAATTAAAAGAACAAGTCTCTCGGAACAGCACTTAATTATTCAGTGGTTACTAGGTAACCTGTCCCCACAGCTCATTCTATTCGTCCACTGCTAATCAATTGCCACAGTACAGTAGGGAGCATGCTCAGCCTGAAAGTTTAATAATCTCCACTAAATGCACTGTTTACCAATGGTTTCACCATTCTAAACAAAGCAAAACAACCCCCCCCCCACACAAAGTTGTTTGTTTATCCTGATCTATCTTTCCTTTATTTTCTCCCTTTCTTTCCTTCTTTCTTTCCTTTCTTTCTTCCTTCTTTCCCTCTCTCCCTCCCTCCCTCCTCTCCCTCCCTTCCTTCCTTCCCTTCCCTTCCTTTTCCTTCCCTTCCCTTCCTCTTCTCTTCTCTTTTCTTCTCTTCTCTCCTCTCCTCTCCTCTATTCTCTTCTCTTCTTTTTTTTTTTTTGCCAGTTCTGGAGCTTGAAATTCAGGCCTAGGTACTGTCCCTGAGCCTCTCTGTGCTCGAGGCTAGCACTCTACCACTAGTCATAGCACCACTTCAAGCCTTTTCTGTTTATGTGGCACTGAGGAATTGAACCCAGGGCTTCAAGCATGCTAGGCAAGCACTCTACCACTAAACCACATTCCCAGTCCCTATCCTGATCTTTCACTTTAAGTTCAGACTTTCAGCAGTTTCTTTAGGAAATTTAGGCATTTATAAGCTTAGAAAATGGAGATGGAGTGCTTTTTTAATTTTATTTATTATTTTTTCTTTTTTGTTGCCAGTCCTGGGGCTTGAACTCAAGGGCCTAGGCACTATCCTTGAGCTTCTTTTGCTCAAGGCTAGCACTCTACCACTCTACCACTTGAGCACCACTTCCAGGCCTTTTCTGTTTATGTGGTACTGAGGAATGGAACCTAGGGTTGCAGGCATGTTAGACAAGTGTTCTATCACAAAGCCACATTCCTAGCCCTGTTTGTTTGTTTTTAATGGTACTGGGTTCAAATGCCCAGCCTTGCTCTTGCTAGGCAGGTGCTCTTCCACTTGAGGTACACCTCCAATCTTTTTTGCTTTTATTTTTCAAATAGGGTCTTGCTTTTTCCTCAGGGTAGCCTGTGTCCTGATATTCTGCCTATCTGTCTCTATCTCTCTATTTTTCTTTACCCCGTTTATGTGGTGTCTGTATAGCCGTGAACCATTCTAGAAGGCTTGCAATGATCCTCCTATTTATGCTTCTATTGTAGTTGGAATGGCAGGCCACTAAACCCAGCATGATCCTTTTTGGCAGTACTAGGATTTAAACTCAGAGCCCAGCCCTTGCCAGTGCAATGCAATACCACTGAGTTACATCTCCAGCTCTGTTTTTCACTGGCTATTTTCAGGATAGTCTTACATCCCACTTGGGCATGCACCTGATCTGTAATCCACCTATGATAAGCTTCCCTCTTTGTTGCAATCAGAGGTGTGTACTATTACAATCAGATTTCCCTTCTGTGAAGATGGAATCTTGTAGACTCTTCTTCCTAGGTTCCTTTGACATTAAATCTACTAGTCTCACACATCCATTTGACTTGGGATGACAGTGAATACCACTATGCCAAGCTATCAGTTGAGAAGAGTTCCTGCTAACTTTCTGTCGACACTGGCCATAAACTGCAGTCCTCCCTTCTCTGCCTCCCAAGTAGCTGGGACTCTAGGTATAATAACAGTTTTGTTTTTGTTTTTAAATTATCTTTTAAGTAGTTGTACAATGAAGTTGCCATTTAACAAAGCAGTAAATGAGTAGAATATATTTTGATCAGTGTTACCCCTTTCAACAGTCTCAGCCATCTCTCGCCTACCCCCCTCTTCCCTCATTCTTCTTCATTTTGTAAGATATACATTAGATTTTTGAATTTTGTTTTGTTTTTGCCACACCTAGTCTCAAGGAGATGGGAGGTAGTTCTTGATTCCCTCAGGCATGTCCTATCTCTAACAACTCTAATTTAACTTCTCTCTTTCTTTGAACCCTTCCATTTTTATCTGCAAATAATTAGTGATCATAATTCTTCATGATATCATTTAAAATACTACATTGTTTTTATTATACATCTAATCTCTATCTTGACTCTTCACTTGATAATTCAGAAGATTTTGGGAACTCATCTTCAGCATACCTAACCTGACCAATTACCTAACAAATTCAGTAAAGGCAACAAAACTCTAAATTGTTTAACAGTATAAAATATGAAAATGGTTTGTAGTTATATAACATTAAGTGTGCACTGCAGTTTATACCCATAGGTACTTTTTAAGCTCCTCTCCATTTTTCCATTACCACCAATTTGCCCTTAGAGGCATTTTTAAATTAGATATTTTTTTTGGATCATGATAAAGTAATCATCTCCAGAATAAGAGGGAAATTGAATTCAACTGTCTGGTATGTCATATTGGAAAAATAATATATGCTGGTCTTTTAAATGAAAAAGAATGACTTTTTTTTTTGGTCCGGTCGTGGGGCCTGAACTCTGGGCCTGGTTGCTGTCCCTCAGCTCTTCAGCTCAAGGCTACACTCTACCACTTCAGCCACAGCACCACTTTTGGCTTTTTTCTTTTTGCTTATGGGGTGCTGAGGAATCGAACCCAGGGCCCCATGCATGCAAGGCAAGCGCTCTACCACTGAGCCACCTTCCCAGCCCCTAGATAATTTTTATTGATGGTGTTAGGCAAAAGTTCTAGGAATCTTCTGAATAATCACTGGAACATTTTATAGTGGAGAATTATCCCTTCGCAGGTAGAATATATCCCTTTCAAGGACATTGGAAAAGGACAACATGAATAACTTCCTGAAGACTAAAAATTGCCATGTGTTATTTCAGGTAATACCAGTGTGTAAGTGTAGGACTTGTTAATTCAGTTTCCTCTTAGAGTCTGCAGAACAGGACAATATTTCCCCCAGGTCAGAATCAGTGGAAGTTGAATGTCTACAGATATATTGGAAAGCACCAGGTAACACACACACAGACTAGGCACTGAGTGTGTTTTGGAATCAGCCAACTTTGGATTTGACTGCTGTTTGCCAGCTATGTGACCTTGATCATTTCTTCATCTGTACTGTATTAGTATGATGATCTCTATTTCTTGTGATTGTTAGGCTAATGAGAGGTAGTACATGGAAATAGTTTTCAATCAGAGTGCTTAGTTGTCATTCTGGGATATGCTGGAAGCTGACCCAGACGGAGAAAGGGATTCAAACGTGCTGATTTATATAGGAGGTGATCTCTCTAAACTTCAATGGGGAGACAGAAGCGAGACAGAGAAGGGAAGGAAGCATAAAAAGGAGTGCTAAGGCAAGTTTCCACTGTGGCCAGCTAGAGTTCAATCCAGGGAACTTTAGGATAAACAGTACAGAACATAATCAGAGTTTCCTTACCCAGGAGCTGGGGGAGCTTGAGTATTTCCCTGTCTCCCAATAGTTCTTATCTAAAAGATACTAGAGGCCTTAGTTGGCTAATTTCCTGGTCTTCTAACCTGCCCCATTGACAATGGGATTCCATGGTCAGATAAAGCTCTTGCAGGCACTCAGCTGCAGGTGCTGGCTGAGCAGATGTAGGCTGAACATGGTGTCTGTTGCCCTGGCACAGTGGCCAATCAGCATAGATTTACTCTTCATATTTTCAAATATTGTTATAAAGAGGCTTTTAGGTTCTTATAAAATTGAAATTCCTGACACAAAAAAGTTATTTGCTGTGAACAGCTGTTTTGATCTAGGTAGTAACCTCTCTGCTTTCTGTAGGACATTCATGTCCTTTAGACAAAATGGTCTCAATTTTCTCTCATTCCAAATCCCATGTTTTCTTCTGTTCTGTCCTGGGAGAACGGTCCCAGATAGAAGGCAGATGGCTATAGGGATTGCATCAGAAGGGTTCTTGGACACTAACAGCACCTCATTCTATCAACTCTTCAGTATCCTCTTTGGGAGTAGCAGCTAGAACTATTGATTGTTGATATCTTTCCTCTTCTGCTTGTGCTGTAAGCTAAGAGGTATAAATTTTGGCTACTTACAGGTATTTTGCTTGTTCTCTGTAGAATGGAGGAGGAAGGGCCTGAAGACCTTTTATCCTATAAGTGAGCTGAAGTAAGCTATGTCTCTTGGCCTATACCAGTTATATAAGCCAATAAATAATGAAGTACTTCCATTAGCAACAAGGGTGTGTGTGTGTGTGTGTGTGTGTGTGTGTGTGTGTGTGTGTGTGTGTGTGTGTGTGTAGCATTTCATGATCTGAGATTCTATGATAACTTTATTATTTTTCCTATGATATATTTGAACAGACCACATTCCATACAAGTCAGTGTATAGTAAGAACACTTGCACATCTGTGTTCATTGATGTACTATTTACCATACCCAAGTTATGGAGCCAGCCCAGATGGCCTACAATGATGGTCTACAATTATTTATTTTGTCAGCTATGCGGCTTGAACTCTGGGTCTGAGCACTGTCTCTCAGCTCTTCAGCTCAAGCCGAGCACTCTACCACTTGAGCCCCAGTGCCACTTCTGGTTTTCTGGTGGTTTATTGGAAATAAGAGTCTCACAGACTTTCCTGCCTGGGCTGGCTTTGAACCATGATCCTCAGATCTCAGCCTCCTGAGTAGCTAGGATTACAGGTGTCAGCCACTGGCATCTGGTCTACTTTATTTATGTGTACAAAATTCACTGGGGCTGGGAATATGACTTACTGGTAGAGTGGTTGCCTAGTATACATGAAGCCCTGGGTTTGATTCCTCAGTACCATATAAACAGAAGTGGCTCTGTGGTTCAAGTGGTAGAGTGCTAGCCTGGAGCAAAAGAAGCTCAGGGATGGTGCCCAGGCCCTGAGTTCAAGCTCCAGGTCTGGCAAAAAAATCCATATATATTTATATATATGCCCTGCAATGGACAAATGGATCAAGAAATATTTACATTCTATATTGATATATATGTACATAAAAATTTCATATATGTATGAATTTTATTCATCTATCAATAAGAAAAATGCCATTTTTTCAGGGAAATGGATGATCCTAGAAAAATTATGTGAAGTTAGTTAGGTTCAGAGTGACAAAGGATATATATTTTCTCGTATAAAAACTTAAGCATAGGGGGAGGGGGGAGGCTGGGAAGGGATGTGAAGGGTAAACCAAAGGAGGAGGCTGCAATGCTTGGTAAGAAATGTACGCATTATCCTGCCCATGTAATTGTAACCCCTCTGTACAGTATGTTCACAAATAAAATTAAATTAAAAAAAACTTAAGCATATACTGAAATTTTATATATAAAGTATAAAATGTTTCCCTAAAAAAAAATTTAAGCATATAGGAAACACATACAGGGCCATATGCATATATGTGAGCGTGCGCAAACACCAACACACACACACACACACACACACACACACACAATCAAACTGACAGTATGGTATATACATTGCAGTGGTCTAACTCCTTTGAGCAGTTAACTGACAGTTTAGTCAGATTAATACCAGGAAGCTGATGCGTGTCTTGTCAGAGGAGAGTGAGCCTTAAGAAGATGGGAGTAGAAAAATGGAGAGAAGATGGGTGGGCAAATAATATTCAATGTACATATAGAAAAAAAGTATATGTAACTTGAGGAGATGGGTGGGGCTGGAATAGATGGAAGGAGGGAAGAATGATGGAAGGGGTGATCCCAATCTATATGTATTTTACTCATGGATTGACAGGTTGAATTGAAACCCCTCTGTACAGCTAGTTAACAAAAACATATCATCTTTTAATGTAAATACCCAAGTAGTTGTGAAGCTTTTTAGCCAGATGTTGGAGGGAGGGAGGACATACTGGCCACTTCATTCGGTTTCAGAACATTGTTCCTTCTATTTGAAGTTTTTGCATTTTGTACACTATTTCCGAAGCGATACTATAAAATAATTTCAAATTTCCCTGTGACAAAGTTATTTCTTTCCAATTCTTTCCACCCTAATTATATGAAGGAGAACAATCTCTGGTGCTAATATTATCTTTAGCACTTCTCACTCTAGCTAATCTCTGTTGCTAACAAAGATCCAAGTTTAGACTCTGCAGTGTCCTGATGGGATTTAAGAGAATCACTATAGTCTTTGTTTTGTTTGTTTATGACAATTACTGTGGTTCTTCCAATTATGAGAGAATCATGTCTTTCTAAAAATATGGTTAATATGAGCATCTGGGGGCACAGCTGAGAGACAGAGTATGTATTTAACATGCATGAGGCCTGAGGTTCAATTCCTAGGAACAAGAACAAAAAAAGGTTAATTTGAAAAATGAGCACATTCAAAGGAAAACCATAAGTAGTAAAAGGGCTGGAATAACAGCATGGAAAAAGTGATAGAAGATGGACTGAAAATATTGGAGTTTGGAAATCATCTGTTTAATTTACTAGTCTCTGTGTTTACTTAAGGAAAGAAGGGAACAGTCAAAGATCCGTTCAGATTTGTGTGGGCCTGTTTTCTGATGTAATTCTGCTAAAAGACAAACTGGTTTATTGAGGTGTGAGTCTCAATTCATTTGGGGATAAAAACACAGAACTCATTCATTTTTCTTTTTGGGTCCGGTCGTGGGGCCTGAACTCTGGGCCTGGGTGCTGTCCCTCAGCTCTTCAGCTCAAGGCTAGTGCTCTACCACTTGAGCCACAGCACCACTTCTGGCTTTTTTCTTTTTGCTTATGGGGTGCTGAGGGATCGAACCCAGGTCTCATGCATACAAGGCAAGCATTCTACCACCTTCCCAGCCCGAACTCATTCATTTTTTTCCCCAATGACTTTCAATTCTAATAAAGTTTTTTCTGCCACCATTGGGTGGCAGGGGCCCTTGATACTTCATCCTGATTTTTTAGTTTAAAAAATATTTTCGGTATTTGAAAATCACTTTCAGATTTTAGGATTCAGTCCCCCAACCACTTTTTCTTTTGTTTGTTTTAAAAATATTTTTTATTTAAGTAGTTGTACAAAGGTGAGGAGAGCTTCAGTTCAACCCATCAGTTTATGAGCACAATGTGTCGTGATCAAAGCCACCTCTTCCATCATTCTCCCCCCACACCTTTTGTTTTGAATTGAAGAATTGAAGAATTTATGACATCCATGGCTCTTTTCTTTCCCTGTTCCAGCACTAGCCAGCCTAGAGGGCTTTGATGGCTGGTGGTGGAGATGGCCTGAGCTGTTTCCATATCCCTCTCTCTCTCCCACGTGTATCAATGGCTGTGGTGCTGAGTGGAAATGAAAGAGAAGTAAGACTTGACTCCTTGTTTGACTTGCCACCTTTTTCTTCATGGGTGGTTGAAAGTATTATTGTCCATGGACTCAGTGTGTTACAACATGCTCCTGTGATGGCAGCTTGAGCCGATGAAACTTCTCCAGATGTTAGTAGTATGTGTTCGGATGTGGCTCCAAACAAACCCCCTTTGGTCCATTGTTCATGACTTCAATGCACTTACTTCTTTGACCCCTGCTGTAGTAATCCCTTGTTAGACTGCTGACCCTAGACTTAAGGACATGTTTGTGAGGTCCTTGTCTTTATGGAACTAGAACTAGAGGAGAAGTGCATGAAAGGGGCGTGGTCTCTCTGACCACCTCCCATCATGCACTCTGCCTGGACCCTAGGGGACTAATGTTGACATTTAATCTGGAGGTATAATCAAAATTCCCCTTCTTGTAGGCATATTAAATCCATCAATGGATGATTAGTTTGGGATTACAGTTTCTAAGAGGGGAAACAGCTGCGTCGTTCCCGATGACATAGAAGAGAGGCAGAGAATGACTTCATCAAACAAGAAATATTCCTACCCAAAGGTAACCCCCTTCATTTCTCTTTAATCATCCCCATATTCTTGGTGAGTGTGTAAGACTGGATAATAGCCACACAAAGATGGCCATTACAAATCATGCTTTTCCGGAGAACTAGGAGCGTATCTTGTAACAAAGTCTCCTTCCAAGATAGAGCAGTGACTATTGTTTGTTCCTAATATCTTCCTTTCCTTATTCTGTATAATAATAACACTTTCCAAGTTTTAGTTGGGCCATATGGAGTCAAAACTATATTTTGCCTCCTCCTTTTGCAACTAGGATGCACATAGAACAAAATGGATTAGTACATGGGCTTGTATGAACATATAACATGGGTTGTATGAAATGTCAAGGATATATTCTTAAAAGAAGGAAGGTGCCAGTCCCTTTTCTATTCCTCCAGGCTATAATGTGGATGGGATGGCAGGATCTGAAGCCAGGCATCTTAGCCTGTAAAGAGGCTTTTCGAATGTAAGTAGTAGCACCGTAAAAAGCTAGGAAAAGATCTTTAGTTCTGTCACTGTGGACTTGTATGGGCTTCCCTTGCCCCTAAGCATGAATGTTCATACTTAAGAGTTATCCATATCCCTAGCCAATCGTTGTCAGTAATACAAATCCCTAGTCAATCATTGTCAGAGGTATACATACCCCTAGCCAATCACTGCCAGAGTTATACATATTGCTAGTCAGTCATTGTCTGTCTTTTTTGTAGCATTCTAACTGACCATATAATGCCCATGTGGGTTAGACTGAAGCTATAAATATTTTCATTCTTGAGTATTTTCATAGGAACAACTTAATAAATAACTTGAACCAAACTGATACTCAAGGTTATTGTTTTTCCCACTTTATTGTCTATTCTTTTTTTGGGGGGGGTCCGGTCGTGGGGCCTGAACTCTGGGCCTGGGCACTGTCCCTCAGCTCTTCAGCTCAAGGCTAGCACTCTACCACTTGAGCCACAGCGCCACTTCCGGCTTTTTTCTTTTTGCTTATGTGGTGCTGAGGAATCGAACCCAGAGCCTCGAGCATGCAAGGCAAGCACTCTACCACTGAGCCAACTTCCCAGCCTATTGTCTATTCTTGGAACGATCCAGAGCAGTTAATATCAAGAATGCTAAAGGTTTAGGGATAGGATGGAAATAGGACCAAATAAAGAATTATGGTAGCAGATACCTTGTGTTGTAATGTCTAAGCTAGTTGTGTGAACATGAATAAGAACTGTTTCTTAGCCATTAGACTAGGTTAACTTGCAATAAATGTTGATTACAGCTCTGAAAAACTTGTCCCTTCCCACAAAGGGCTGCTTTTTCCTACTGTCTGACAAAGGTCAAATTGCTAGAACTTGAGGGCTATTTTAGAAACTAAGCTATCAAGTTGCTTTATGGAAGATGGCAGATTTAGTGTTGATGATTTCACTGATATTTAGTTCTTAGGAAATCACTTATTATTTTATGTCATGTTCAAACACCCACATAGTTGTCACTATCATTTATTAAAAATGAAGTGTTTCAGAGTGAGGAGATGAATTATGCTGTTTGTACCTCTTTGGAGGAAGATTGGAACAAAGCATCTTATAGTATAAGGAGTGTTATTTAATCCACTTGCATTATTATTATTATTTTTTACTAACTTGTCTTACAACTCACTTTCTTTCTGTGGTTATGATCTAAACCAGTAATCAAGAAAAGCTTGCAGGGAATGGACAGTTGACATCAATATAGTAGGAGAATAAATACCAAGTCACTGGTATTGTTAGCAGCTGTATCCATTGCACAGATACCTTAACTTTTTTTTTTTTTTTGTCGGTCGTGGGGCTTGAACTCTGGGCTTGAGTGCTGTCCATGCGCTCTTCAGCTCAACGTGAGTACTCTACCGCTTGAGCCACAGCACCACTTCCGGTTTTCTAGTGGTTTATTGGAGATAAGAGTCTCACAAACTTTCCTGCCAGGGCTGGCTTTGAACCGTGATCCTCAGATCTCAGCCTCCTGAGTAGCTAGGATTACAGGTGTGAGCCACCAGCACCTGGTGATACCTTGACTTTTTGACACTGGACATACCCAGGGGCAGAATACACGGAAGCACTGATGGGTGCTCATGATATAAAGAGGATAGTGGCAAGGAATTGATGGCTCACTCTTTAATCCCAAGCACTCAAGAGGCTAAGATCTGAGGATAGTGGTTTGAAGCCAGCATGGACAGAAAAGTCCATGAGACTCTTTAAAAATTTATTTATTATTATTTTAAGTGGTTATACAAAGGAGTTGCCATTTAACAGAGCAGGTTTTGAATACAATACATCTTAATCAATGTTCCCCTTTCAACATTCTCACCTGTCCCTCCCGACCTACCACATCCCTCACTTTTCTTAATTTAGTAGGATATACATTGAATTCTTAATTGCATTCTTCCTGTCTTCTCCTCTTCATTTGTATGCTCCTGTTCCCTTGACCCCATCCCACATCTTTATAGTACTCACTTTCTAGTGTTTATTTTCTGGTGCTTTGACTTTGCCTTTCTCATGAAAGGCGTTTGAGTTCTTCCTTGAATCTGCTGTATTTTAGTTAATACATTTATATACACTTGCATACTACCCAACTTATTTACTTACAAGATTATAAGCTAATTCTAGCTTCCACATATAAAGGAAAACATGCAATCTTTGTTTCTCTGGGCCTGACTTATTTCATTTAATGTAATTCTTTCCAGGTCTTTCCACTTCTTTACAAATGATATAATATAATTCTTTCTAATGGATGATGAGTAAAATGGATGATGAGTGTAAAATATCACACTTTCTTGATCCATTTATTCATTGAGGGGCATCTGAACTGATTCTAGACCTTGGCTATGATTAATAGTGCTGCAATGAACATGGTTGTACTGGTGGCTTTACTATAATCCTGATTTGTAATCTTTTCTTGTTTTATGTATAGACAGTAAAAACTTGCTTTTTTTTTTTTTTTTTTGGGTCCGGTCATGGGGCCTGAACTTTGGGCCTGGGCACTGTCCCTCAGCTCTTCAACTCAAAGCTAGCGCTCTACCACTTGAGCCACAGCGCCACTTCTGGCTTTTTTCTTTTTGCTTATGTGGTGCTGAGAAATCGAACCCAGGGCCTCATGCATGCAAGGTAAGCACTCTACCACTGAGCCACCTTCCCAGCCCCTGCTTTTTTATTTTAATATATATTTTGTATTGTAAAGATACTGTACAGAGGAGTTACAGTTACATGAGTAAGGTAATGAGTACATTTCCTCTTGAGCATTGTTACCCCCTCCTTTGTTTTTCCCCAGCCATCACTTCCTTCCCCACTTCCCCAACACTTCCCTTTGCCCTCCCACCCCAAAGTTGTAAGGTCGTTTTTAACATAGTGTCTTGTACATCTCATTGTTACAATGGGTCAACCTTTATCCTTGTTTCAGAATTTTGTTATTTCCCATCCCTTCCCCAAATGAGAAAAATGTATATACAAGATGCAGGGCATCAAATACAATGAGAACAGGTGTTATACCATGGGGAAGAACATACAAAAGAAACAAAAAATCACATAGTACATTATAAGTACATTAAAAACAACAGCAACAAAGATAAAACCTCTTTTTTTTTGGTCCAGTCGTGGGGCCTAAACTCTGGGCCTGGGTGCTGTCCCTCAGCTCTTCATCTCAAGGCTAGCACTCTACCACTTGAGCCACAGTACTACTTCTGGCTTTTTTTTCTGCTTATGTGGTGCTGAGGAATCGAACCCAGGGCCTCAAGCATGCAAGGCAAGCGCTCTACCACTGAGCCACCTTCCCAGCCCAAGATAAAACCTCCTATCTCCAATAAACCACCAGAAAACTGGAAGTGGCACTGTGACTCAAGTAGTAAAGTGCTATCCTTGAGCTGAAGAGCTGAGGGACAATGCCAAGGCCCAGAGTTCAAGCCCCATGACCGACAAAAAAAAAAAAAAAATCTGAAAGATACTGACTCCTGGTCCCTCTCTTCCAAGATATTCTGAATGGGATATTCTTATATTTGGGATTGGGTTTAGGCATTGGTATCTCATTTTCATTTCTTCCCTAGTGACCTTTGTGTAAGTAGGGTTGAAAAGCACTTTAGACTATGATTATAGGTTGCTTACACTACAAACATATTTCTATGTAGATTGTGATGGAAGCCACATATTATAGACTTAAAGCAACCACTAACCAGCTTTAAGGACTTGTATAAATAAATGTATGGAGATGACCTATTGGAACCTTATGAAATTCTCAGTGAATTTGAGAAGTGGCTGGGAAAACAATGGAAAAAAGGAAAGAAATGATAGAGTAAATAGAAAACCACTAGTAAATAGGTATACTTTAATGCATCTTACATGTGAATGGTCTAACCACCACATGAAAGAGATTATCAGACTTTCAGAAAACAAAACAAAACAGCTATATGCTTCTATACAGATACCAGCAATATGGAATTTACATGGAAAAGTGAAGGGAACTAGTCAAAAAGAAGAACAAAGTTGGAGATGTCCAAGTACCAGATTACACAAGTTAAAAGATGTAATACTTGAGACAAGTGGTACTGCAGAGGATAATATAAATCAATAGTACTGAGATCAATGTGAGCGGGTCTGCAAATAGACTCACATGAACATAATCAATGCCTTTTTGATAAAGTTGCAAGGTTGACTCAGTGTGGAAAGAAGGATCAACTAATGATTCTGGAATAATAGGTTAGGAGAGCTTTTCTCTTCTCCTGAATGTGTGTTCTTCACAACTTTCTTTCCCAAAGCCGTCAACCCACAAGTGTGGTTTCAACCCAGTGTGTGTCGCTTCATCTTTCCCAGCTCAGGGTGTATTAGAAGTAAGCAAAGGGTGAGGTAAAAAACAAAGCATTCAATAAAACAATCCCAAACCCATGATAATCAGAAGAGGAGCCAGAGTGGGCACAGTCAAGGAAGCTCCATCCTCTGTTTTCTGTGTCTCTTTCAGGCTGTAGGAGTCAGTGCAGATTGATTACTATAACAGCCTCCTCCACTTCTGACAGAATCAACATCTATCTCTGTTTATTCTTAGCATGCCAGAATTTGAACTCAGGGACTTATACTTGCTACACAGGCCCTCTACTACTTGAGCCAAGTCCCTAGCCCTGTTTACTTTGAGTTATTTTTCAGATAGTGTCTCATGTTTTTGCCTGGCTTTGAACTGTGATCCCCTACTTAGGTTGTATCCTTAGCTGGGATCACAGTCATGTATCACAATCTTACTTTTTTATTTGGGGGGGATGGGCAAGAGTCTAGGCTGTCCCCCTGATGTCGATTTTCTGAGTGGCTGAGGGTACAGGCAGGAGCCATCATGCTTGGTTTACATTTGTGTTTTCTTTGTGTAAATTCCAGTCAGCATAAATGGTGCTATGAGGTAGCTAAGCTCAACAGTCATTTAAGGATCTTGCTTAGGGATCTGTAGTTCTTCAAACGTGACATCCTATCTAGCTGGTGAACATGTATATCACTCTCTCACCAGTGAGAAGGAGCCATGAAGGTTTATATAGGCCAGATCTGGAGGTATCACATGCCACTTCTGTTCATATACATTAACTATCTCTTTAAGGGATGCTGGGAAATAATTTAGCTATGTGCAGAGGAGAAAGAGGTTATGGGTTTGGTTGTATGTATGCATGTTAATGCCCAACCATGAAGTCATTTGTTAGATCAACTTGGATCAAGAGCTCTAGGAATTATAACAGGCTTCCTGACAGCTGATCCCTCTTTCTCAGCCAAATAGAGAGCATCTCTTACCTCCTTCCTGGTGCTCTATTGTGTCTTCTGCTCTACCTTCTGCATGAACAAATGCTGGTGACAAATGCATGGGGAATAAGTGGACATAAAAGAGAACAAAGCTGTCGTTGTGCCAGTAAACCGAGCTGTCAGGACATATCCCTCATACTACAAGTACTCATCTTAAGTGTTTCTTGGAAGTGATCTCTTTAAACCAAGCCAACCGAGAACACAAGTCATCACTTCCTACTTTTATGTAGCTCTGTAGCATGAGTGTTGAGCGTTGTGAGGCCTTGTTAGATCCTTGTCAGGTCAAATTTGTTTGAAAAAGAGAGAGAGAGAGAGAGATGAAACGTGGGAGAGCATGAGTCCATAGGCTGTCATTGTGGCTCAAGTGTTGTCAGTAGGAGCAGTTCTTTTACATAGAAACTAAACTAACTGGAAAGTAGACTAGTCTCAGGATTGTCATATCTCAGGGCCTGCAAAAGCCATCTACATTCATACCAGTCCACATTTTCCCAATTTAATTGAAACCCGTGGAACACATGGTCATTCCATAAAAATGTGACCTGGGGGCTGGGAAGGTGGCTCAGTGGTAGAGCGCTTGCCTTGCATGCTCAAGGCCCTGGGTTTGATTCCTCAGCACCACATAAGCAAAAAGAAAAAAGCCAGAAGTGGCACTGTGGCTCAAGTGGTAGAGCACTAGCCTTGAGCTGAAGAGCTGAGGGACAGTGCCCAGGCCCAGAGTTCAGGCCCCACGACCGGACCAAAAAAAAAAAATGTGACCTGGCTGTATTTACCCAGTGAGGTTGTAGACATAAATTTTATGATTAAGTGGGCATACCTTTAAAACTATTACATCTACTCAATGGACATTTTAAAAACAACCTGAATGATTCAAGATGTCCCTTGTTAGTGATTAGTAGCAATAATGATGATGATAACAATGATCACAGTGAAGTCTAAAGACACTACAAGTGTTAAAGGGCTAGAGAGATGAAGTTAAAGATGAGAATGTAATAACAATTTACTCAGCTAGAGGGGTGAAGCAGAACATGATAATATCCTCTGCTTCATTTGTGCCCAGAGCAGTGTCTTGCTATCTTTGGAGCTCAGGCTGCTTCTCTCTGCCTACAGCTCCATCCCAGGTCCCTGCTGACAGCAGAGGAGCCTAGCAGGAATGTGACCAATCCTAAAGCAAAGAGCTTTCCAGCTATTTAGCTTCTATCATACGGTACAGTGAGTAGGACTGCTTCGTCCACAATGAGAAATCCCCTCTTCCCAAGTGAGTAGTTGGGCACATAGGGAGGAACACAGACGACATTGAACAGCTAGTTGGTGTAAAGCAGGGTGCTGAATGCAGAGGTGGTGAAGCAAGATGACACCAGTGATGGGCTGGGCAGAGGCAGAGAGCAGGAGCATAGGAATCAGAAGATGCAACTTGAATTGTTTTCCCGTGAGTGTGATTTTTCTTGAAACCCTTACTCCTGTCTTAGTGTAGACTGTATTGTTGTTGTTGATTTGGGTCTTTGTTTTGATGCCAGTCCTGGGGCTTGAACCCAGGGCCTGGGTACTACCTTGAGCTTTTTTGTTCACAGCTAGTAGTGCTCTACCCTTTGAGCTACATCTCCATTTCTGGCTTGTTTTGATGCTTAAGTGGAGATGAGAGTCTCGTGGGCTTTCCTGCCCAGGCTTGTTTTGAACTATTATCCTTCAGATATCAGCCTCCTTAGTAGCTAGGATTACAGGCATAAGCCACCAGCATCTGACTGACTATATGTTCTTAATTTTTTTTGTTATTATAAAGGTGTACAGAGGAGTTACAGTTACATAAATCAGGTAAAAAATATATTAGTTTTCGGGCAATGTCACCCCTTCCCTCACTCTCTGACAGTATATTCTTAAAGAACATGAACCCAATGAGATACAGTATAGTACAGCTTCCTAGAGCAATTTGCTGTGATTCTATGCTTAATTAGCCTTCTGAATTTCATATTTTCTTTTATAAAAATATAAGAACAGCTATCAGAAAGGGTTGTTTTCACTCACATTGGAGACTCAAAGTAAATTTCTCTTCTTCCTGGTCCTTGCTTATTAGAGAAATGAATTGAGAATTATAAAATGTTAAAATTGGAAGATTCTTTAAAAATCATCTAGGCCATCTATTCCATTGGATTTCATATTTCACTTTTTCCTAGAGTCATGAATTGATGTGGAAAAACAGCTACTTTCAAATTTAATGACAGCTTATCTATTAGAAGAGAATAGATAGAAAAGCCTGAGAGAACCAGTATCGATAAGGTTGTAGAAAAGAAGTCACATAGCTCAAGCATTCTAGATGTGTGCAGAAATTGGTTTGAACTTTCTGGGGTGCAAGCTGGTTGATACAAACCCCAAATTGAAATATATACATCTTTTGACTCTTGTCATCTGAGAATTCACCCTGTGAAGATAATTGGCCATTAGTACAAAATACATGTGAAACCTTTTTTTTTTGTCTGTCACAGGGCTTGAACTCTGGGCCTGGGTGCTGTCCCTCAGCTCTTCAGCTCAAGGCTAGGGCTCTACCACTTGAGCCACAGCACCACTTGGGGCTTTTTCTGCTTATGTGGTGCTGAGGAATTGAACCTGGAGCCTCATGCATGCCAGGCAAGCACTCTACCACTGAGCTACCTTCCCAGCCCCCCATGTGAAACCTTCTTTTTGTAGTGTCCTTCATAATAATAAAATCCTAGAAATGCTGTGGATATTCCTAAATAGGTAGTTAGTTAAATGAATTATGGTATAGTCATGTATTACAATATGTAACACATCTATGTTGATTAGAATGGGAAGATCTTGACAATGAGTTGAGTGGGAAAAGGAGTACAATATAGTCTTATGGAATAAATATAGTCTATAGGGTTCAGTATAGTCTACAGAGTATGCAATTCTATCACTATAAAATTATTAGGACATGCAAAAGGGAACACTACTACACTGTTGGTGGGAATGTAAACTTATTCAACCACTCTGGAAAGCAGTATGGAAGTTCCTTGAAAGAATAAACATAGAACTTCACTATGACTGAGCAATTCCATGCCTAGGCTTTTATGCAATAGAACACAAACAAAGCCACACTAAAGCTACCAGCACAACAATGATCATTGCAGCGTTGTTTAACCAGAGCAAAAAATACGAAATCAACCTAGATGTCCCTCGGTGGATGAATGGATCAAGAAAATGTGGTACATATACACGATGAAATTCTATGCTTCCATTAGAAAAAATGATGTTGTACCACTTGTAAGCAAATGGAAAGACTTGGAAGTGAAGTAAGCCAGACACAAAAAAATAGGTTACATGATTTCCCTTATTTGTGTTAACCAGAATGTGCCTATAAATCTACAAGTAAACACACTGTAAAAGAAATAAAACACACAAAAAGAAATAAAACACAAGTAAAAGAAAAAAAAACTGGTATATGATAAATTACACAGGTTTCTTTTTTTTTTTTTAATTTTTTATTTTTGTCCGGTCGTGGGGCCTGAACTCTGGGCCTGGGCGCTGTCCCTCAGCTCTTCAGCTCAAGGCTAGCGCTCTACCACTTGAGCCACAGCGCCACTTCCGGCTTTTATTCTTTTTGCTTACGTGGTGCTGGGGAATCGAACCCAGGGCCTCAGGCATGCAAGGCAAGCGCTCTACCACTGAGCCACCTTCCCAGCCTAATTACACAGGTTTCTAGGCATTCACACAGAGTGATACCAAAAGAAGATATTCTCAGGAGAGGGTCACAAAAGTTCAATAGCTATGTACATCTGATCATATAAAATAGTATTTATTGAAATGAACTCCAGGAAATGAAAACAAGAGGGTTTTTTTTCTTTGTGGCTATTTTTGTTTTCTTTCTCTTTGTCTTGTTTGTTAATTTGTCTGTCTTTGGGAGTGGACAAGTAGTACAAAAATGGTAGGACAAAAGGTAAACAAATATGAGTGATATTCACTGGATACTGTGTTGAAAATGAACTATACAACTTGTGGGTGAGGATGGGAGGGGAAAACTGGGAGAGAGTGAGAAAAGGACTGTTTGTCTAAAAAGAAATGTGGTCTTTATCTGACTTATGTAACTGTAACCCTTTGCAGTCACTTTTACAATAACAATAAATAAAATAAAAAAGACCAGAGTTAAACATGCATAGATTATCTATTTCAGCATATATTGACTTTATAATCCCAAAAAATTGCACAAGTCTTCTTTATACTTGAAAGAGAACAAAAACAAAAGTCTTTCAATACTTCCCAACTTAATTGTGTGACTTGGGTGTTGTTACTGTGTAGAATCCTACTTTATTTTTTTATTATTTATCTTGACTGCAGAAATCCCACATCCTAAGACTTCTCATTTCTCTATCTCTCTTTTTACGTGGCTCTAAGACACAGATCTTTTTTTTTTTTATCAGACTCGGCAGTGCATTCATAAATAATGAAAATTATTTGTGCTTCTCCCAAATTGTAATGTTTACGTACCATAAATCTGTTTTTCCCTAAATAAAACTAGGTGATTAGCTGTTGTGCAACCAATTTGCCCTTAAGTGACATAGAAATCAAACAAATTTTCTCGCTTGTGATTAAGGAATTTTAAGGACTACCGGGCAAGATGCAGGATGTGTTCTGTGTACGTGTTGCCATGGTTTAACTGAAGATGCACTAATTTAAGCTTATCCTTAATTTGGATAGACTTGAGTCTCGCTCTGCAGGGTTAAGAATGGTGTAAAATGCAGGACTGTTTTTAGATTGGATGGGAGCCTGGATGTAGTAGTAGCTGAAAATAGAGATCCCTATCTTTAACCCTTTGACTATCAGACTGATAAAAGAACTTCATTTGACAAGATTATTTTTAGAGAATAAGTTAGAATGACCCCCAAAAGCTGGTGTCTAATTGCAGAGGTATTTTTCGAACCAACATTCTACTATCTGCCAATGCCACTGAATTGTACATTATGAGAGCACATGTTGATTTTAAAATCAGGTAGTCAGTTCTCATGGCAGCTTTGTTCTGCTGAAGGATTCCAGATTGTAACCAATTTAATGATTTAGCTGGTAATTTCCTTTTCCATTTGCAAATGGCATTTGGCAGTAAACAGGAGGTAGACTGTTAATCGTTTACTCTTGATTCTGTTATCCATACTGTTTCATGTGGAATGTCATGCATTATTAAAATGATGACCTATGAACCAAGAACTCTAACCACAGAAGGTAAAGAATCCATAAAGGATAAAAGTATAAGCTGTAAGTATTTTCAGACTTGAGATTTTTAATCCCTCTTTTTAGAAACTGTAGGAGCTCTTTGATGGAGTCGTGGTAGTTTACAATTGCCAAGCAAATCAGAAGGGCATACAAAGGTTCCAGTTTTCATCTTGCTCTTGGCTAACTCTAAGATTTGGGCAAATCACATAACTTGCTGCAACTTCAAATTCCTTGCAAACTCTTTAGTTTTGAGAATATTTGAATCTGATGAGTTATACAATTTAAAATGTTTACGCTTCCTTATTTTTAAATGATTGAATGCATTTTTCCCAATAAAACCCACATCAAAGTGCATTTTGAAAACAAGGAAAACAGAGTGTTAACTTCTGAGTTGAAAAGTCCTAAGTATTTCTCTTTTGTCTCTTCTCCAGCTACCGCTGAGACATCAGGTAATACCCCATAGACTCATCAGAGCACAATTTGAGAACCATTAGTTCAGACAAACTTTACTATGCATCATTCAGTTTTAACCTGATCAATGACTCTGAGAAATCTTAAAGAAATAGACTATAGTTTCCATAGTATACAACCAAAGTTAAAACATAACAACTTCCAAACGATGGTGATCATTATTTATAACAGTATGGGTTAGAAAACTGTTGCTTTGGTTTTCCTGATGTGTGACATCCCATGACACTGATATGAGTCTGCTTCCCATTGTCTATTTGTTATGAGACCTTAGAAGAAAACAATTTACTGCTTGACACATGCTCCCTGAGATTTTGTCTTTAAACAGATATCTGCCCACTGAGTCATCATTTCATAATTTAAAAGTTTTTATGTCTCTTGCTTGGCTTATGGGCTCCATTATCCAAAATAATAAAATGTCACATATAAGAATAACTTATTTACTGTCAGACTTTATCTGTGTAGACATTTTATTGACAGAAGTAGGGTGCTGAGTAGGTTTAAGGACTTGTGGAAAGATGCGAGAATTTGAGTTCTGGAAATTCTGATTAAATCCTATTTTTCTATATTTATAAAGAATAGGCAAATAATGGGAAATAGTATGAGAAAGGATTACACATTTTCTCAGAATTTCTTCATTATTTCCAGCAAGATGTTCTGAGCAACTATGGAGTGTTATCTGGTTCTTTTCTTAATGTGTAGCTGTAATAGTTGTGATCTTCATAGGAATAAATTGTGGTATGGGATGCTTCTGGAAATTAGAAATGCTTTTAGGAGTTTTGATACAGAGATAAAGCCGAATAAAACTATTCCTAATAGAAAAAATACCATGTACAGCCTCAATTGCTTGAAACTGACATTTATATTGTACTTCTCAAACTCACATATAAAACATTTATAGAAAAAAAATGTCTTCCTACCACCTGATAAAACAAGCAAATATTTTAACATTGAAAGGCAACTTAATAAAACAGCCAGAGAACTAGAAATGGAAAGAAATAACAAGCTCCTGACTTAACTGATTTTATCGTGTGTGTGTGTGTGTGTGTGTGTGTGTGTGTGTGTGCGCACGCGTGCGCGTGTGCGTGTGTGAACATCAGTCCTGGCTTGAATTTAGGGCATGGGCACTGTCACTGGGCTTTCCCCCACCCCCAAGGCTAGTGCTCTACCAATTGAACCACAGCTCCACTTCTAGCTTTTTGGTGGTTAATTGGAGATGAGTCTTACAGATTTTCCTTCCCAGGCTGGCTTTGGACCACCACCCTCAGATCTCAGCCTCCTGAATAGCTAGAATTACAGGCATGAGCTATCAGCTCCTGGGTCATCCTTATTTTAAACCTTGAAAGTGCCATAGTTATTTAAAGAGAAGTACTCAAGTTCTAACCAGTGTGTACAAGGAACACCCATATTGAGAAACAGCTATTATCACTGGGCACCAGTGGCTCAAGTTTGTAATCCCAGACACTCAGGAAGCTGAGATCTGAAATTCGTGGTTCAAAGCCAGTCCTGGAAGGAAAGTCTGTGGGACTCTTATCTTTAAGTAACTACAAAAAAGCCAGAAGTGGAGCTATGGCTCAAGTAGTTGAGTGCTGGCCTTGAGCAAAATGTCAAGGACAGTGCCCAGGCTCTGAGTTCAAGCTCCAGGATTGGCACACACAGAAAGGAAGGAAGGAAAGAAGGAAGGAAGGAAGGAAGGAAGGAAGGAAGGAAGGAAGGGAGAGAGAGAGAGAGAGAGAAAGAAAGGGAAAGAAAGAACAGAAAGGAAGAGAAAGAGAAAGAAAGAAAAAGAAAAAAAGAAAAAGAAAAGCAAGGGAAAAAAGAAAAGAAGGAACAAAAGAAAGGGAAGGAAGGAAGGAAGGGAAGGAAGGCAGGAAGGAAGGAAGGAAAGAAGAAACTATTACCAATTCTCATTTTTATTCATTCTAGTCACCCACCTTCCAGATTACCTGGTATTTCACCTTCTAACAACATTGACTCATTCAGCCTGTTTTGCAGTCTGGCCTCTCTTATGTGTTTGTACAACATATCTGTAAGGTCCGCCCCTGGATGGCAAGCAGACTCCACCCTCCTCGCAGCAAAGTCTCCACCCAGTACCTGCGTTACCTAGGCAACTGGGACACCTGGAAGAGGTCACATCTGCATCCGCTGAGGTCACATCTGAATTTGATGTGGCCACACCTTTCTCCGCCCATACCCTAGATAAGGGCTAGCCCAGGCCCAGACTCTCTCTCTGTTCTAGCTCTCTCTCTGTTCTTACCTCTCTCTCGCTGTTCGTTTCTAGCTCTCTCTGCTTTCTCTCTGCTCTAGCTCTTTCCTCTCTCTTTCCCAGCCACGTGGAGTGCCACCTTTGCCTGGTCCCAGCAGGTCTACTGAATAAACCTACCCCTTACCTGAATACCACGTGAGTGCTGCTGTTCTTATCTCTCTCTCTGCTCTTTTCTAGCTCTTTCCTCTCTTCCCAGCTCTTTCTCATTCCCAGGCCTTTCCCAGCCACGTGGAGTGCCAACCTTGCCTGGTCCCAGCAGGTCTACTGAATAAACCTACCCCTTACCTGAATACCACGTGCGTGCTGGTGCAGTTCTTACTCGCTACCTCTTTTTAAAAACCTAACAATATCTATGTGGTTGGTTGTTCATTCTTCTGAAGAGTATTAAATTGCACGCTTTGTCTGAATTTATTGATCCATTCTGTTGTTTGCTGTGTGTTTGGTTTTTTGTTGCTGTTATTTTTGACTGTTATAAATTGTGTTCCTAATGAATAGTCTCTATCATATCTACCATATAGATATATGAATAAGTTTTCTTGTATCATAGGATAAACACATGTTCACTGCCAAATAGTTTCCCAAATGATCGTCAATTTATACTCTAAATAATTGTGGATGAGAATCTGGTTGTTGCTTGTTATTTTTACTGTTTTGTTTTTTAGTGGGTAGATAGTGGTTTGACTTGCATTTTCTATGACAAAATTGTGTACTTTTCCACACAAGGGTTGATATTTGAGTAGCTTCTTTTGTAAAGTGTGTGTTTTGGGGTTTGTGCCCAATTTTCTGTTGGATGTCTATCTTTTTCTTATTGTTTAAAAAGAGTTCTTTGTGTATGCTGGGTAGTTTCTTCATTTTCTTATGATTTTTATGATCTTTAAATGTTCTGATTTATGCTAATTATGTGTTTTATATATTTTCAGGTATTTGTTTACTCTGCACTTTAAGCTCCTTTTTACTAATGCCTGGAAAGTCAGTATTCATCACTGTGGTGTAGTACTTGAGGCAACTTAAAGCAGGAAAGGATGCTTTTGGCTCATTGTTGGGAAGGCTCATTGGTTCTGGAGGTGTGGCAAGGCATTTCACTTACTCTAGGCCTAAAAACAATGAAGCTAACTGACGATGGACAAAATCTTTCCCCCTCTTAGTTGATTAACATAGGCATTTTTGTTACAGTGATGGAAAAAGAACACCCTCCAGAAAAAATTGATATATTTACTGGTATGATCTCTGTTGTTCTGCAACTAAAAGTGAAATATTCAGCAAGATGATAGCTTAAAATATCTCAGTTATCTTATAGTGAAAAAAGTGGATTTGGGATTTTGTCTAGATCCTGCTATTAACCAGGTTAGTGGTTTTGCCATCTGCTCCTCTGTTTCTTCAGTAAGAAAAGGGCTGAAGTCAATGCTGTATTTATGGGTATATGAACAACTAGGTCTTTAGAGGTTGGCTGAGATGTCTGTGGGAAACAAAGTCAAGAAAATAGTCTTCTAGCCAGAATCTCCAAAATAAGAAATAAAATATTAGCTGGAAGAGAGTGAGGGAAGGGATGATGTTGTTCAAAAAGAAATGTACTCTTTTTTTGGGGGAGGGGGGTCCGGTCGTGGGCCTGAACTCTGGGCCTGGGCGCTGTCCCTCAGCTCTTCAGCTCAAGGCTAGCGCTCTACCACTTGAGCCACAGCGCCACTTCCAGCTTTTTTCTTTTTGCTTATGTGGTGCCGAGGAATCGAACCCAGGGCCTCTGGCATGCAAGGCAAGCACTCTACCACTGAGCCACCTTCCCAGCCCAGAAATGTACTCTTTTTATGACTTATGTAACTGAAACCTCTCTGCACATCACCTTTATAATAACAACAACAAATTAACTAACTAAAGCAGAACTCATGATTTCCAAATGAAATAAATCAAACAAACCACAGTGGTCATCTTTGGGTAAGGTTACGAAAATTAACATGCAAAGGGAAAATTTGCACTTGTAGCCAGGTAGGTGTTAACCTAGCTATTTGGGAGACTGAGATCTAGAGGATCACAGTTCCAAAGTAGCCTGGACAGTTTTTGTTTTCATTTAAGCAGCAAAAAAGCCTGGCTGGAGGTATTGCCCAAGCAAGGTAATCTTAAAAGACTCTGAATTCAAACCCTAGTAGTGTCAAAACAAATGGCTAGATGTTTTTCTTATTTCTCCTACGTGGATTGTGCTTCAAAGAGCTTATAATGGGGCATCTTTTATACAAAAGTTTATATATAATTAGAATATCATCATTTTACTACTTCTAATAATGGGTCAAGCCAATGGCTATGAACAGATGTAAAACAATTAGGAGAAAAGCTAGTGGAGAAGTTCATAGTAGGTAGGTCAACAGTACCTGAAACCAACGATCAATTTCAGAGCAACACAAGAAGATGCTCTGGCCAGCACTGATGAGCTGTTAAGTATACAATCCCATCTATGAAGTATTTTTGCCAAAAATATTGAAGTTCAATCTATTCTGATCTAATGCTCAGTTTACAGGAAGAGCAAGAAAGCTACAAACTGCTAAGATACTCAGGCATGAATTCAGATCTGGGAAATTCTGCACTACAACTTGACCTAATTTCTGCAGCAGATGAAAGAAAAAAAGTATAGTTCATGTACCAATGTTTGGGTCCTATTTTAAATGATCCAACTAAATGGAGAAACCATATTCATACCAGACAATAGGGGAAATTTGAATTCTGGTCAGATAGTTGATATTGATACATTTAATTAAATTTTAAGATAGCTGATATTGCTATATTTAAATAATTTTTAAGTGGGATCTGGCCTTTTGGTTGTGGTAAAAAAAATGAGTAATTTCTTTCATAATTATAGTTGGAATAATGTCATACCTAGATTTGCTTCAAAATATTACCTTCTTTGCTTGTGTATGTGCTTAAAATTTTTCCATAGTTCAATGTTTCTTTGGCTGTACTGGAGTTGAGACTTAGGAGACTCTTATCTCCAGCTAACCAGCAAAAAATCCTAAGTGGAAGTGTAACTCAAGTGGCAGATGCCAGCCTTGAGCGAATATGAGGCCCTGAGTTCAAGTCCCAGTACTGACACAAAAAACAAAATAGGAAAAGGTAGTAAAGAGTGTGTGATAATTCCTTTAAACCATATGCTTATGATTTATACAGATTTTTGTATTTGTGACTGCCAAAAAAAGCTACTACAAATGGGTGACTTAAAATAACAGAAATGTATTCTTTAATTTTTTTGGAGGCAGAGTTGAAATCCCACAGAGCTGCCCACCATTTTGGAGGTTTTCAGGGAAATCCCACTCTCTGCCTCCTACTGGTATCTGTTGATATTGTTTGACTTGGGATTTCATCATGTCTCTGCCTCTGAGGTCACATTGCTTCTTCCTGTCTGTCTGCTCTCTCTGCCTCTGTTTTATAAGGACAGTTGTCATTGAATTCAAGACAAGTAGATAATCTGGGATGACCTCCTCATCCCAAGATTCTTAACCTAATGACATCTACAAACACCTTTTTTCCCCTCAGAATATTCACAGGTTCCTGGGTTTAGGAAATAGAAATACCTTCCCACCTTTGTATAGAGGGGTAACAGATACGTAAGTCAGGTAATGAATACCTTTCCTTTTGAATAGTGTCACCCCCCTTCATTTTCTCCCCCCTCCCACCAAGTTGTATAGTTAATTTCCAAAATATGTCTAGTGAGTAGCACTGCTTAGTTCACCATTTGTCCTACCATTTCTGTGATTTCCCCTTCTCCTCCCTAAGTCAGATAAGCCAAGACAAAGGATTCAGAAATCAAAAATAGCCATGAAAGGGGGGGGGGGGGGGGAAGAAGCAAAAAGAAAAATAAAAAGAACCACAGGGGCTGGGAAGGTGGCTCAGTGGTAGAGTGCTTGCAATGCATGCATGAGGCCCTGGGTTTGATTCCTCAGCACCACATAAGCAGAAAAAGCCAGAAGTGACTCTGTGGCTTAAGTGGTAGAACACTAGCCTTGAGCAGAAGAGCTGAGGAACAGTGTCCAGGCCCCATGACCGGCAAAAGAAAAGAAAAGAAAAAGAACCACAACAGTACAATAAGAAAAATCTCTTGTGCTGGGTGCCGGTGGCTCATGCCTGTAATCCTAGCTACTCAGGAGGCTGAGATCTGAAGATCATGGTTCAAAGCCAGCCTAGGCAGGAAAGTCCGTGAGACTCTTATCTCCAATAAACCAGTAGAAAACCGGAAGTGGCGCTGTGGCTCAAGCGGTAGAGCGCTCACCTTGAGCTGAAGAGCTGAAGGACAGTGCCCAGGCCCAGAGTTCAAGCCCTATAACTGACCAAAAAAAAAAAAAAATCTCGTTTCCATTTCTTGGAGTTCATTTCAATAAGCATCATTTTATATGATCATATGTATATAACTATTGAGCCCTTGTGATCCTCTCCTAAGAATATCCTCCTTTGGTCCCACTGTATGAATGTCCAAATATAGTAATTTTTTGTCTTTTACTATCCGTTGGGTTTACTTATAGATTTATAGTCACATTCTAGTTACCACAAATGAAGGAAACCATGCAACCTATGTTTCTTTGGGTCTGGCTTACTTCGCTTAATAAATTTTTTTTTCTGAGTCTTTCCATTTCCTTACAAATGGGGCAATGTCATTCTTTTGGATCAAGGCATAAAATTCCATTGTGTATAAATACCACATTTTCTTGATCCATTCATTCACTGAGGAGCATCCGGGTTGATTCCATATCTTGGCTTATAGTAAACAATGCTGCTTGAACATGACTGTGCTGGTGGTTTTAGTGTGGCCT
The DNA here is from genome assembly GCF_019054845.1 of Dipodomys spectabilis. NCBI lineage: Eukaryota > Metazoa > Chordata > Mammalia > Rodentia > Heteromyidae > Dipodomys > Dipodomys spectabilis. The sequence continues at coordinate 8,920,840 of NW_024870834.1, forward strand.
GGTTTGTGGTCAATTAGATTAATGCCCAGGAGTCGGATTGCTGGGTCATAGGGGAACTCTATGTGGAGTCTTTTGAGGAGTTTCCATACTGCTTTCCAAAGTGGTTGAACAAATTTACTTATCCACCAACAGTGTAGTAGAGTTCCCTTTTGGCCACATCCTGGAAATATCTTTTTGAGGGTCATCATTTGACCCATTTTAATGACATACCTGAATTTAAAGAAATGTACTCATTGTTTTACTCATGTAACTGTAACACCTCTGTTCAGCATCTTTACAATAAAATAAAATTAAAAAAATGGAAAGCTAGCAACTAAAAGAAGTAGTCTATCTTTATAAATTTGATATTAAAGAATATTATCAATTATTCCTAATGCTAAATATGCAGATTTTTAAAATTTCTTTTCCTGTGTGGACTTGTTACATAGACAAATCTAATCTTCCTACTTCTTTCCATCTGCACCTTCAATGCCTTAATCCCATTTGCCATATTCCATGGTGGTCTTACTGATATCCCTGACTTCCATATTTGCCTTGCTCTATTCTCTTCTTCAAACAGAAGCCACAGCACTAATCACAACACAACACAACAAAACTTTTCCAGGTATAACCACCACCCACCCCTTCCTTGCTCTGTCTCTGAAATGGTGTTCCATTGCTTCCAGAATAAAATGTAAATTCTACCATGGTGTCAAAACTGGAGTCATTCATTGCCAGACTCTGTCTCTGCTTACCTGAGACACTTACTTTCTTACTGATAAATGCCCTGATAGCTTCCTGTCAGTATCTTAGACATGCAAAAGCCAATCCCACTTAATGGGAGAAACCAAGTAGTCCTTAATGCTACAATTCTATTGATGATTGAACATATTATTGTTAAAAAATGAAAACAGTGGGGGCTGGGAAGGTGGCTCAGTGGTAGTGCGCTTGCCTTGCATGCCTGAGGCCCTGGGTTTGATTCCTCAGCACCACATAAACAAAAAGAAAAAATCTGGAAGTGGCTCTGTGGCTCATGTGGTAGAGCGCTAGCCTTGAGCTGAAGAGCTGAGGGACAGCGCCCAGGCCCAGAGTTCAGGCCCCACGACTGGACCCCCGCCCCCTCCAAAAAAAGTGATAGACCAATTAAGGAGGCCAGGCAGTGCCCAGTTGCTGCAACCCCACCCTCATGACTGAAGTACAGTTATTAATATCTCTTAACATTGCTCGCTCTCCTGCAACTCTATGCAGCTTAGACTTTGTAGTTCCTTACCATAGAAGTCTTAATTTTCTCCTTGTAAAATGTGAGTCGCAGAAAATTCTCATGATGATAATTATTTTTCAGAACACACATGTGGGGAAAACAAATGAGATTTATAAATTTAGAATCTAAGTTTCAGAATGTGGCCAAATAACTTGCATTTGTTACTTGTCTGAGGTTTTAGTCATTTTGGGCTTTCAGCTTAGAGTTCAAATAACTTGACAGATTAAAAAATTCTGTAATAATTTTTCCTATCATATTTATTTTAGAGGGAAGTACAGAGAAGGGTCTATTTTCTATATTACTTGCTAAAGGTCAATGTTTATTATTTTTGTTTGAAGGACAGCAGCAGGACATTCCAAGTCACCACCGATGGCATAATATTGTAGATTTAAAAATGTACCAGAAGCTTGCTTATGTGGTGGTGCCATGGATCATAGAGTACTTTTTACTGTCCAAGGTCCTGAAATGACACGATTTTTTTTTTTTTTTTTTTTTTGTTCTGAAGCTTTATGCATTGCTTGGAACTTTAGAGTGATTTATTCATCGAACAGGCACATTCAATCACCATATATACTCTTTTAAAGTGTTTATCTACAGTCAATACATTTGAATATTACTGACTGAACTGCTCCTGGATAGAGCAGTTTTATATGTGAGAGTACCATGTCTCTTAAGATATACTTTTCTAAGATAAAAAACAAAACAAAGCAAAACAAATTAATATGATGATGTTTGTGATTGTGGGGCCAGGGATCCTCTAAATGATTTCAAAACCATAAACCAACACGACTCCAACCTCAGCTAATACAAACAGACCTATTGGTAAATAAAAATTCTAAAAAATTGGAGTAGGGTCTCTAGGAATACAAATGGATCATATGGGTTGTAAAATACAAAATGATGGGTCCTAAACATAAAAAAAAAACCTGAAAAGTAACAGAGATGAGTGGAAATAAAGTTGTTTAAATGGCAAAGATAGAGGGTCAAGGAACAGGATGTACCAGTTCATGCCAGGCATGGTCACAGTGTAAAGACAAATGTAGAAGCTTTACATCTTTTTTTTTTTTTTTTTTTTGGTCAGTCATAGGGCTTGAACTCTGGGCTTGGGCACTATCCCTCAGCTCTTCAGCTCAAGGCAAGCACTCTACTGCTTGAGCCACAGCGCCACTTCCGGTTTTCTAGTGGTTTATTGGAAATAAGAGTCTCACGGACTTTCCTGCCCAGGCTGGCTTTGCACTGTGATCCTCAGATCTCAGCCTCCTGAGTAGCTAGGATTACAGGCGTGAACCACTGGCGCCCAGCCACATATTTTTTTTGGACACAAAAAAGTGAGAAAAAATTTTATCTGTAGATAATTATATGAAAGGATCTCAGGCTGAAAATACACACCTCCTAAAGAGGTTAATGAAGATATAATCATGCTATCTTTCAGAGTATTCAAAGGCAACAATTTTTTTGTATTTGCCAACTTTTAAACTAGTTTATTAGAGATTTAGCTTGTCTCTCTAAATAAGTATTCATTTGGAACTTTTACATCTTTTCTCTAGCTTTCTTAATAAAATAACATGCTAGTTAGCCAGAGGTAGAATGTAGCTATTCCTCCAAATATTTTAGAATTAACTTATGATTTCCATCACTCATGGCTTAAAAGCAATAGGGATATCATTATTATATTAAAAACAAGCTTAATGTTATGATTTAAAGAAATATGGATATGATGTTGCAGAATGATAGCACAGTGCTTTTTTTAAAAATGAGAACAATAGTAAATGAGATGCTGAAAATGCCCAATAATGACTAACATAATAATGTATTTTCTTTCTTAAAACAAATCTAAAATTCATTTGAATTCATCTATAACATAAAGTATGGAGATGTTTTCTCCCAAATTGACCCTGACTAATTAGAATTTATCACATAATCCTGTTTGCTGTACCTACTGGTATATCTTAATATAAGGGGTTACAACATACAGTTGTTTCTTTTTTTGGGGGGGGGTTCCGGTCGTGGGGCCTGAGCTCTGGGCCTGGGTGCTGTCCCTCAGCGCTTCAGCTCAAGGCTAGCGCTCTGCCACTTGAGCTACAGCGCCACTTCTGGCTTTTTTCTTTTTGCTTATGTGGTGCTGAGGAATTGAACCCAGGGCTTCAGGCATGCAAGGCAAGCGCTCTACCACTGAGCCACCTTCCCAGCCCTACAGTTGTTTCTTATGTGCACTGTATGTAGGTACCAGAAAGAGACCTAGTGGGAATTGAAATCCAATCCAAGTTTTAGACACCCTCTATGCTTCCCCTGCCATGTCCCTCATCCCCAAGGAGTATCCTGCTAGCTAACACTACAATACCATGGTGCTTTTGCCACCAGAAGGGGGCATCTTTCTCTAATTACTATGCAGACTGGTAATGACTTGCTTATGTAGGCAAGTTATCACATAGGCTAACAGTGATTATGTAGGCTTGAAATGGCATTGTTTAGATACTCACAGATACACTATTAGACTCTTGCAAGGTATTGCCGGTGGCAGATTTAACAGGGTAATTTCTGACCAGCTGAGATTTTTAATATTAATTAATTAAGTTGTGGTATTTCTTTTCTTTTCTTTTCCTTTCTTTCTTCCTTTCTTTCTTTCCTTCTTTCTTTCTTTCTTTCTTTCTTTCTTTCTTTCTTTCTTTCTTTCTTTCTTTCTTTCTTTCTTTCTTTCTTTCTTTCTTTCTTTCTTTCTTTCTTTCTTTCTTTTTCTTTCTCTCTCTCTCTCTCTCTTTCTTTCTTTCTTCCTTTCTTTTCTTTTCTTTTTTTTTTTTTAAAGAAAATGATTTTTGGGGCTGGGAAGTTGGCTCAGTGGTAGAGCGCTTGCCTTGCATGCCAGAGGCCCTGGGTTCGATTCCTCAGCACCACATAAGCAAAAATAAAAAAGCCGGAAGTGGCGCTGTGGCTCAAATGGTAGAGCGCTAGCCTTGAGCTGAAGAGCTGAGGGACAATGCCCAGGCCCAGAGTTCAGGCCCCACGACCGGACCTCCCCCCCCCCCCAAAAAAAAGAAAGAAAATTATTTTCTTTTAAGCCAAGGGAACCTGACAACAGGGCTCTTCTGAAACTTTTCTTGAAACAATCTTGACCTACATTTGGAAAGAAGTAAGACTTATCTTTTCTAGAAGATATAATAAGACTCCTTATATATTACAGTTAATCATCTTACCTCTGATTCCTGTTGAAAAGAGTGGTAAAGATCATTGGTTATTTTGCCTACCTGAGCAGATCAATATTTTAATACATGCCAGTAACATTAACTGGCTAATAAAATACATCAGAGTCCAAATATAAAAGTGTTATTGTGAGCTAGAAAAAAATTTTGTCAATACTCAGCATTATGAATCAAACAATGAAGAGTAGAGTAGGCTGAGCAATGTCATGGAGAAATTGTTAAAAGCCTAAGTAATTCCTTTAAGAATACATATGTAAGTACCTCAAAACAACTGTATACTTAGTGTGATTTCAGGGTCATAGCAAAAATTTTCTTTCTTCCTTTCTCATCCCCAATATTTTTTAAAAAATTAAAAAAATTAAAAAGTTTTATTGTCAAGGTGATGTACAGAGGGGTTACAATTATATAAATAAGGTAATGAGTACATTTATTTTTTATTTTTTTATTGTGAAAATACTGTACAGAGGGGTTACAATTACATGGCAAGATAATGAGTACATTTCTTATCAAGCATTGTAGCCTCCTCCTTTGTTTCCCCTCCCATCACTTCCCATCCGTCCCCCTAGTCCCCCTACCCAATCCTCCCCCCCCAAAGTTGTAAAGTTCGTTTTTGACATAATGACTTGTTCTTCTCATTGTTGCAACGTGAGTATATTTCTTGTTGAACTTGTTACCCCCTCCATCATTTTTCTCCCAGTTTCCCTCCCCAATATTTCTTATATTTAAGAATTGACATTGCCTGGTAATCTAAAACTTATTCACTACTTTGTCTTAAAGACTCACCTATTAAATATCTCTGGGGTGGGAAGAACATTGTCTTTGTTAATCAGTATGGAGAAAACATATTCTGGAAGGGACAAGTGTACAAGTAGACAGTACCTGAAGGTAGGACAATAAAATAGGGAAAAGACTGAGACAATTTCAAGTCCAAGTTAGATTAATTCTACACCAGATATCGATATCTTTATGTAATCAATTCTGTATGAGGGAATAATTTGACTTTAGAGATTGGTGGGCCCTAGACATCAGCCAGACAGCTGTGGTTTGATTTCTACTTCCATCTCTAACTAAGCATATTTATTTGGATAGGCACTGCTTCTCCAGACTCCAATTTCCTCTTCAACAAACATTTATGTGCCTAATACATGGCAGGTATTGTTTAAATGAAATCATGATAATCATAGTACTCATCATCTAGGGTTGTTATAAGAAGGAAATGAGATATTCTTAAAAATAGTTGCTGTGAGCTTGGCACAGAGTGAATAGAATCCTATGAAGCAAGTAATAGTAAGGATGCTCCCTTTCACCTGCACAGCTCTGCAGATATAAAGGACTTTCTCGTCTATTGTGTCCTTCCAGAAATCCTGAAAGGAGAGCTAGCCAATGTATTTAGTGCCCCATTTTATATGTGGGGAAGTGGAACAAAGCTTACTGCTTTACTTTGTTGGACTACCTACTGAGAAGGATGGTTGGCTGAGATATTTATAAGTTGGCCAAATGCACTGTACTTACTAGGGATCTCTATTTATAGATGGAGAAATTCAGTAAGTCTTAGATTTTGGTTTTCATTTTTAGAGCCTTGTAATAAAGATGCATTTAGGAAAAGTATGAGTTGGTCAAATGTTTGTGCATATTGGTAAAGGAGTAAAAAGTTACTAGATAGAAAGAAGAAGGCTCTGAACAATTCAATTTCTAACAAAGTTGGATGGATTTATTGTTGTTCATCTTTGGTGAATTATTAGAAAATTTAAGGAAGAAAGAGATTTAGACGAAGTAAGAATTTTTTTTACTTCACCGAAGTTTCTCGTGTTTTGGAAAAGACTGTTAATAAAGAGTTTGGAATCTCTTTTACTAGATCTATTAAATTAAAATGTCGGATAATCATATAAATTACAGTTTTCTTTAGAGGTGGAAACTGAATGAGGAAGTATTTTACAATGACTTCTTTCAACTTTAGTTCTAGAAGATATTTAGATGATTAGTAAGGGGGAAAGTTCTCATACCTTTACTAATATTAGCTTTAAAATTAGCAAGAATAAAATGCGCATAGCTCAATACATCCCAATATGTTAATATCCCCATTGGATATTGATTCTATGTCCTACCCACTATTGAGCCAATCCTTTTTTTTTGGGAGGGGGGTCCGTTCGTGGGGCCTGAACTGTGGGCCTGGGCTCTGTCCCTCAGCTCTTCAGCTCAAGGCTAGCACTCTACCACTTGAGCCACAGCACCACTTCCGGCTTTTTTTTTTCTGCTTATGTGGTGCTGAGGAATCGAACCCAGGGCCTCAGGCATGCAAGGCAAGCGCTCTACCACTGAACCACCTTCCCAGCCCCTGAGCCAATCCTTTCGCTCAGACTATTTCATCCTTTTTATCAGCTGAGTGGGAGAATCATCTGTCAATATGTCTAGACAGTACATCCTACTGAACGATTTTCAACTCTGCCCAAAGCTGAAAGACTCTAGGAATAAGATTTGCTTATAAACAAGTTATTGAAAACACATGCCCTTTACATGCCTTCAAGGTTTTGGTTCAAGCTTTCTTCGGCTAACATGAAAATAAGAGCTGATTTTTTTTTCTTAATGACTTCGACCTTGGTAAGGTTCTTATCTTTATTTTTTTTTATTTTATTTTTGTTGGTGGTGGGGTCTGAACTCTGGGCCTGGGCACTGTCCCTCACCTCTTCAGCACAAGGCTAGTGTCCTACCACTTGAGCCATAGCACTACCTCTGGCTTTTTCTGCTTATGTGGTGCTGAGGAGTCGAACCCAAGGGCCTCATGCATGCAAGACAAGCGCTCTACCACAGAGCCACCTTCCCAGCCCCATGGGTGCTGAGCTTTTGTGCTCAAGGTTAATGCTCTACCACTTTGAGCCACAGTTTTTGAGTGACTAGTTGGAAATAAAGAGTCTCATGGATTTTCCTGCCAGGCTAGCTTCAAACTGTGATCCTCAGATCTCAGTCTACTGAGTAGCTAGGATTACAGACATGAACCACCCAGTGCCTGGCTAAGGTTCTGATTTTTAAATTGTAAACCCAGTATGTATGTGTGGAACACTCATCTATGCCTGAAAAATGTCTTTTTAGGGAGTAAGAAACAAAACTAACTTCTTTGAGGAAGAGAGACACTTGTGTGAGTGGGGAATCTAACTCTTCTATTTTGAGAAAATTGTATGCAGAATGTGGTGTTATTTTAATATCTTGCCAGCCAAAAAATATTTTTCCCTTTCCACTCAACTTTAAAACTTTATTTATTTTTATTATGTAGTTGTACAAAGGGATTTCAATTCCGTAAGTCAGGTTATCAGCACATCGCATCTTGGCCAGTCACCCCTCCCATTGTCTTCCTCATGTTTGCCCCATCCTATCCCTACTTTCAAGTTATGTAGTTAAGTTTTACATATTGTACACTGGATAAATGACTGTATTTGCTCCTCCTTCCTCTTCCCATTCCTGTGCCTCCTCTCCTTGCCTTACCCAGCACGGTTCAGTTCTCTGATTTTCATTTTGTTGAACAGTTCATTAGTTATTCAAAGGAGTTACATTACTGAACTCCCCACCTAAGTATAGTATCATTAGATCAATTTGTTTGTGGGTAGATGAATATAACTCTGTATTTGCTGTCACGTATCTTAGATTTAAATTACACATATGAAAGTGTGCACCATTTTGTGTCTCTGAGCCTGACTTATTTTACTTCATAGTTTTCTAGGTCCATTCATTTCCCTGCAAATAACAATATTATTCTTTCTGATGGGCGAGTAAAATTCCATTATATATCAAAGGTATCTAATAAAGGGACATAACTAAATGCTGTCTTTGATTAGATCCTGGCTGTCTTAAGTCAATGTATGCTTCTACTACAAACTACGTTATAAATAGAAATGTGTTTCTCAGGTTCTGCAGGCTGGGAAATATTCAATCAAGTTTCCCAAAAAGTTTGTTAGCTGGTATGCCTACTGTTTGCTTCCAAGATGGCACCTTCTTTCTCAGCATGTGGGACTGAAAGACACCTTTAAATAAAGAGCCTCTTCCATGATGATGGAGACCTCCTGTCTTTAAAGCCCCACCTCTTAGCGATATTGCTTTAAGGATTAAGTTTTGACATGGATATTGGAAGGACATAAACATTTAAGACATAGTTCTATTCTTTACGAAACAGCTATGATTTTTCTTGGTGTTTTAAGATTTTTAAAGTCAAGGGCTGGGAAGGTGGCTCAGTGGTAGAGCGCTTGCCTTGCGTGCGTGAGGCCCTGGGTTCGATTCCTCAGCACCACATAAGCAAAAAGAAAAAAAAGCCGGAAGTGGCGCTGTGGCTCAGGTGGTAGAGCGCTAGCCTTGAGCTGAAGAGCTGAGGGATAGTGCCCAGGCCCAGAGTTCAGGCCCCACAACCGGACCCCCCCCCCCAAAAAAAAAAAAAGATTTTTAAAGTCAAAACTTGAGGGCAAAATGAGATATTCCAGCTCAACCTTAAAACAAATGACATTGGGTCATGTTTTGGTGGAAACCCAGAGCGAGGAAATCATTTTATAACTTGTTTTATAAGAAGCAAGATTATAACTTTGTACATTTTGGTAGGATGCTTGGCACAATGCCCAACAGGAGCTTAAATAATATTTTCTTCTTGGCTAAGATTTAGAATAGGGAAATTTAGGAGGGAAAAAGATTGTAGTTCCTGGTTATAAAACATGTTCATCAGCCTGAAGCTTTAATTACAACTTCTTTGGAGTTTATAGTATGTTATCCTCATGAATCTCCAATCAGAGATTTGAATCATTAAAATAAATCTGCAGGATTTATGCATAGCGTTTGTTACTGAGCAACTAGCTCCGTTCCCTACACCCCCCACCCCCAGTTTTCCCCTTATTTCCCCTATCCTTTTGCTGCTGCGGTGGCTGGCTTTTCCAAGCCAAAGCCGAGCCCAAGATTAGGGCAACATATACTTAAGGTTAGGTTTTTGCAGATGCTGGTTGGGACATGAAGACGAATGTAGGAGAGATGAAATGCTGAGAACAATGCAGAAACAATGCAGGGCGGTGGAAGAGGTTTAAGCTAAGGATAATGTATAACCCCATCACTTTCCTTAATCAGTGGGAAAGCATAGTGTGTGTGTGTGTAACAAAAAGATAAGGAAACGATTGCAGTTCTTTTTTTTAAAAAGAGGACTGGGAAGAATCTGGCGGGCTAGAACTTCTTCTTGACTTTAGGGAGAAATGACGAAACCAAAGAGAAACAGTTCAAGGCAGATAGACGAATTCATTCTGCGATTCCTGAATTTCAAAGCAGGTTCCAAGGAGACCGGCCCCCTGTTCTTCTGTTTGCCAAACCAGGAATAAACAGGATCTCCCCAAGCTGCGACTCCCTGCGACTGGACTCTCTGAACCCGTAAATTTCTCCTGCGCACCCCCCCTCCCCAAATGGCTAAGCTGCTCCTGGCCAGGCACCCAGTGAGACTCCCCCGAGGTGGCGGGTACCCCCCTCCCCCGCCGTTGGGTCTCACTGCTGCTGGTCGGGCTGCAGTGTAGCCAGGGAGTCAAAGCGCGAGCCAAATGCAAGGCAAACTTCAGCGCCAGGCACCCGTGGGGCTCGGGGGCTTCCCCAGCCCTCCCACGCCAGGCCACGAGGCGCGCTAAGAGTAAGTGGTGCAGAACATTGCTGCGCTCCTTGGGGTGGCGGGGGTGGAGGGGGGGCAGGTTCTGGGCTGCAGAGACCCGGGCTGCAGGCAGCGGGGCAGCGGGCAGCAGGGTAGCATCCTCCGCTTCACCATCCAATGCTGCCAGGCTGACACTCCTGGCCGTGGGGGGCGGGGGGGGGGGAAGCCGCGGGAAAGGGGGGGGGGGACCGGGAGACTTTGCGCCACGATGCTTTGTTTTCCTGCGGCAGGAACGCGAGGCGGTCCCTTTCCACCTCGCTTCACCCGCCCCGTAGCTTTAGCCATGGAAGTTGGAGAGGCGCAGGGGGAGAGGGGAGCACTTGGGGCGGCGATTTTTCTGGATGCTATTGCTCTGCACGGGTCACTTCTTCCCTCCTGCTTTGGGTAAGTGGAATCAGTCCATGAATGATCACCGGGTGGTGGAAAAGGGGGAATGATAGGAGTGCCAAGGGTTCATGTGTTAAGTTTTTTATTTCTATTTTTTGGGGGGAGGGGGTCTTCCACCCCTTCCCTCGGTGAAGTTCATCCCACCCACCTACCGCAGGTTCAGAGGAGCTGCGTTTGATCTATGCACGCTGGAGGAGAGGTTGGGATTTATTTACTTATTTACTATTGGCGGATCTTGTTTCCTCCCTTTACAAACTTGTCTTTAAACACACCAGGAGAAGGGAGAGTCACAGTGGAGGTAAGAGCCAGCCGGAGAAAATGGTGGTGGCCAGTGGAAAGCAAAAGGAGAGGTAAAACATGTCTTGATGTATCAGGGACAAGCGACTTGTACAATTCTTTAAATCAGAGAGTAGTTCTGGAGACTATGGTACTCCTCAGCCAAACAGGATCCATCTCACATCTCCCAGCATCCCTCCTCAGCTGCCTCATTGATGGCATTCTAGGTAAGGTCTTTTATTAGCCAGAGGCCAAAATAACTTCTAAAGAGGACCCGAAACGTTTCTGGCACATGAGCACTCTTCAGTCCATGCTTATTAATTGCCTGAATAACCATGCACCCTAAGACTGCATTTTGTGCCTTTGAAATTTGCCTTGGATAGGGAGCCAAGGACCTTATGCTAACCCCCAAATGCAAAGATGGCCCAGTTTACTTTGCAAAAGAGGAGAGGAGGCCGGAGTCTTGGATACTATAATACTTGGCCCGTTATTGCCCCTCAAAGGACCCATTTAGCAAGTTCATGGTCAGAGTCACCCATCTAGGGACCAGATGAGCTCACGAAGTGTGAGCTTGGTGGTCAGGCAAACTTGGGTTTGAATCTCCATGTTGCAACTTTGGAAGTGTTTTTTTTTTTTTTTTATTATTATCCTCCTGAGCCAAGTTCTTATCAGTAAAAGGAGGTCAGTGGGAGTTTCTTCAAGGAGATGTAGGAAGATGGGTGGAGGAGAAATAAGGTGAAGGGGTATTCAATAAGCTCTGTCTTTGCCTACTCTACCTAGGAGGGCCGGGAGAGAAAGTGTCTTTCCCTGCTGACACAGCTCTGATTGACAGGGGTAAGAATGTTTCATTGCAGTCGCTGGACCGAAGCCCAGTTCTGGTGAGCAGTTTTAGAGAAGGCAGGGTAGGGCTTGAAAATGCTTCTCACAAGCACTGTCCCTGGGCTGGGGAACTGACTTTCCATACATACTCAAGTTCCTGGGGGTACCCAGACAGGAGAAGCAAAAATTCTGTTTCTCTCATTTCTGTGTCTAACCTATAGTCTTCTTCTAGACCAAAAGACATAAAACAGGGAAACTGAGTCCCAAGAAAGTAGCTCTGATGAACCCGGGGACCCCTCCCAAAGCTCTGAGTAGTAAGAGCAGAACCAATGCCGTGGGTACCAGTTTTGCTTGAACAGCATCTACAGAGAACTCAGGGCTCAAGCCTGGGCTGCCTGTGGAGTAAGTGACAAAGCACTTTCCCATCATTTCCCACACACCACAGGGGATCTCCATGGGTGTGCTAGAGGGGGATTGGTGATGAAAAAGACTTTGCTGATCCAGGGCTCCCCAAGGCCTGAAGGTACCTGTGAGTTCATGCAGTTCAGAGAGGAGGGTTTAATTAATTATTTTAACTACAGCTATCCAGCTTGGTTTGCTTTCTCTTCCATAGGTAAAGGCAACAATATAGCAAACCTGAGGTCATCCCAGGAGGAAAGGTCCCTGTCTATCTTCTGTGCTATGTAGCCAGCACCTAGTAAGTAGGACAGGTTTGGCATAATACATATACGTACATCTATATGTATATATACACACATGTACATGTATATAAACACAATGAACATATGCATGTACATACATAGAGGGCAAACAAGGGATCTATCTCTCTCTATAAATATGTAAAATGAACAATGAATTTAAAAAATCTGTAAGCTAGGCTATGGACCTAAAGAGCTTCCTGTCTAAGTATTTCCTGAACATCTATAATGTACAAGGCACCCAGGGAATTAGTAAGCATCGCTCATCTTGATACTTGCCCATCCAAGGGCACCTCGGGACGATGTGGTTTTTCTGGAGATGCAGCTTCCACCACAAACCCCTGTAGGGTTTCCAGCAGGGGCAGCGGGCAGGGTGGTGGCCTGGGCAGCGATGCACCAGCTTTAGCCTCTTTCTGGCCACGTGGGGCCTCTTTGCACCTGCCGGTGATGGGCCACAGCTTCCCCGGGCTGCCCGGCCTTGGCAACTCTTTTCCTCCGGGGCCAGGCGCCTCTCTCCGGCCCCCCTCCCCAGTCTCTCCGGGCCGGGAGCCCCAGTCGGGCTGCAGGTAGCTGGGGAAGGGAACCAAAGCAGCGCCCGGGGAGCTGGCGTCCCGGATGGGGGTGACCGCAGGCGACGGAGCGGTCCCAGAACAAAAGACGCATGGCTGGCACTGGCTTCCTCAGAGTGCGGTGGGGCCGTGGGTTCGGGGCTCGGCAGGCACGGGAAGAGGACTGGAGTAAAACAAAAATGAAGTGACAAGAGGAGAGGGTGCTCAAGGTGGAGAGTGGTGAGAAGAGGTCACCCCCCCCCTCCCGCCCGCCCCCAGGCCGAGGTCTGCGGCGGGGCGCCGGGGCCCTTCCCGCGCCTCCCGCAGAGGCTCCGGGCAGCCAAGCGTGTCTCCGGCTGCAACTCTGCGGAGTCCGCCCGGATCGCGGCGGCCGAGCCAGTGAGTAGCCGCGCATCCTCACTCCTCGCCCCGCCCGGCCCCCCGCCGCCCTCCGCACCCTGGGCCCGGGCGTCGGGGTGTTGGACCGGCGATGGGGTGGGAGGGGGTTGGGGGCTCCGCGGCGCGCAGCCCTGGAGGGGGCGCTTGGGTCTTCTGCGCGCGCGCGCGCGCACTGCACCTGCCGCGCGCCACCGGGTGGTCGCCGGGCTCCTTCCGCGCGCGCCGCGCCAGGCTTTCTGTCCAATGGCTTTCGAGGGGTGGGGAGTGTGTGTGAGGGGTGGGGGCGGCGGGGGGGGGGGAGGGTGTCTGGGTTTAGGGTGGGGCGTGTGCGCTGACGTGCTCTGCTGGGGCGCGGGTCCGAGTGTGTGTGTGTGTGTGTGTGTGCGCGCGTGTGCGTGCGTTCACGCCTTCCCTGGCCGAGTGACACTGCGGTGGGCTTCTCCCCAGCCCCGGCCTTCCCGCCCGGCCTCCACTCCCCCCTCCCCCGGCCCACACGGCTCTGGCGACGCAGATTGGCTCTCCCGTCGCCAGCCTTCCATCCATCCCTCGCCCACCCGTACTTTTTCTCTCACCCATTGGGCTGCAGCCGGCCGCCCCCACCCCACACGCCGCCCGTCCAAACACCGCAAGCCGTCTCTCCCGGCTCCTTTCCTACCCCAGGGCTCCCCGCCACACCTGCCTGCCTTTCTCCGCACGCCACCCCGCCCCAAGGCTCCCAGATCCTGGGAAATTGTTTCCCTGGACTCCCGGGGAAAGCGTGTGGACTTTTATTCTTATTAATTATCATTATTATTATTGTGGTTGTTGTTTGGATTTCTTGTCATTTCCTCCCCCTTTTGGGCAACTGGAGCAATGAAATTTCCAATCGAGACACCAAGGAAACAGGTGAACTGGGATCCTAAAGGTTGGTATTTCTGACTTGGGGGGGCGTCCTTGCCCCCTCCCCCCCGCGCCCCCGATCTGCTGTCCTGAGAGTGTGCGCTTCCACGAATCGAAGCGCTTTGGGTCTTGGTGGCGGGCGGGCCGGGCGGGGCGTGTGTCCTGGGGCTGGGAAAGGCGCCCGGGAACCGCAGCGCCGTGGGACGAGGGCGGAGGCAGCGTGGGTTCGGAACCTGCCTGCCTGCCGCGAGCACACGTTCATTTGTCCTTCCCGGATCCTTTCAAATCCTATTTAAAGACACACCAAGCCGGCTGTTTCGTTGGAAATCGCACCCAGTCTGGGTATTTGCTTCTGACTTGGGGTGTGCAAGCGTGTCTGTGTGTGTACGTGTGTCCTTTGTTTCTGGTGATCTTTGTCTCTCTGGCAGATGGGTGGGGTGTCGCCCCTCCCCGGACCTGGAGGAGCAGCAGCACACGCCCTGGGTGTCCTCAGGGGGGAAGGTTTCCCAGCAGCAAGTGAGACTCAGGTCTCACGCCGCAGCTGTCCCCCCCCCCCCCCATGGCCCTTTCTCCTAGAGCAACACAGAATAATGAAGCCCACAGGGCCTCCCCAGTCTTGGCTCAATCTTATTCCTAAACCAGGCAGCTAGTTTGGCTTAGGCTGGAGTAGAAGAGGGTGGGGAGCAATTGTGGGGAAGGGCGTGGCTGGAAAGGGAAGGGGAAGGGCCGGGCAGCGTGGCCACCCAAGCAGTGGCATGGTGGACATGCTTCTACCCAAGTGAAACCCTGTCCTCCTTCCGCCCCCCAGCAACAGGGAGGACTGTGTACCTAACGTGAGTCACAGAGCCTGAAAGCAGCACACAGGTTCCTCCTAGGGACCCGGTAGGGCATCAGACCAAGTTGAAATCATGCGTCTAGTTGTGAGAGGAATACACTATAAAGATGCTCCCTTAGCTCTGTTGACCACTGAATTGGGCCAGGCATTAGCTCTGTGTGTAGTGCAGTTTGAAATTTGTTTATTTGCGGTGTGTGTGTGTTTACTTTTCTTTGTGAGTGCATTTCTTTTCTTCTGCAGACTGGAGCCAGGAAACCTGAGAGGTGGAGGAAAATGTCTTATGAACTGACTGGCTATTGAAATTGAGGGCTGTCCTTGTGAAACACTGAGATGTTTTGTGAACACTTTAAATGCGACCTCAACCTGCTATTTTTGTCTGTCTCTCAGTGTCTGGAAATATAGACATTGTGTTTTTATTTCTGATCCCTTCAGAATGTATTTGTTAAATCTCAACTTCACAGCCAGCACAGTCCTGGGCACTGGAAATGCAGTCAGAACAGCAAAGAGGAAAGTTTTGACTTTTTGGAATTTATGGCTGGAGAGACATCTAAATCAATCATTGCATGGAAAAGTTGATGTATATGTTCCATAAGTATCAGGGTTGTGTGTGTGTGTGTGTGTGTGTGTGTGTGTGTGTGTGTGTGTGTGTGCCCATACTGGGGCTTGAACTCAGGGACTTCGCCACTGTCCCTTCGCGGTTTCACTCAAGGCTAGAGAGCCATAGGTCCACTTTTGGCCTTTTGCTGGTTAACTGGAGCTAAAAATCTCACAGACTTTCTTGCCCAGGGTTGGCTTCAAACCATGGTCCTGAGATCTCAGCCCCCTGAATGGCTAGCATTACAGGCATGAGCCACTAGTGTACAGCTTCACTGAAGTTTTAAGAACGTTAGATCAAAGGCATAGACAAAGACCAAGGGAGAGATGGTCAGAGAAGGCTTCCCTGAGAAGTAAGTATGAGTCATTTGTCCAATGAGAAGAGGAAGTATTTACAGAAGAGGAGTCAGCAAGTGCAAAGGATCTGGGGCAGAAAGAGTAGGTGTATATCAGGAAATAAAAGGAGGTTCCCATGATTGGAGCAGAAACCAAGGGAGCCTGTGTGTTTTGAGACATGAATAGGAGATGCATAGGAACAGATTCTAAAGCCCTAGTGTTGGAAGTAGGGGGAGGGGGAGGGAGGGGAGGGAGAGCATAGTCTTTATTTTAAGCCCTGAAGAAGAGTGCTGTGATCTGAAGTACATTTCAAAACCAGCGCCAGGTTGGTCTTCTTTTTATGTCGGACCACATGCAGTGGTGTAAGGGCGGGGATGGTAGCCACAGGGGATGGAGAAGTGGATGGAGTCTGAGCTAGAAAGGACATGAAATGCACAGGTGGTGTGTGAATGAAGAGTGGTCACCATTTGGAACAACTGGGCGGGCCACCAGGTCAGGGCCATGGTAGAGAAAATGCAGGTGTGCAGCCGAGGACTGGCTGAGTGGGAGATGGCCTGTGTGTGTCCAGGGTGTGTCAGGGGTGGCTGTCTAAGGAGGCCGTGGAGAGCTTCCAGGGCCTCTGGTAGAGGGATCACCGTGGGACTTACCTTGTGAAGCAGGCTGGAGCTTTTCAAATCCACTCCGGGTGGATCATCATTGTATATCTTCATGTCCCAGGGATGCCTGCACATGAATCTCTCATACTTTCTAGCCTTACACAGTGAAGAAAGTGGGCCGGGAACAGCTACAGTTACAGCCCTCAGGGCGATTATAAAAGAGACCGCTAAACCTTGTCGTGGTTCCCTCAGGAAACTGAGATAGGCAGGATCTTGGTTTGGAATCAGCCCAGGCTAGAAAAGACTGCAAGACTCCATCTCCGATCAGCAAATATACTGGAATAGAGATGTGGTTCAAGTGGTAGAGCAGCAGCCAGGAGTGGAAAAGCTGAGCGAGAGCTCAGTTCCATCCCTGACTCTGGCACCAAACACACACACACACACACACACACACACCCTCAATAAAAACAACAGTGAGTGCAGAAGCTCACCAGATGCTTCATGTGTATTACTTCATAGTTATTTTTACAATACTTACTTGACTTCATGATTGTCCCATCTAACGCTCACTTGCCATCAGGACACTAAGCTGCCTTTCAGTGAGGCGATGGTATTCCACATGTGCTGTCCTGAAGGTGGAGGTGACAGTCATGTCCTGGCTAGGCCACAGGGGCAGGAGGAGGGTGGGGAGTGGGTGGTGTGTCTCACGCCTGGATAGAATCGTGCACCACATACCAGTCTAATGCTTTGTGTATTTTAATACACTTTATCTTTACAAACATCTTAGGGCTATCCTTTTGATCCTGTTTGGTGGGGTATAATGGACTACCATCTATCGAGGTTCTTAAGCACTCTTCTAGTTTGTCTCTGGTCTTCCAGAGTCCCCAGACTGGAAAAAATTTGTTGGAGGAGGGAAAAGAAGAGAAAGAAATGGAAAGAGTTAGAAAGAGAGGGGAATGGGAAGCGTGAGGAGGAAGAAGGCAGTGACTTACCTCTTTGCTCCTTTCTCCACTTACCCATTTAGCAAAGGCACCACGCTGTGGCTAGACTGTGGGTGTGGGTTGAGGTTCACACACCAAGGATGCTTAACAGGATGAAGAAGGGGGATGTAGCATAGCAATGGGAAAAGTGGAAGGATAGTTCACATTACAGGGTCTACAGGATTTTGCTGTTAACAGACAACCCTTAGGTTGAGGAAGGAAGTTGTAATTATGATGTTTTGCTCACAGCTACATTACCTGTCAATTTAAAGGCATCAGATGAAGGTAGTTTTAGAACAGATTGGCTTTGATTGCGCTTGGGTGAATTAAACAGAGCACTATCAAGAGGTGGAGGTGCAAAAAAAAAAAAGACTTAAATATAAAGCGATTAGACTCTGGTGAGCTATGTCCTTTCTCCGTAGTTAGAGAAGCCAGCCTTCCACAAATAGGAGGACTGTTTCGGGAGCACCTGCACAGACGTAGATTGGTGCTAAGTCTTCGCTGTCACAGCAGAATTTACATGCGACTTAAGTCAAAAGCAATCCCTCTCTGCTTAAAATGTGGGCTGGCTTGCTTTTGTTGTTGTTGTTGTTGAGATTCAGAGCTTTTAAACATTAATGAGAGCAGCAAAGAGTCTTCCTATGGCTCGAGGCAGACAGATCAATATAGGGTTAAGCAAGTCTGGATTTGAAGGCTGAAGAGTTAGGCTCTAGAATGAGCGGTGGAAACAGTTCGCTGTGTGACTCTGGGCGGCTCACAGCTTGTCTGGGCTTCGTTTTCTGTCTGTGTTAGAAAGGGTCTTTCCACATCGCCTTCTCTCTGGCTTTCTCTATTCCTGCAAGTGACCTTGGAGCCACTTGGCTTTTTTTTTTTTCTCAAATAAATCATCCTAGTCTCTGCCTCAGGGCCTTTGTGCTTGCAGTTTTCCTCAGTGATCTGGAATATTCTTTCTTCTGTGTCACACTTGATGCCAGCATGTGAACTCCACCATGTGCAGGGACTTAGCCTGTCTGGTTCATTGTCATACTCCCAGTGCCCCACGACGTGCCTGGCACCCAGTAAGGAACTCAGCAGTCCTTTATTGAATGAATGAATCAATGAATGGATCCAAGAGGAGTCAAGGCTCTGAGAATCATGTAAAATCCAGGCCGTCTCTGACTACAGATGCCAAGGTGCAAAGAAGGAGAAGAGAAGATAAATTTTAAGTAATCCACTTTCAGAAAGGACACTGATGTCACTTAGTCTCAGGCCTCAGTGTCCCTTTTTTGCCCTTTCCTCCCCTGTTTACCAAGAGTGAGAAGGCTGAAGGGGAGGGAGTAAGGTGGAGATGGTGGTGGGCTCAGGTAGCCTGACAAAGATATGATCAGCGTTCTGTTACTGATGGACCACAGCAGCTCTGGCCGGGCAGCTATTTTTAGATACTTGTGTCCACTCAAGAAAGAAGCAAAACCACAGAACTAGAGATGGATTGTTTAAAAGAAAGCTGCAGTTTTAGTGGATGTTTTTAACACAGAATTCCAGAGAGGCTTTTCCTCTCTCTCTCTCTCTCTCTCTCTCTCTCTCTCTCTCTCTGTGTGTGTGTGTGTGTGTGTGTGTGTGTGTGTGTGTGTAAAGCACCTCTCAGTTTACAGAGCACTTTTTATAAATGATCACAGAATTCCAGAGAGGCTTTTCCTCTGTGTGTGTGTGTGTGAGCAAGTGTGTGTGTATAAAGCACCTCTCAGTTTACAGAACACTTTTTACAAATGATTTCATTGCCCTTTAAGGAACCCTGCTTTTGAAGATATTAGAGCCTCGGACTTACAGATGGTAAGTTGAAAGGCTGGAAGGATAGATACCTTGTTTGAGGTCCAAAGCTGCAGACAGAATGGGGCCCAACCGAGGCCTTTTGATGCTTTCGTTCAGAGCATTTTCCCTCATGTTCTCCTTCCTTCTAGGGCCTTTGTCCACAGTTTCCCATTTCTTCTAAGAAGAAGGTATACCTTAAAATTTTCTCTGGGTGTTTTAGAGGAAACTGTGTCTCCTATGATTGGCCAGTCCCAAGCCACCGGTTGTTTTCAGCAGGTTGTACTTGTACAAACTGTCTTCTTCATGTCCCAGGACTTGAGCAGCCAGGTCCTGGCTGGAAGGAGATTCAATGTGAATGGATTCCATATATACGTAGTGTCTGAAGGGGCTGTTTTTATTAATCTGTTTCCAAACACACATTAGCTTAGTATAGATTTTCTAGAAAGAAAACCATCTATTTTTGATGTGCTATCCAATTTCAGCCAGACTGCTTTCCAAATGAGATTGATAATGTACCCAAATCACCATAATTATCCTAGAAAGTACAGAGGAATGATGGTCCAAAGAGCTTCTGGGCCAAGATTTAGCTTAGACTTCTTTTCCACTGGGGTCTAAGGAAACGTCATCATTGCTTTGCCAATCCCAGCAATCACTGGCTGGAATGCATGCTGAGTAGGCTGGGTTTGTTGTTCCATCTAATTTCCAGAATACATGTGCTTTGGTGTTCTCTGGAATCAGGTGCATTAAAAAATACAGTCTTGGCTGGATACTGGGAGCTCATGTCTGTAGTCCTAGCTATTCAGGAAGCTGAGGTATGAGGATCAAAGTTTGAAGCCAGCCTGGGCAGGAAGCTGAGGTATGAGGATCAAAGTTTGAAGCCAGCCTGGGCAGGGAAGTCTGTGAGCCTCTTATTTCCAATTAACGAGCAAGAAATCAGAAGTGGATCTGTGGCTCAAGTAGTAGAGGTTTAGCCTTGAGTGACAAAGGTCAGGGATAGCACCAGGTTCCTGAGTTCAAGCCCCAGTATGAACACACACACACACACACACACACATATGAATCTTGTCCCCAGTTGTGAACCTTCCCCTGGAGCTGAGATACAATGCAAATTAATATTGTACAGTGAACTAGTGAGCTCCATTTTACTTTTAGTCAATAGGAGGATGGGAGAGGGAGGAGGAAAGGAAGAGGGATAGGGAGAAAGAAAGAGAGAGGAGAGAGCCAGGTGCTAGTGACTCATGCCTGTAATTCTACCTACTCAGAAGGTTGAGATATGAGGATTGTGGTTCAATGTCAGCCCAGACAGGAAAGTCTGTGATACTCTTATCCTCAATTAACCATCAAAAAGCTGAAGAGGAGAGTGGCTCAACTGGTAGAGCAGTAGCCTTAAGCAAAGAAGCTCAAGAACAGTGTCCAGGCCCTAGTTCAACCCCAGGACCAGCACAAAGTGAGGGTGAAGGGAAGGAAGGAGGAAGGGGGTAGGGGAGAGAGAGAGAGAGAGAGCGAGCGAGAGCGAGAGAGCAGTTTACTGACAGCTAATTAGAAGGTTTCACTTCCCTTGGCAGAAGCAGAAAGGTGAGCAAATCTGAGTCTCTTTTTAAAAACTCAGGTTCTTTTCATAAAGGGTAATGGTTGAGTGGCTCAGATAGGGTCAGAATTGGTTAGCAGCTCAACACTGCATGGCTTGGTTATGGAATCTACCTGACTGTGGCCTTGGGAAAGTCTACCGTGTTTGTTACACTCCCCTGGCTGGTTTCTGTCCATACTAATAATGGAAGTCTAGGAGCCCATCTACTCCTGGTTTCTGGTCCCCTGGCTCCTCTCAGGGGAAAGCTGCTGGTGTTACACTCTAGAACATTTATTTGTGGTTTATGGGCAAAGTTTGAGATTTGTTTCCTTTCTCTTAAATGCCATTGAAAATGGAGGACTTTATAATCCTCCACTTAAGATTGAAGGAAAGGGGTTGAGGATGACAGCCATTGCCAGATTGTGTCTTCTTCCTCTGCCATCTGTAGGTTCAGAAGTGTAAGAGGGTGGGCATTAGAGCTTGAGAGAGCCATGTTAGGGAATGATTAGACTGAAAGGAATTCTAGTTTTTGTACTGCTAATACTTTTTTTCAATCACTTCCTTCTTTCCATGGAGGGAAATTGGAAGCAGAATGGAAAGGTGGAAAATGGCATTGAGGAAGAAAACATAAGATTTGCTACTATGTATAGTAAGAGGATAATAGGCACTTTCCCTTCATTCCTCCCTTTCTTCTTTACTTCCTTTGTCCCTACCACATTCTCGTTTCATTCTGTTCTCATTTGCTATGTCTTCTGCAGAGAAGCCTCAATTTCTTCTCCTTCTGAAATGACCACACCTAGCATTTTTTTTCAGTTTAAAAAGGAAGATACAGGAAGAGACAATGAGATATGCTTGGGTAACAGAGACCTTTGATCTTTGTCGATCGGCTTGAAGTGCTCATATTTGTAATTCTGACATGTAATCTAGCAACACTGTTATTAGTGAGAAAAGAAGTTTCATATGTACAAACAGACATGGAGGTCCCCAGAGTTACAATACACCAAGTATTTTAGCGGGACAACAATAACATAGTGGAACTGACTGACTTTAATGTGACATGATCCCAACAGGCTGTATACAGATGCTGGGTGTCAGGTCTGATATTTGACAATTGAGCATTCACCTTCTCTGCCATGGGAGACAAGAAGGCAGGCACCAAACAATGCAGAAAAATGGTGAGGAAAAGCTGAGAGATGAAAAGATTTTTGTGAATTTATTGGTAACTGGATACCATCTATTTTTACCCCTTTTAACCATGGATCAGCCTGGGTCAGCTCCTGGATGTTACTGTTGACAGTATTGCTTTGGGTCAAAGGCATTCACTTCTATGCTTTGTATTTGGAGCCAAATGGGAAGTCGTGAGGGGAGATCTGGTGGAGCATGAATGTCTCTATGACCACCTGATAGGAGATTAAGTGCTGATGACAGCCATTTAACCTTGATTCAAGGCAAGATGTCACAGTCTGTACAATGTCAGTGAGGGAGGACCTGGGATCCAGAGCTGGTCCTACCACTCCAGTGGAAAAGAAGGGAGTCAGGCTGTTGATTAAGGCCATATTTTTTTTAAATTGAGGTGCATTATGTAGTTAATAGTAACTGATTTGGACAAGCTGCCTCATGTCTCTGCGTCTTGGTCTTCTCATCTGTAGGATGGAAGAATTATAGCCAGTACATCCTAGGTTTGCTATGTAGGGTAAATGAACGACTCTTAGAAGAGTGCTGGAGTATGCCAAGGGTGCTAGGAGTTTGTCCACTTAGGCTTACAGGGGTCCCAACTGGGGTGTTGGGATGAGCATCTGCTCAGCCTCTCTGGAGAAGCATCCATGACCCTCCCAGATGATCAGGAGGGTGACCCATAGCAGACTCCCTCCCTCTGGGATCTCTCATAGACTTTCAATATTCAAGGTCCGGTATTCTCGCATTCTTAAACCAGATTAAAGAGGAGTGGAGCCACATGATCTCATGGATCTTCCTGCCCAGGTTGGCTGTGAACTGTGATCCTCAGATCTCAGCCTCCTGAGTAGCTAGGATTACAGGCATGAGCCACCGACGCCTGGCTGTTTCTTGCTTCTTTTAAGGCTGAAAAGACCAAGATCGGGGTCCTAGTACAAGGAGATTGAATGGCCCATTTTCTAGCCTATAGATGACGACTTCTGACTATGTCCTCACTTGATGAAAGAAGTGAGGGGATCTCTCTTGAGACCTTTTTTTATAAAGACACTGATACCATTAAGAGGGTCTCAGGACCTAATCACTCCTTAGGGGCCCACAACCTCATAGTATCTCCCTGGGGATTTGAATGGGAATGACAAGATTTGAGGAGAGAGACATTTGGGTCATACTACTATAGGAACTTGGGCAAATCACTTAACCTCTGTGAGCCTGCTTAGCATTCTTCTGGGTAAAATATAGATTGCAATAATACCTTATGGTATACTCAGACACTATTACAGCAACATCTTTTTTTTAATATGTTTTTATTGTAAAGATACTGTACAGAGGGGTTACAGTTACATGAGTAAGGTAATGAGTACATTTCCTATCAAGCATTGTTACCACCTCCTTTGTTTTTCCCCTACCCTCCCTTCCCTCCCACCTCTACAACTACCCTCTCCCCCTCTCCCTCCCCCCTCTGCCTAAATTGTAAAGTTAGTTTTTCAACATAATGTCTTGTATATCTCATTGTTACCATGGGTCAACCTATTTAAGCATTTTGTTTTTTCCCTTCCCCTCCGCAAGCTAGAGAAGTGTATATACAGGGCAACGACATCAAATACAGTCAAAACAGGGGTTATACCATGAGGGAGGAACATACAAAGAAACAAAAAAAATCACATGGTACATTATAAATGCATTAGGAACAATAGCAAGAAAGAAAAAACCACTTGTGTCCCTATCTTGGGGTTCATTTTGCTTAACATTTTGCTTATCTGGTCATATGTACATAGCTTTTGACCTTTTCTGCTTGTCCCAGACATATACTAGCTATGGCAAATAAGGGAAAGCATGGGACCTATGTTTCTTTGGGCCTGACTTACTTCACTTAATATAATTTTTTCCAAGGCTTTCCATTTCCTAACAAATGGGGCAATGTCATTCTTTCTGATGGAGGCAGAGAATTCACATATATATATATATATATATATATATATATATATATATATATATATATATATATCACATTTTCTTGATCCATTCATCTACTAAGGAGCATCTGGGTTGGTTCCATATCTTAGCTATGGTAAATAATGCTGCAATAAACATAGTTGCGCTGGTAGCTTTAGTATGGTCTTGTTTGTGATCATTCGGGTAAATGCCCAAAAGTGGGATTGCTGGGTCATAGGGGAGCTCTATATGGAGTCTTTTGAGGAACCTCCATACTGCTTTCCAAAGTGGTTGAGCAAGTTTACACTCCCACCAACAATGCAGTAGGGTTCCCTTCTGGCCACATACCCTCCAGCATCTGTTGTTATTAGATTTCTTGATTTTAGCCATTCTAACTGGGGTGAGGTGGAATCTCAATGTTGAGCAACATCATTTTATTAGATGTGAGCCACTAAGCTTCGCCTACATTTAGGGAGCAGTGGGATTGATTAAACTCAGGAAGGGGAGGAATGTCAAAGAATTTGAGGGTATATTTAAAAACCATCGTAAGCATTTTCTTCTTGTTATTTATTGACTATGAATACATAGTGCCAAGAGCTTTAGAGTCATTATGTCATGTCCTCCTCTTCGTAATCCAAAGACACAGGCAAAATGATTGTCGTTGCTTTTGGAATGAGGAAATGGAGGCCCCCCCAGAGCTTCATTTGCTCACAGTTACCTACATGAACACCCGGTCTACATGAACACCCGGTCTGTCATGAAACTGGGTCTGTCAGAGTTTAACACCTGAGCTCTTACCTCTACCTTGTATGCTGCTGTCTAATAATCTTGTGGTGGGAAGTATGTTGAATTTTGGTTATCTCTGCCTTTACCATGTAACCACAAACCCTGGCTCATTTAGCTCTCTTTCTTCTTTCCTTTCACCCATTGCTTGAAAAGATATTCGAAAGAGAGTGAGCATGATTATGCTTTATAAAGAGCACGAATACATGGATTCATAATATATCCTAATACAACTACCAGTCCACATGTTCTGTTCTGTGTTATTTAAGTGCAGAAACTGTTTATCAAGTCTGTCTGATGTGGGGACCATGATGTATAAATTGGTTAAAGATTAACAAAAGAAAAAAAAATGACTGCTTGATCAATATACACATTTTCCTCACTGTGAAGCCAAAGAGGTTGAATGTGAAATCTTTGTCTTCTCTTTTAAATTCTTTACAAGCTTCCTTCTTTCAATGATTTAGTGACTGCAAACCCCGCTTGCTTACATAAAGCCAGAAAAAGCAGTCTGGCCCCTGGGCTGAGTGATAGGAGAGGGTGTCTGTGTGTTTGGTGTGTTTCCATACTGACAACAGCCACTGTCTGAATGGTATGACAACCCAGAACTCTGCCAAGATGGCAGGGGCAGTGTGTCTGGGGGTGATGGGCACACACAGGGGAAAGCCACCAGTGGAGAGAGGGCAGTTGGCCCTTGCTGTCCTATTTCCAGTAAACATTGTTTTGATGCTCTCATTACTTTCTCGGTACATTCTGGAGAATGTGGTTTGCTGGAGGCAGCATCCTGCCTGATCTGATGTCTTAAGGTTTCCATGTTTCCCAGCATTCCATGCCTGGTATTGGGAAGGAAGTTTGGGTTTCTGGGACCTGGGCAGAGAAGAGTGAAGTTTGTTTTTTTTTTTTTTAGAGTGCCACTATGGACTTGAGAATGATGGGGAGCCGGACATTGTTGAAAATGTCACTTCCCACACAAAGTGACAAAGACAGGGTCTAAGGCAGGGTATGTGTGTGTAAATGAGGCTGCTGGAGGCTCTAGTCACGTCCCAAGCCAGCGCTCATGGTGTCTGTTACCATAGCAACTAAGGGCAGATGGAAAAAGCCCTCAGGATGCCAATGTGCCACTGGGCCTACTCTCTAGTGCTTGATTCCTTCATCCCGGGACCCATCCCTGTCTTCTCCACAGGATGGCTTCTACTCTGGGCAGTTTTAAATTGTAGCTAACTTTACACTTCTTGAAGTCCCATTAAACAATCATTATTGAGTAGTTGTATAAAGAGGTAATAATTCTGTAAGTCAGGTTGTAAGTACAATGCTTCTTGGTCAATGTTACTCCTTCCTTTCTTCTCCCCTGTTTTCTTCCTTCTGTCCCCTACCCTCTAGTTACATAGTTCACTTTTTACATAATGTACATTGGATATAATGTCTACACTTGCTCACGCTTCTTCTGTTCCCGTGCCCCTTTTACCTACCCCCAAAACATGTTCTCACTTCCTGGTATTCATTTTGGTAAGTAGTATGTTAGTTGTTCAGAGGAGTTGTGCCTTTTGTTTCCTTGCCTAAGTCTACCTTCCTTTTGTCAGTTTATTTTGGTAAATGCATTGAGCCCTGAGTATGTATCATACAGAGTTATATTTTAGGTCTAGCTTATACATATGAAAGAAATCATGCCATTTGTCTCTCTGAGCTTGGTTTTCCTCACTTAACATGGTTTGTTCTAGGTCCATCCATTTCCCTGCAAATGACATAATATTATTTTTTTAAAATAAGGTTTTTATTATGAAAATACTGTACAGAGGGGTTACAGTTACATGAGTAAGGTAATGAGTACATTTCCTATCAAGCATTGTTACTTCCTCCTTTGTTTTTCCCCTACCATCCCTTCCCTCCCACCTCCACAACTACACTTCCTCCCCTCCCCCACATCTAAATCGTAAACTTTGTTTTTCAATATAGTGTCTTGCACATCTCACTGTTGCCATGGGTCAACCTGCATCCCTATTTAAGCATTTTGTTTTTTCCCTTCCCCTCCCCAAATTATACCAACATCAAATACAGTGAAAACTGGTGTTATACTGTGGGGGATGGACATACAAAGCAACAAAAAATCACATGGTATCTTATAAATGACATTAGAAACAATAGTAAGAAAGAAAAAACCACTTCTGTCCCTATCTTGGGATTCATTTCACTTGACATCATCTTATCTAACCTTTTCTGCTTGTCCCAGACATATACTAGTTATTGCAAATAAGGGAAACCATGGGACCTATGTTTCTTTGAGCTTTCCATTTCCTAACAAATGGGGCGATGTCATTCTTTCTGATGGAGGCATAGAATTCCATTGTGTATATATACCACATTTTCTTGAAAAACGATGTTTAGATGCCACGACGTAGGTGGCAATGCCTTAACCGTATGCATGTTGTTAGGCCCACGGGCCTCTTCCATCCTTGTCCAGGGGAGTGCTAGCCCTCTCTCCTTTTATACAACACTAATATTATTCTTTCTAATGGATGAGTAAAATTCCACTGTGTATAGGTACCACATATTCTTCATCAACTTACCCATTGTAGGACATCTGGGGTATTTCCCTAACTTGGCTATTGTGACTAGTACAGCAATGAATATGGATGTGCAGGTGTCTTTACCACATCTTGACTTGTCATGCTTTGGATGACCAAGAGGGATATCTTTATACTTCTTTAAGTCTCACTTTTAATTTAATGAATTTTTTTATGCTAGTATTAGGGCTTTCACTCTTGCTTGGCTTTTTTCCTCTAGGCTGGTGTTCTATGATTTGAGCCATACCTCTACTTGTGGCTTTTTTTCTGGTTAATTGGAGATACAGTCTCAAGGACTTTTCTGCCTAGACTGGCTTTGAACCCAGATCCTCAGATCTTAGCCTCCTGAGTGCCCAGGATTATAGGTTTGAGCTACCAGCACCTGGCCTGATACTTAACCTTGAACTCGCAGTCTGGTTCAAACCTTGAGCTTTTTGGATGTGTTCTCAAAGAATAGAGAAGGCCAATGAAACATGGAGATGTAACCTGTAGTGTTTGGTGAAGACATGTGGATTTTGGTACTGCCTGGGGGCTGTGGTGAGGTGGCGTGGTGGTCCGAGGGTGAGGTGGTGGGTTTCGGATTATACAGGGTTATATGAAGGAGTCTTCCCCTACACCTCCACACACACAAATAATGGGAAGGCCTGAGATGGTGGGAAGTTGGAGGTTGATATACCGAATTTTGATTTTGAAGATGAAATGGTTTATAGGGAATCATCGACGCAGTGACTGCTTATAAAAGATGTCTGTGATATGGCAGATATGAGGCTGAGTGCTGGACTGCCCTGGGGTCTATGTCTTTTTGTTAGAATCATGGGAAATGATGAAACTTTTAGGCAGGAAAGAGCTCCTCTTGACAGCTTTGGTTTAGGATAACCAAATCCAGTGCTCTGGTTGCAATTGGGAGTTATGTCTTAAAGCAAAGGCAGCTGCATTGTCAATTTCTATGAATGAAGAGAATCTTTTCCCTGGATTTGCTATTCAGACCTGGCTTCTATGATAGTGTACATATCTGGGATAAACAAAGCAATAAACCGTATTCTCCGTTCTTCAAGCCTCTCTTGAAAGCATGCAGCTACCAGTCCTGCATAATGAGCCTAATAGAAATGGCCAGTTTTCCCTCCATCTCTCCAGTTACTTTGTTTCTGGTGTGTCTGGAGGTCTTGTTAACACTGAGGTATTTCTTCTTTGCTTATAATGGGACCCCCTGCCAGGCCTGTCCTTGTGGCCGCAGCTCAGATGGTCTCCCCAGAGACTGAATTAATGAGCGGGGTCTGTGAGAGAAAATTCTATAGGAGCATGAATGCCTGCCCGTCAGGCAGTAAGCTCTGCACTCAGTTCTAAAGACAGGCAGAGCAGACAGCCACAGCGGGAGGGGCCGGAGGAACCCTAAGTCTGTCCACCCTGACCCACACTGTTTCCCACCACCACCAGTAGCCTTCAGCCCCACCCGGTGCTGCCATTCATCCGTCTGATCACGGGGTGATTGCTGGCAGAAACGGGGCTGGACACAAATGAGAGAGCCTGAGGCTGTGCAACTAGAGAAGTTGCAGTCTGCCCACGGACACAGAAGCCTTTTTCAGTAACTGCTATGCACCATAATAAATATATCAATAGAGATATAGATTAATTCCTCATCTCCACAACACAGCTTGTTAAAGTGCAAATAAGAGTCCCTCAGGGTATCTTACTACCTCTTCAGTGCCCACTGAGACAGCCAAGTTCATTGCTTCTGAGAGAGCATCAAGAGTGACTGGGAGCCAGCCCATGGCTCATGGCTGTAATTCTAGCGACTCAGGAAGCTGAGATCTGAGGATCATGGTTCAAAGCCAGCCCAGGCAGGAAAGTCCGTGAGACTCTTAACATCTTTTAAGATAGGTGTTGGTGAGGTGCCCTACAGGGAGTGGACCGAAGGCCCAGAGGGGAAGTGCCCTGAAGGGCACCAAAGACAGATTTCCACATGTGATGTAAACGTCCAAGGCTTGCCCTATTCAGATTCAACTCACTTCAGAAGTTGGGAGGGATTGCTGGGAGTGTGGCTCAACTAACTGGTAGTGAGTGCACTTGCCCAGCAAGCACAAAGCCTCGAGTTCAAATCTCAGTACTGCCACAAAAGAAAAAGAAGATAGAAGAGACTTTTGAGCTATCTAGTTGCTAAGGACACAGTATGGATGGGCACAGGTGTTCTTGGGAGGAAAGGGCATAGTACCAGGGGGCTCTTAGGCAGAGCCATGACCTCACTGAGCATCTGGAAACTAGTCAATGGCAGCGAGACAGCACATGCTGGGAAGTACCAGTCTTCCCCCATGGTCCCCTCATACTGCTTCGGTACGTAAGACACTAACTTCGTGTACTTCTGTGTTCCTTTAGAAACAAAACCTTACTTAGAACTAGTGAGAACTAGCCATTAGTCAGCTGATTATCCAAAAGCACACGATGACTCCAGGCCTTGGTTGCAGGTACGTGCTTGCTGTCTAAGCATTTGGTCGGCTGGAGGTTTCTTATGGAAGTGGTCCCATTCCTGATCTCAGCTGATACATGACTTTCAGGCGTCAGCTCTACGTGAAGCAGCGGCAGGCCAGGACCTGTTTCCTTTCATTCTTATTCCTTCGGTATATGCTGACCCACTTCTTACTGCAGTACTTCCATGGATTGCTTTATCTTGAACCTCATCTGCTGTTCCCATGGAAGGTAGAAAACACTGGGGAACAGTCTTCAAGCAATGAGTGATGGGAGGTTCACTGATGTCAGGTTCACTGAAGATGACTTGGAAAGGAAGCATCTGGTTGGCCCTGGTCTATGAGCAGCCTCAGGGAGAACAAGTCAGCAGTATGGTTTGCATTGGATCTTAGTTTCCTGGGTGGAAAAACTTCTGTTTAGCCCTGGTGGCAGCCTGATGCTGCATGTTTTATTAGTTTTCTTGGTGGCCTTCCCATCCCTGTGTCTCTTTGTACCATTCCTCTATTGATACTTCTTTTTTTTAACCAAAAAACACTACTGCCACACAAATTCTTGCTACAGATTCAGCTGTAAGAAGAAGACACATGATGAAACTTTATCTTTCCTCACATCTTTTCCTCGGTTCTAGTGAGCTAGCTTTGATGGCAGTAGCAAAGGAGAGGGTACGCTCTCAGCATGTTGGACTTCTTAGGCAGGTTCAGTGGATCCTAGGGGATAAAAGTGATAACCAACCAACAGCTCTCTGCCTCAGACATTTTTCATTGAATCCTAGCACTAGTAAGCGACCCATAAAGCTTGCAGAAAGCTGGGTGCGACTTGCCCTAGCCTTGCCGTTTGTGTCCATAATTCTCCTCAGAAAGAGACAAAATGAAACAGGGTTGATTCTTACTATTGATAATTACTATGTTCTACAGAGCTGCTGCACACACAGAATGGAGAGACAAAGGGTGAAGAAATGCAGCAGTAGCACTCACTAGACACTATGTTGACAATGAACTATACGACTTGTAGGTGAGGGTGGGAAGGAAAAACTGGGGAAGAGCAAGGGAAGGGGTGACATTGTCTGAAAAGAAATGTACTCTGTACCTGACTTACGTAACTGTAACCTCCCTGCATATCATCTTTTTCATAACAATTAAAAAAACATTTTTAAAAAGACCCTCCACTGAATTAGAATAGTGATCTATTACTTCTAGAAGAAACACAGACTTAGATTCTTGCAGGCCTGTGGTCGGTCACAACATTCTCAGCAATGGCTCAGATCTGTTTCTGCTTAAGGTCATCACTAATACTGTTGATTTTATCAATGAACTCATGGCAACAGCACTGAATAAAGAACCAATACTCCAGCCTGCATGAAGCTTACCTGACGCACATGTTTTCTCTGTAAATAAATGCACTTAGGAGCATTACAGAACACATCAGTACTGTACTTGGGGAGCTGAGGTGACACAGAGAAATCACCAACAAAAACCCGAAGATATGAAACACATAGCACTTTTTTGGGTCTCGTAAAGCACACTGGTTGAAGCGAGAAGGCAGATGCAGTCATGTTCATTGTTTTCTTCTGAGTCTCCTATACAACGCTGACAAAAAGAAGCAATTTGATTGCTTCTTTGGTCAGAACAATTTGATTTCTTGTGATAGAATCTGCCAAAGCGACCTGTGTTTTTGCTCACTGTTTCCTCCTCATTCCTTCATGAGTGAAGTGAGTCTTCTAATCGAAGCCCAGCCCTTCTAACCACACTGGGGACCCAGTTGCTCTTTGGGATACTCTCTCAAAAACCATTCATCTCTCTCTCTCTCTCTCTACTTGCATATTCCCAGGAATGTATAAATGGACTTCCCTTAGACGCTATATCCTGTCTAGACACCACCTATTTTTTTCACACCGCGTAGCAAAATGACTGAAGAAGATCTGAAGTCTGAAGTCACTATCTTCACTTACATCACATTCTAAGCCACTGATGCTTCCAAAGAGAGCTCTTATCAAGGTCACCAGTAGATACTGTATTACTAGCCTAATCTTTTCTTTTTTTCAAACTTTGATGGTACTGGAGTTTGAGCTACTGGAGCCGTATTTCGGGTTTTCCTTTTTGTGCTTTGGTTATTTTTTCAGAGAGGGTGTCTATCTCAATCAGTTATTCTTAGTCCTCATCTGAGCAAGTATAGAAGAGTGGTTATAAATCTAGACTTTGGATTCACTCAGACCTAAACTGGACTCTCAGCTTCATCATTTTCCAGCTTCAGGATTTGGGGGAAATCCATTCCCACACATAGAAAACACAGATTAAAACTAGCATATACTAGATACAGTAGCTGACCTCCCTAATTCTCATTGTTCTCTGAAAAAATGAGAATGAATGCATACTCTGGAGACAGAGATCTTGTCAGGATTTAGAAAGAGAACCTATGTAAGATCTTTGACATTATTCCAGGTTTATGGGAAACACACCACACACACACACACACACACACACACACACACACACACACACACACACACACACACACACACCTCTCAGTAGTCAGTAGTTACCACCACCACCATCCTTGTCCTCATGATCATCTTTACTTCAGACTTTGTAAGAACATTTAACAATGCTAGTTAAGGTCTTCTTCTTAAGACTCTCTTGCTTTCACGGAGGTGCCATTTTAGTGCTTTTAGTTTATTCATGTTATCCGTTTCAGTTCACTAACCCAATAAATAGAATTTTTCATGGAGTTACAGGCAATGCAGAAAATTACAACAGTGCTATGGACAGAAGGGCCTGGTGAGAGTGGGTGGTTGGAGGAAGATCCGAGGACAGGACATTTAGGCTGGGATGATCTGTTGTTGTTGTTGTTGTTGTTGTTTTTTAATGTAGTTTAGTTTTATTTTGTGTCGACAGGAGTGGAGTTAGAACTCAGGTCTTTGTGTTTGCTAGGTAGGGGGTTCTACCACTTAAGCCACACCCCTAGCCCTTTTTGCTTTAGTTACCTTTCAAGATAAGGGCCTTGCTTTTCCTCTTCAATTTCTCTACTGTCAAGGAAACGTACATGACAGGATTCATCAACTTTGATCCTTTGTTTTCCATCTTGAAAGACTTTGACAATTGACAGCTGTGGGTGTGGTGCTGCCTTCATCCAGGAAGAACTCTAATGGGAGTGTAGGTACAAGAACAAATGAAGGCTTAGCTAGTGCCTGGGATTTTCAGTCAAGAGAAGAGGGTCCCACTAGATGTTTCTCCAGAGACATTGTGTCTGGTTTTTTTTTTTTTTTTAATTTAATGGTTATTTTTCATTAAAAAAATTTGGTTCTTTGCAAGGGTACCTAAGGAGAATTCACGTGGTCCAGCCCAGCCGCCGTTGCTTTTGTCTTAGCTACAGGTCCGCGATGTTTTCCTTGGCCAAAAACGCTATAAGCCGTCTCCAAGTTTGAAGCATTCAGCAAACAATGGCAAGGCAGAGCCACCTGAAAAGAGCACCTGATTTCCATGACAAATATGGTAATGCTATATTAGCTGGTGGAATCGCTTTCTGTCTTGCTACATGGACTTATACAGCAACACAGGTTGGAATCGAATGGAACCTGTCCCCAGTTGGCAGAGTCACCCCAAAGGAATGGAGAGATCAGTAATCATGCCAGCTTCTGTAATACTGAATTATTTCAAAACCAACTCATAATCGATGCTGAATGAAAGCCCTATATACTTAATGAAAATGTGATATATTGAAGGAATAAAATATATTTGAAACCTCAAAAAAAATTTAATTTTATATTTATGTGGTAAGAAGGAATCGAACCCAGGGCCTTGTGCATGCTAGGCATATAGTCTACCACTAAGTCACATTCCCAACCCGCATCTCAGTTTTATATCACCTTTGCTTGTAGAGTTTTGATCTCATACTTATTGTATGTAGTGCTTACTTCTGTAGTACCTGGGAGGAGCTGTGCCCATTTTACTGTAATGCATAAAGGCAAAGCAATTCATGGGAATTCCTGCTCTAAGCAGGAAGTTGGCTGAATTCTCCTAATGAAACTTCTTTGGAGACTATGACTTTCTGGCCACCATTTTCATCACCATGAATGGGATTGGCTGAGTTCCAGGAGGAATCTGAAAAGTGCACAGCCAATTTACTGTGGTACAGAAGAAGGAAGAGGGGACTGTTCAGTGGATCTGCTTCCCAGTTATTGAAGATGGCAATGTTGTCTCTCAGCTAATAGGAACCTAAAGTGCACCCTGAGGATGCTGCCAGATGTTCCTGAATAAGCACCCCACTTTCATGATCTTCATTACTGCATACTTAAAAATAGGATCTTCTTTGAAACTGGCTATTAAGTAAGCACTGTAATTTTGGAATCTATTACTAGATCTAAGTCTCCAACTTAGTAGCCGCACACTGTACAGAATGAAGTACATTTATCTTTTTAAGTAAATTTTAAATGGATAGTTGGCGAAATGATGAATATTTAACTATAGTATTTAGCATGATTTTCTTTTTAGATGGTAATATAGCTGTTAGAAAATTCATTTATTCATGTACAGACTTATTTATTAAACAAATATTTATTTATGGCTGTGAAGATCAGCCCAGGAGTCTGAGAAACAAGCTTAAAAGCCATATTTTGTACTTTTAATGTTTTGTTAAATGTTCTATTGTCCCATATTGATTCTAAAATGTAGATTTTAGTATTTGAATATTTCTAAAATCAGAATGTATTTTCCCCCTTCCTTCTCCCTTTCTCTTCCATTTCCCTCCCTTTCCTTCCTTTCTTCCTTCCTTCCTTCCTTCCTTCCTTCCTTCCTTCCTTCCTTCCTTCCTTTCTCCTCTCTCTCTTCTTTATTCCCTTTCGCCTTCCTTCTCTTTCCTTCTGTCCCTCCTTCCTCCTTCCTTTCTTCTTGGGATCAAATTCATGGCCTCATACAGTTTAGGCAAACATTGTACTACTGACCTACATCTCCAGTCACAAAGTATACTTCTTTGTTAGTGATATATCATAGTTGAATTTTGTATAGATATGTATTTATATACAATGATGTATTTCATAATTGGTAGTGTATTTGGTTTGATAGGGAATGTGTATATATTACTATTTGGCAGTATGCTTTGAACAATATAATGGCTCCATTTGGAATTTGGTACTAATGCTAAGTCTCTCTAGTTTTAGACATTGACATTTTTCCAGAGACACCACAACTCACATATCTAGATGTTGGTGTCTGAGTACAAATCAGAAGGTAGATGAGGATCTTATGTGTTCAAGATGCATAGACAGTAGCAATGAGATGAAGAAAAATTCTCTATGTCTTCTGTCTCTCTATCTGTTCTCTTTTTGAGACTGCATAAATTCCTTGCTGTGTAACTCTATTGGACATCCAAGCCGACAGGGGAAGTATGAGGCAGCAGAAAGTGCTTAGTGGGGGAGATGGAGAAAGTAGGGTCAGCATGTATAACTGATGATGGCGGAGTGAACACCAGAGCTATGATGACAGCAGCGTCTACTTATCTAGTGCCTTACCCTTTTAAACACAATGTTGAAAAAGAGTCGTAACTTTGCAAACTAGGTATTTGTTGAGCTCCATTCTTACCCTTACGTGTGTAAAATGGGCGTGGAGAGGGTCAACTGAACACTCGCATCATGTAGTTAATACATGGTAGTACCAAGAGTCAGTCTTTGGTTTACAAAGGCCGTCAAAGTCTACTCTACTTTTTATGTGCTGCGCAGAATCCCATTATGCATTTGATTTTATGTCCAGTTATGTGAGGTCCCAGAAAGCAGGGATGAGTTGGCTATGACATCTTATATCCAATAGCATCAGGTCATTGAGCATGATTCTATAGATGTCTCTGACTTTTTGTGTGTGTGCCTGGGCTGGACCACATCTGGAGGGGCAGATGTTCAGTGGGCCCTGGCAGTTAAGGGCTGAGGTTCAAGAATTTGTCACTTTACCAGTCAGATCCCAAAGAGCACACAGTGCTGTTGGAAGCTAAGAATCCAGAGCATGGTGGCATGGTCTTTTAACATAGCCCATCCGAAGAGGTTGAGCTCACAATCCATCGTTGGGAACTGATGAACAATTTTAGCTATGTTTTTATTATCTGTGGAGATGTTCTCCTGCCAATGGATTCCCTTTAGATTTTGATCTCATGCGGACCTTAAGGAAATTTAAAATGTTTGGAGTCATTTAAAATCACTGGGTTAAGAAATGTAACAAATCAAAAGACGTGGTAAATGGCATAGCACCAGACTCAAGTTTCTACGTGGCAAAGGTCATGGACATCAAGCTAAAAAGAAAGCCTACAGAATGGGAGAAAATTTTTCTTTGCTATATATCAGACAAGGGCTAATATCCAGAATATACATAGAACTCAAAAAGTTAAACCCTCAAAGAACCAGCAGCTCAATTAATAAATGGGCTAATAACAAAGAAAGAACTCTCAGAAGAGGAAGTAAAAATGGCCAATAGACACATGAAGGCATACTCAACATTTCTGGCCATAAAGGAACTGCAAATCAAAACAACTACCTCACCACATTTTCGAGAAAAAAAAAATCCTGGCGAGGATACAGCCCCAAAAAGGAACTCTAATACACTGATGATGGGGATGTAAGCTTGTTCAATCACTCTGGAAAGCAGTATGGAGGTTCCTCAAAGTCTAATCATAGAACTACCTTATGATCCAGTAATCCTACTCCTGGGCATTTATCCAAAAGATCACAAAACAAAGTTGTATTAAGCCACCAGCACAACTATGTTTATTATAGCACTATGTACCTTAGCAAAGATATAGAATCAGTCCAGATGCCTCTCAATGAATGAATGGATCAAGAAAAAATATGATATATAATATATGATCTGTATCATATGTGATATAGATCATATATTATATATATGTATGATACACACAATGGAATTTTACTCATCCATCAGAAAGAATGATATTGTATCTTTTGGGAAGAAATGGAAAGACTTGGAAAAAAATTATATTAAGTGAGGTAGGTCAGACCCAGCGACACAAAGGTTACATGCTTTCCCTCATCTCTGGTAGCTAAAATTAGCCTATAAATCTATAAGTAAGCACATTGAGTAGCATGCAAGTGGTTACAAATGTATTAACTGAAATATGGTAGACTCTAGGGAGAACTCAAATAGTGCAACTTATTAGAAAGGCAAAGTCAAAGCCCAACAAAATAAGCATCAGGAAACAGGTACTTGCAAGACAGTGGAGTAGCGCCAAGGGAGAGAGGTAGACAATGAAGAGGAAAAATGGGGTATGGAGGGAGGGAGAATGTGGTTAAGAATTCATTGTATATACTACAAAATTAAGGAAAGTAAAGGAAGGGATGGGTTGAGGGATGAGAATGTTGAAAGGGGTGACGTTGCTCAAGGTGCATTCTGTTCATATATTGCTTTGTAAAATGATGAGCCCCTTTTACAACTGTTTAATGAATTAAAAAAATAAAATCACCACGTTATTTGCGACAGGGTATTGAAAAGTAAGGATTGAATTTTACTGATTATAATAAAGATTCCAAGATCTCAAAGACAATAAAAGTAGAGTTACTTAAATCTAGGAAGGAGGACAGGTTCTAAGTTATTCACAGGGCCTGTTTCTAATGTCTTCCCACACAAGCGGCAGAACAGAGTTGATTTTTATTAATTTAGAGAAAACATCCCTCTGAATATCTTCAATCACACACACAACAAGGTGATGATTTTTATTTTTTGGTCATTAGGAAGCATTCCTTATGTACTTAGCCACTTGTTGGCTTGATACGGTATCTCACTAAGAGGTGACTTAGAAAATTTCAATATAAATATACATACATGAACCAGATGCTGGTAGCTCATCTCTGTAACCCTAGCTACTCAGGAGGCTGAGAGCTGAGGATCCTGGTCAGGAAGGTCTGTGAGACTCTTATCTCTCATTGACCACCAGAAAACTGGAGTGGCAGTGTAGCTCAAAGTGGTAGAGTGCTAGCTTTGAGAGAAAAAGCTCAGGAACAGTGCCTACACCCTGAGTTCAAGCCCTATGACTGATAAAAAATTACACATATGTATATGATAAAACATATATATATGTAGATATATAAGAAGTATATAAAGTATAAGAAATATATAAAGAGAAAGTTATGTAAAGGCCACAGATGATTTCATTAAAATTTTTTCTTTCTTACCTTCTTAAATGATTTTGGGAAGGACATGTTTTGAAAATTTTTTTAAAAATAGGATTTATTATCTATTGAAGTGTTTTCAAGGCCAGAAAGCAACATTATTAGACTGCCTGAAAGGAGAAGTTTGGAGAGTAACCTTAAAGTTGCATGTTAGATTTGGTGGGTAAAGGGACAAATGATGATGTTTCAGGTTACGAATTGATCCTAAAGGGAATACTTTGCTGCTAGATTGGCGTTCTGAAGACCACTTAGAACCTCTTGTTGACTTTTACTCATGTGACCCTGTGGAGATATTTGTATGCTTCTTCAGTTGATTGATGTTCGAGACTCACAGGCATAAACACAGTCACTGGAAGAGCCAATGTATCAGTTGCCAGTGCCCAAACAGAATCTCAAAGAGAACTATTGATTCTTTTAACTGAGCAGTCCAGATGAAGCTCAATCTAGAGCTCAGATGTTGCATGCAGGCTTGGATTTAACTGAGCAGTCCAGATGAAGCTCAATCTAGAGCTCAGATGTTGCATGCAGGCTTGGATAGTTCTTCATTTCTCTATATCTTCTTTTCATTGCTCTGTTCTTAGGCCTAAATTCTTTCATGGAACTACTTAGATGGATGCCAATGGCTTCAGGGCTTCATTTTTCTTCCCCATTTATATCCTTTAGGAAAGAGAAGATTCACTTCACCAAGGCTAAAATGAAAGTCTTGCAATGGAATCTTCTTGGTCCCGATTGGTTTGTCTAGAATTGGCTACAATGGTGGTGCTAAACTGAATGCACTGATTGGCTTAGCCTAGGTCAGTTGCTTTACTTCTGCAAGCCAGTGAAGACCAGGCCAAAAACTAAGCATTAAGATGTAGTGTTTTCCCCAAACTAAATGAGTGCAAGTTGCCACAACATGGCAGGATTATAGTGCTAAGAGGATGGTGGGAGAGGAGAGAGAGAGGATGAGAATGGATGCAGCGATACTCAGTTGGGCAGTGATTGAACTCTAGAAAAAGAATCTTGGTGGTTTGAACAAGGAGAGCAGCAGTTGAGATGGGGAGAGTTGTATATGTTTGGTTTATATTTTGGCGATGAAATCTATGAGATCTGCTGCTGGAATACATGCTGGGGGTAGAAAGAAAAAGAAGAATTGGAAGTGACTCTTAGGTTTGTGAACTGAACATCTTGGGATTAGGGTGGTACATTTCTTGAGACAGATGAAACTGGAAGGTTTTGTTATATTATCATTGCTATTACTTTATTTTTTAAATTTTATTTATTTATTTAGTAGTTGGGTGGTCATGGGGCTTGAACTCAGAGCCTGGGATCTGTCTCTGAGTTCTGGCTCAAGGCCGGCACTCTATCACTTTGAACCACAGTGCTACTTCTGGTTTTCTGGTTAATTGGAGATAAGAGTCTCACGGACTTTCCTGACAAGGCTTTGAACCATGACGCTCAGATCTTAGCCTCCTGAGTAGCTAAGATTACAGCCATGAGCCACCAGTGTCTGGCTTCATTGCTATTACTTTAAAGTCACTTGTGCCATTTTGATTCTGTGGGACTTGAGAAGCCAGATATCTGAGTGGAAAATTTAACTAAACAGAGTAAAGAGTCTAGAATTTATAGGGTAAGACTGTGAAAAGATAATAGACACACACACACACACACACACACACACACACACACACACACACTCATGGACATATGGATCCATAAAAAGAAGGGTATGGTATAATAATTTTTATTTTTAAATACCCCTGTAATCGGTTTAGTAGCTTGGCTGGCCATGTTGAGAATACAAACAAAAACTGGCCTATTTAGCTTCAACTTCTCTCTTCATACTTGCTGTTAGACCATCCCTAGGTGGTCTCCCAGAAACATCCCACAACTTTTTCAGGCACCTTTAAAAGGAAAGAACATAGAAATGAATATTTTTGTTATCATCTAACATGTTCAGGCATTCAGAAGTCCGGTTTTATTGAAATTTTAATGTCAACCTCCCATGCAATTCAAAGCCTTCCTTTCTCTCTGTGCCAGGTACAGACATGAGGACAGCTGCACCTCTTCTTTTTCTTCCCTTGTCCAGATTTCCGGCCTCTTCGCTTTGCAGTTTCTGCTCCCTGCAGCCAGCTGGCAGGGAGAAGTGTGATTAGATGGCAAAGTCACCTTGGCTGGTGCCCTCTGGATGGGAGAGCCCTTTCATGCCTACTTGGCTCACGAGAAGCCCTTCAACATCTTTGTGATGCCAGGCTAGGATAGAGTATCTACTCTACTGCTGCCCTCTGACCTTGGCCTCCTTCCCAGAGCATTACCACAACACATCCCAGAGGGCACGTCTCAGCTGTGGAGTGGATGTGATCATCCTCAGTTCCCTCCAAGTCTCTCACAATCCTCCCTGGAGCCGCACAGGTAAAGTTCCAGAAGGAGTGCAGCTCAGTGAACACCCAGCAGGGTCTCAGATGCATAACTTCCTTCTTCCAGTCTCCCCTAATCTCTCTCAGCAGATCTTGTGCTGCCCCCCTTTTTTTTTGACACAGTGTTCTCCAATGCTATTTCTTTTTTTTTTTTCTAGAAATATTGTTTCTCCAGCCAACTCTCTTACACATAGATTGGATGTGGCAGGTCATTTCTGAACCAGGTTGACCTCCTCATAGCAGGTTCTGCCTAGTCTTCAGTGTTGGGACTTCATTTAACATTGCCTTAGGACAGAAAAACACTCTGAATGAAAGTGACAGGGAAGTCCAATATAGAGATGGTACTATGTAGGTTGCGTGAAGAGCAACCAGCCCGAGGCTGGCTCCTGTGCACTGTCTGAAATCCACTGAAATCCACAGGCTTAGGGGAGCCTGCCATGGTTGCCCTGACAAAGGAGAGTTTTCTGCTATTTCTAGTTCTGCAGTGTTTGACTTGTTCATACTTTTCTGGTGAAAACAACATTTTGTGCAAGTCATGTGGAGATGGAAATCATCCCAGTACAGCCTATGCCTGTGGTAGAGGACCATCTGCTGGGCTACCATGGAGCAGTGCCCAGTCCAGCCAGGTGAAAATTGGCTTCTCTGCCACTTGACACCTACAGGGAACTTTCTGGGGAGTGCTGGGTTTCTGTACAAACCTGCTCGATGGATGTCTTCTTTGTGAATGAAAGCATCTGCTTCTGGCGCTCAGTGTAGCAACTATACTACATACAGAAATAATTTGGTTGTTTTTTTTTTGTGGTTATATTAGTTGGGGTGGGGTTATTGTGCCTCACAGAAACATCACCCAAGAATTCCCTGGAGAGGTTTTTCCATTAAAGGCTCTCTTCCATCTTTGTACTTAGTATTGTGCTTACAAGTCTGGGCAGTAGGTCAGTTACCTAAATGCTTCTGGGCCTCAGGGGTAAGACTGGCAGTGGAGGCAAGAGTAGAACCCTGGTCCTGAGCTGATCTCTGTGAGGACATTCACCTGAAACACAGAGCCCCTGGCATGGGTCATCTGCAATGTCACTGATTGTATTAATTTCCTATCGGTGCTACGACAAGTTATAACAAACTTAAAAAAATACAAATGAATGGCCATATCCTTTTGCAGGCTACACATTTTCTAAGTGGTTGTTACAGGGCTGAGGCAAGATCTCCACAGAGCTGTGATCCTTCTGGTGGTACTAGGGGAGAATCTGTCCTTCCAGTCACTTCCAAAGGCCACTCATATTGATTGCAGCTCCATTCTGTACAACTGTAACCTCTCCTTTGGTCCTTGTGTTCTCTTTTCTACCTCATGCCCTCCTGACTCCCTCTAAGAAAGTCCCTTGTGATCCTCTGTCCCTTTCAGATAATCCACAGTAATCCCTCTATCTCAAGATCCTTAATTTAATCCCTTCTGTAAAGCGTGTTTTTTTTTTTTTTTGTCACGTCCAGGGATCAGAATAAGGATAACTTTTGAGGGCCATTATTCTGACTACTTAAGTTTTTATTTAAAGATTATCTTTGATCTACAGTGTGCCAGACCCTCTACCTCATGCTGGATACGCAGAGTAAATAAGATGCAATGGTTATGCCAAAATAACTATATGAGAAGAATAGTAGGTAATAGTTGCTAGTTGTTTACCATATGCTAGGTATGGCGCTAGGCACTTTCAGTAGATTGTCTTGAAGTCTTACTAGAGCATTAAGAGGAAGATATTTCCATTCCAAGGATAAGAAACTGGAGGCTTACTTTTTTTTTTCCCCTAAAGGCTACATAGCTAATGACATGAGCTCAGGCCTGTGTGAGTCTAAGCTTCTATAATTAATTTTTACACTATAGATTGCCTCTTAAAAGGTTGGTGGTATATCTTGGATTCTCTTTTGAACAGTATTTGAAAATAAGATTGACCAGCTAAGGTAGAACAGATCACAGTTGGCAGACTTCTTAGGGCCAGCAAGTGCATTTCTCCCAGCTCTGCCAAAGAGGGTCCAAAACTTCAAGTTCAGGCCCTTGACAATTGGACGAATGCTAGCTTGTCTTAATACGACTCTGACAGAATGTGTTTTTTATTCAACCAAACTGGTTCCCTCTGAAGATCATTTATCATCATGTTAATGGGGTCTGGCTCAACTCGAAGTGCGAAAATAAAAAGAAAGCGCTCAGTGCCTTGTTTCTGTTGTGATTCATAAATACACCACCTGGAGATTTTCAAAGGCAAAAATGGTACATTCAGGTGAGTCAGAAGAGAAAGGCAGAAATTGACTCCTAACGGCCACATTATTCTTCATCTGACAAGAATTCCTTTAGTGGAAATGGAAATTTTACATGGAGAGTAAGACCAGGTACAGGCTG
Organism: Dipodomys spectabilis; assembly: GCF_019054845.1. NCBI lineage: Eukaryota > Metazoa > Chordata > Mammalia > Rodentia > Heteromyidae > Dipodomys > Dipodomys spectabilis. The sequence continues at coordinate 8,963,478 of NW_024870834.1, forward strand.
GATTCCATTCTGCACCTCCCTCTTTTTTCCTTCCTTCTTTTTGCCTCTTACTCTCTTTGATCCTTTTCCCCTTCACTTCTCTTCCATCTCCTTCCTTCCCTTCTGCCTCCTCTGCTCCCCATTCTCTTCCTTACTCCCTCATTTCCTAATACCTATTGTGGAATAGACATAGACTTAAAATTTAGGATACAAAGATGAATAATTATCAGTTTCTGACTGTTGATAAATAAGAGTACTTATTGATTTTGCTCAATAGCTTTTTTTGAGCATCTATTAAGCAGCAGGCAGTAATCTGGGATACTGGGGCACAAACAATGAATTTAAAAGCTCATATTTTAGATGGGAAATTTATTTTAGATGGGAAGAGATTCACAATGAGCAAGCGGGATCTGATTTCAGTCAGCGATCAAAATAAAGTGCTGTGAAGAAACTAAAGCTGGGTAGCGGACAGGCAAGAGAGTGATTTAGGAGAATAGTCTTGGCACCAAGAGATGAGAAGCAGGGAAGGCTTCTCTGAGGAAGTGGTACTGGGAATGAGGCACCCTGCTAAGAGACTGGAGGTCCATTTTTTTTTTTTTTTTTTGGGTCTGGTCATGGGGCCTGAACTCTGGGCCTGGGCGCTGTCCCTCAGCTCTTCAGCTCAAGGCTAGCGCTCTACCACTTGAGCCACAGTGCCACTTCCGGCTTTTTTCTTTTTTGCTTATGTGGTGCTGAGGAATCGAACCCAGGGCCTCAGGCATGCAAGGCAAGCACTCTACCACTGAGCCACCTTCCCAGCCCCTGGAGGTCCATTTGACAAACTCAGAGCCCAGTGAGGCTGGAGGGTGCTGAGGTATATCGGTGGGAGGGGGTGATATTGGACAGGCCAGAAGGAACCAGAATCTGGGGAAGTATGGGAAGGAGTCTGGGTATTTTTTTTTTTGTCAGTCATGGGGCTTGAACTCTAGACCTGGGCACTGTCCCTCTGCTCTTCAGCTCAAGGCTAGTGCCCTACCACTTGACCCACAGCGCCACTTTCGGTTTTCTGGAGATATAAGTCTCATGGATAACAATGAGATGTACAAGACACTATGTTAAAAAACTAACTTTACAATTTAGGCGGGGGGGGGGGGGGGGGAAGGGGGGAGGGGAGTGGGGAGTGTAGTTGTGGAGGTGGGAGGGAAGGGATGGTAGGGAAAAAGCAAAGGAGGAGGTAACAATGGTTGATAGGAAATGTACTCATTACCTTGCTCATGTAACTGTAACCCCTCTGTACAGTATTTTCACAATAAAAAAAAGTATTAAAAAAAAAAGAGTCTTAGGGACTTTTCTTTCCCAGGCTGGATTTGAACCATGATCCTCAGCTCACAGCCTCCTGAGGAGCTAGGATTACAGGCGTGAGCCACTGGTGCCCGGTGAGTCTGGGTATTTTGAGATGATGATGGGAATGCCTGTAAGGTTTTCTGCAAAGCAGCGATACAGGGAATGGACTTATGTGATGGATGGGGTGGCCAAGGCACTGTTGGCAACGATGTCACTGGCTTAAATTGGGGTTGCAGTGGTAACGGGGGAAGCAGAAGTCAGCATCTCTTTGGAGGTGGGTTTGGCTAGATTGTTGGAGCTACCTGGACAGAGTGAGATCAAAGATGATTCCAAACTCTTTGGCTGAGTTTATGGACCATTGGGGTAGCATCCAGTGCACCAAGTCTAGGGGAAGAGGCAGATTTGGGTGTTCTGCGTGAGGAAAAACAGGATTTTTTTTTAAGTCATGTTCAACTGAGTCTCCCTTATTGAACATCTGGATGGAGTTATTGAATAGACAGTGGACAGGGAGTGAATGATACCCCTAGAGGAAAACACTTTGCTTGAGGAGGGCTATGCTTTTTGCTTTAGGCAAACACAATTATAATGTTAATGTGGAGGAAGGAAGGAAACAGTTTGTATTATGTTGACTGTCTGCCAAGCACTGTGCTGGCTGTTTTGCATATATTATTTTTCATGTGGTGTAAGGCTTGCGAGCTATCTGTAGTATACTGAGTCAGATTACCCACTCAGGAGCCACTTTTCCAAGTTTAAATTCCAGCCATGACTCTTGCTAGTATACTGGGATTTGCTTGCTCATCTGTAAAATGAGGCGATAATAATTCCTACCATATATAGTACTTGACATTTAAATGAGTTGGTGCATGTAAAATTCCTGGAATAGTACATGGCATATAATAAATACTCAATGAATGATAGTGATTGTAATGTTGTTGTTCTATTTGCTTCATGCAAAGTACTGCAATAGATGGGAGAGGGAGGTATAACATAAGTGTGACCTTAGAATCTTGTCTAACTTGTTTATCAGTCAATGTGTGGGATCTTTGAATACTATTGAATATATCGAATGCTGCTTCTATTCTATATTTTTGAGAAATTGATCTATTATAGTTTTTATTCAAGCCTATTTATGTTCCCATTACTGTATAACAAACCACCCTGTATACTGGCATAAAACAATTGTTTTATTTTATGCATTGATTCAGAGTTTAAGGAAATCAGTCAGGACACAGAAAGGATCACTTGTCTCTTCTCTATGATGTGTAGAGCTTGATCTGGGAAAGTTTGAGGCTTAAAAGAGGTATATTGTGCTCGGCACTGGTGGTTCATACCTGTAATCCTAACTACTCAGCAGCCTGAGATCTGAGGATTGTGGTTCGAAGCCAACCCAGGCAGAAAAGTCCCTGTGAGACTCATATCTCCAATTAACCACTCAAAAACTGGCAGTGGCGCTGTGGCTTAAGTGGTAGAGTGCTAGTTTTGAGCACAAAAAGGCTCAGGGACAGTGCCCAGGCCCTCAGTTGAAGTCCCACAACTGACAAAAAAGGTGGTATATTGTAACTCAAGTGAGTGAAAGTGGATTCTGGCTCTCAGCTGAGATTGCATCTTGTCTATCTGTGATTATGGAATGGAGTCTTTCTATATCAACCAGCATGGCTTGTGTCTCAAGAGAACCAGAGAAGTGGTCTGTCTATATTTATTCAAGGAGACGTAGCATAGATCCCACATTCCCATGGGAAGATTATTAATGTCACATAGTAAGAAACTCATGTGAGATGGGAGATATTGTTGTGGTAAGTTTTGGAAAAAAATACATTCTGCCAAGAGACTTAAGTAGAACGTCATTCATGAGATTATCTGGCTTACAGGATTCAGTATACTTCTGGCATTTGGACATGAAAGTAGAATCTCTTTTGCTTATTAAAAGGGCTTGCTTGCTCTTAACTTAAACTGTTTCAGAATTCTAAGATTGACTTGTTAGAACTGGTAAGCTTTCATTCATCTAATGAACACTGAATATAATCAGTGGTGAATTCTGATCTGTGCAAGACTCTGTGCTAATTGCTATGGGGGAATATCGAGGCACCCAGAGCAATCAAGAAGCTGGAAGGTGGAGGTGAATACAGTTGGCTTTCAATTAACAAGCTTCTGAAAAGACAGGGGCTACTGACAACCCCTAATGATAGTTCAACTAAAACTTACGAAAACAAGACAGGGAATGAGTTTAATGAAATCCTATTCAGGTAGCATTGCCTTCACTAACCAGGAGCACATTTCCTGTTCTATGAATGTTGCCTATTAATTAATCATGAGCACTACTAGCAATTATTCTTTACTATAGCTATTCAGTAGATGAAGTTCTCTAGCAGTATTATATATGCTTAATTTTCTGTATAATCCAATGAGGCAGATGCCTTAGGGAATCCATGCTGTTGGTGAAGGGGAGTAGTACAGAGGTTAAGTCCTACAGGCCAGCGTTCTGGTCAGTTCATCTGGCCCCATAGTGAAAACTGAAATCGATAGGGCTGGTTAACACAAAGGTGTGGATTTTCTCCTTGGTGTTCTTTCCTACAGACTTGGTTTTCCAACTATGTGCTAAATCTTCTGGGTTCTTAAGGAGCTCTCAGCTACAGGTGCAGGGTCTGAAAGGGAACACAATGTGCCTGTAACTCTGAGCTCTACTCTAAATTCAAACCATGCAGCCTGTTTTTAAATTTTTTTTTTATCATGGGGCTTGAACTCAGGTCCTAGATGCTGTCCCTGAGCTCTTTTGCTCAAGGCTAGTGCTCTCCCACAGTGCCACTTCCAGTTTTCTGGTGCTTAATTGGAGATACGAGTCTCACAGACTTTACTGCCTGGTCTGGCTTTGAACCATGATCCTCAGATCTCAGCCTCCTGATGAGCTAGGATTACTGGCATGAGCCACTAGCACCCAGCATGCAGCCTGTTTTGATAATCAATTATATCACATTTAGTATGTCATACCACTAATATATTCTATTCATATATCCAGGAAAGGCTCAGAACACCAAATGGACTTTTAGAAACAAAACTTTCCTTGAAATGCCCTCTACAGCTATAATTCCTACTTAAAGCTTGAATTGTGTTTAATTGAATTTCCATGGTAAATTTGAATTTTTAGAACATTTGAAGAAAGGGTTTTGTTTTGAAAGTTTGCAACTGGAGTAGTGCAACACTGAAATACAGTTAGGAGGTCAAAGATTCCAGCTTCCATTGATTCTTCAGCATAGGGTGGTTTGATAACACGAAGGTCATGAGAACATGACCTGGGATGGCTTGATACTTTGAAGATCATAAGACTAAGAAGGTATTACATGTTACCATTTCCCCAGCAATGCCTTTCTGGAATTGGAGAGGGTGGAGGCCAATCTGGAGTAATGATGTCACTGGGGTCTTTTAAGAAGGAATAAAGTAAAGATCTGAGACGAAGTCACATGTGGATTAAATATGTCATAAATATTATATGGGACATACTTACCCTAATTTTGTTTCCTTAAAGTCAAATGAACTGAGTATGTGGTATCTTATCTTCTAACCTTGAGTTAGAGACAGGAGAAGAACACCTAACAACCATCCAACACAAGCAGCTAAAAATGTAGTGAAGCACTGAACTGGATGTGAGGGTTTCCGTGTGTCCCTTCCCACCAAAGCACATGTGTTGGAATTTCAACCCCACTGCCGTAATGTTGAGGTAATGGGGTGCTGGTGGTGTGGCTCCGTGGTAGAGCACATGCCAAGAATGTGTGAAACAGGCTCTATTCCAGCAAAATAAGTAAATAAATAAATAAAGGAAACCTTATTGGACAGTCATCATGATGTTAAAAGGTAAAGTGTTACTTACTGAATAGATAGATTCCTTAAGACAACTTAATGTGTCTGTTCCACTAACTAATGAAGCAACAATTTACAGTAGCTTCATTTTATTAGTACTTAATACAGTGCTGTAAACATTGATTCTTTTTATCTGCTCTGGTGTTTTGATTCTATGGATGACTTGGTTAAAACCTGACAATCTCCATAACAAACAGCAGCAAGCCAAACTGGACTTTGAACTTAGGTTTTCTTGGCTTTCTCTCCCTTTCTTCTCTCTTCCTGGCTTTCTTCCTCCATCATTCTTCCCACCCACTGTGGGATGTCATAACAGGAGGATGCTCATCATATGCCAGTCCCTTGATTTTGGGCTTTCCCAGCTCCCAGAACTATGAGAAACAATGGTCTTTTCTTTATAAATAATCCAGTTTGTGTTACTCTGTAACGGCAACAGAAAAAAGACTAAGACGGTGGACAATACCAATCCTGAAAAACAACACCTGGCTTCCATCCCTATCCTTCTCTCTTCCAAGTCTTGGGGCTGCCATTCATGGAAGCAACGTGACTTGCTGTCAGCAGCACCCATAAGAAGACCTTGTCCTCCTTAAAATGCCACAGGCTTGATGACATCATACTCTCCAGATCGCACTCCATCCTCACCTTTCAGCCTGTCATAATTCACTCTGTGGAGAATTCTTCCCCTCTACCTAACGCCTTTGCCTTATGTACTATAGAGAATGCTAGAGGTGGGTCTCACATGGAAGTCTCAGTGAGTTAGTGATGTGGCACTTTTGGCTGTGTTTGGCACTTTTGGCTGTGTTTGTGAAGCCAAGTGTGTTTACTCCATTTGCGCCCAGGGTGCAAATGCGTTTGCTGCGTTCAGCGCCATTCAGTTTTGTGTTTTAAGTGCAACTGGCTTCTGAGAGCCATTAAAGATCTTTAAGTGGCAGAGAATGCTTGGAAATGTCCACAGGTTCTACAACAGCCAGATGGAGTTGCTTGCTATTTTAATTGGTCGAGACAATTTCTGTGTTTTTTTCCCCCTCCTTTTTTCTAAATAGAGTTGCAACCACACACTATTTCAGCTGACTCTTCTTTCAGAGGCAATTTCAAGGAAATTAAGTGTGGGTTAGGTTCCAAGTGGATGATGAATTAAATATCAGCTAGATTTTTTTTTAACCAAGGTCCTATTCCTTGGCTAAAACTTGAGACCCCAATGGTTAGAATTGACTATCTGTGAAAAGCCATTTTCCCCTCTTGTGATTTTTTTTTCCTCCAAGCATTGCTATTTATGAGGATGGTGTATTTCCAGTTCACACTTATATGGTGAGCAGCATATAGTTTTTCATTCTACGTGAAGTTACTGTGATCTATTATATGCTACTATTCAACATCTAATCCGATTTAGATTTTTGAAAGCATTTACATTTTTTTTTTTGTTGGTCGTGGGGCCTGAACTCTGGGCCTGGGTGCTACCCCTGAGCTCTTCAGCTCAAGGCTAGCTCTCTACCATTGAGCCACAGCATCACTTCGGGTTTTCTGGTGGTTGACTGGAGTCTCATGGACTTTCCTGCCCCAGCTGGCTTTGAACTGTGATCCTCAGATCTCAGCCTCCTGAGTTGCTAGGATTACAGGCGTGAGCCACCGGTGCCCACTTGAAAGATGTTACATGATTTTTATGACTGCAAAGTTCTTCTAAGGGAAATATAGCTATGGTGGCTGTTTACCATTAACCCATTGTATGGAGGTTGGCTCTGGGTAACTAATTGAGGTCTCTTCTCATAGAAGGGATTCAGTTCTTGAAAATATTCCTGGAGGAAACTTCGATCTCCTCTTGCTTTTTGACCTGCTGTTTAGGGAACAGATTTAAGGACCAGCTTGGCAGCTTTCCACATGAGCCATGAGATGTGTTAATCCTCTGAGATTGTTGGATGCCTTCTCTGGACTTTAAGTGTTGGGCCTTTTCTGTATTACATAGTGGTGGAGGTGAAGATACTGCCAGGGCACTCCCTGATCTCTCCACTCAATTCTTTTTTGTGTGCGTCCTAGTACTGAGGCTTTGAAATCAGGGCCAGTGTACTGTCCCCTAGTTGTTGTTGTTGTTTTTGTTTTTGTGTGTGCTTAAGGCTCTGTACCACTTGAAGCACACATCCACTTCTGGCCTTTTCTAGTTAGTTAGAGATAGAGTCTCTCAGATGTTTCTACCGGGGCTGGTTTTGAGTTGCAGTCTTCAGATCTCAGACTCAAGTAGTTAGTATTAATTACACATATGAGTCACCAGTTCCTGGTAATTCATCTTTTTTGTTTTTAACTTCAGTTAGCTTTTAGACAGCTGAGATTCTTCTCATCATCTTTGTGCCCTCTGGTGCTGGAAGTACAATAGGCACTTGGCAAACATTGGTGGAATTCCTTCTATGAACTTTACTTGAGCTCTTATTAGATGCTGTGCCTTGAGATTGGAATTGTAGACAGAGCTGAAAGAGTCATCCACATGAGTTTAGCCATAGATGGGAGGAATTGCTAAGCAAGAAAGAATTTTGGGGGATGGAGTGAGGTGTTCATCTAGCTAGCAGGTCCAAATTATATTCAGCAGCTTTTAGGTGGAAAATTCCCCAGGAGGCTGATTCCATTCCAAGACTGTGGCACCAACTGCATAAATTTTCCTCAGATCCAATTTATCCCCCATTTTCGGCATTGCTGGTAATGCATCAAGACATCCTATTGAAGAGAATTCACTTGCTCAGGTTTTTTTTGTGAATCTGGGACATCTTGAAGACTGCTCGTATTAAGGGACCCTTCTCCATCTTCAGATGAATGGACTTGCATGTTTTCTGTGTCACCGCTTCATGAGTAATCACGTGGGAAGATCCTCTTCCCTTATTATTGTTATCTTCTTCCAACCCACACCCACTCCTGCCTCTAATCGCTGCATTCATTTAAGGCACAGATACGTTGCTGATGTCAGCAGTACACAGGAGTTTTGTTCTGGTTTTTGAAATTACCCAGAGGGTAATGCTGAAATGCAAAGCTGCTTTGTATGGTATTTTGAAGAAACTATCTTCTCCCTTCAGCAGATGTTGTTTATTTATTTATGTTTTTGTAACTTAGTAGCACAGTGCAGGGAGAATCACCTCAGTTTGTGAATTTTCCATTTGGAGGTTGGTTTTCATGTTTTTTGGGGTAGGTGTTTTTGGTGACTATTCAATGAGCTAGGAGTCCCTTGCAGCTAAGCTGGCAAACAGAGATGGCGAGGGCTGCTTGTGAGTCAGTATTGGGGACCCAGGAGGAGGGCAACAGGAAGATACCTCTCATTCTATAGGAATGATTTAGTCTTTATAACATACAGATGTAAAAACCAAAGTCCATTTTAGGTGCACACAGAATGTGTGGGCTTAGTGCTTTCTACAGAAAACCCGTTTGTAAAGTAACCATCTTAGAGATCAGGGTTTGTAATTCCAGTTTCAAGATTGTCAGCAGTGATGTCCACCTTGACATGTTCACATTTATCACGACAGCCATCCCTGCAGGGACCCGGCAGGATGGCTGTGGGAAGCCAAGGCCCAGTTGAGGAAGGAAAGTGTGGTTTCAGAGAAACAGCAATCCCAGAGGACACATTCCAGCATCCTGGCTGTGGACTCTGAGCAAAGATAGAGAGTAAGCGGGGAGTGCTTCCAGAAAGTTCCAGGAAAAGATGAAAGGATGGCAAGTTGAAGTCTGTTCGCAGAGGAGAGGCATTGAACGTGAGGTCTAACCTAGGCAGGGAAGAGGAAGAAAACCCAGGGAGCGCATGGTAGAGCGGAGTATGTGGAGGCAAGACATCCCGTGTGAGTATTTCGAGAGAGAGGTGGAGAGGAGCTGCAAGTTAGTGTTTCACTCAGCCCAGGCTGCTGTAACGAGATTTCACGTGCTGAGTTCCTTTGAAACGAGGGAACTGTGTTTCTCACGGTTCTCAAGATTGGGAAGTCCAAGGTCAAAGTCAGGCTCAATGTCTGGTGAAGAGACATGTCTTCTCAGTATGGGCTCACATGGTAGAATAGGCCCGGTAATCACTCTGGGGTCTCCTATATAAAGGCATTAATTCCACTCATGAGGACTCTGCTGTCCCATCCTACTCATTCCCTTCTAATGTCTTTATGTTGATCAGTGTATGGATTTTGAGGTGACATAAACGTTCTGACCACAGTAGACTCACAGTTTCTTTCATGTTTCTGACCCTGGGACAGTTCTCATGATGCTGAGGTGGCCTAGAGGAAGCAGTTGTAATGGATGCTGTCAGTGCTCTTCCCCCTCAGATCCATTTTTCCCGGTACACCTATCCTTCAGCTCTACGGGCTGCTCTCTTTCTGGTTTATACCCACAGCCTTCTTCAGAGAAACTCCCTTCATCCACTAGCATCTCTTTCTAGGATGCTTCCATATCCCCCAGGGCTGTCCTGTGGTCAGTGACTTACTGAAGTATGGAATCCCAGCTTGCTTGCCTCTAAGTAGGATAAACACCAAGAAGGAATTTCAACTTCAGAGCTTCCTGTGCACTCATATGGATGAAAGGACTTTACCTGGAATGGTTCCCTTACCCTTTCACCTCCTTAGGGATTTTTCCTAAGTAAACCACTTGCAACAAGTCACAAGCAGATCCAACCGGGAGTTGGAATGGAGAGGAAATGATGGTGCTGGAGAGGAACTGGTAGAAATGAGAGGTTTGGCTGTTGGGGTGAATTGTCTGTGGCATGCTGATGTTGGTCAGGAGGAACGTGGTCTTGGAAAAAAGGCTTTGGTGGAATCAGAAAGGGAAGTGAGGGCTACTGCTGATGGGGAGATAAATAGCCTCTACTCAAGAACCACACTCAAGAGCTTAGGGTCAGGGAAAAGAGGTAAGAAGGAGCACTGGAGAGACTGAAGAAGTAGGAGAGATTCTGAGCAGAAGTTCTGGAGGTGTCTTGCATGGTCTGGGATGGGAGTGAGGGGAGTTTGGGTCTAAAGACAGGAGGCCGAGAGCAGGAGTGAGGCCAAAGCTCTGTGGTCAGAGACACCCCCATCTAGTGGCTCAACCAGCTTCCCATTTCTCAAATGGGTCCCCTCAGTCTACTTTCTGGTGGATGGTGGCTTTGCAGCCTAAACACGGGGGTGTGGCATTTGGAACTCTTCCTGGCATGTGGCTGCCAGGTGCAGGTTGAACAAGTCAATGAATGATACATCAACTTCTAGATGCCCTTCCTTTTCATCATCAAAAGCTTTACTGTTCTTCTCTAATGTACTTTGTGCTCTGATGCATATGGAATTTATTGACACATCTCTAGCTACTTACTATGATTAGGTGGGATGCCATGAGCAGATTGGCTAGGGAATTAGGCAGTCGGATGAAGGATGTGCACTGGAGTAATAGGATCTTTGTTTCTTGCCTGGGAGTTGTAGGGAGAATTGGCAAGGTCAGAGCAGCTACTGATGATCTGTTTTGCGTGACTGCCGAAAGGAGAGCTATTGGTGGGGTAAGAAGACAGTGTATGGAGAGAACGAAAGATGGAGGAGTGAGCCGGCCATAGAAAAGGACACTAAAGACTCTGGAAAGAGGGGGTATGGATTGAAGCAGGAGTCAGGTGAAGCTTTTAGAAGAAACTCCCAGCTGTAGTGTGAAGCCTGAGGGGGGAAGAAAACCTGTACCAGATCCCAGTTGGGAGAGGTAACGGCTTTCCCCAAGACACCTGGAAAAGGCAAACCTCTATCTTGCAGGAATGGCCCTGCCAGTAGGATTTAAAGTAAGATTTAAAGTACTTGGCCCTAGGGGAAAGGAGATATTTTGGGAACTACCACTGTTTATATAATTTTTAATCCTAAGGGAAGGGGAAAAAAAGATCTTTCCCTTAAAAGTACTATAAGTTAAATGATGAGAGAAAATTAGGGCAAGAGGCAAAATAATTCATCCGGGAAACATTTTGGAGCAGCCTTGCTGTGGATCTCTCTGCCCATGACCTTGAATGAGAAGCAAGGATGCTATCTCGGCAGCCTGGTGGACTGGGAGGTAGGTAGCCTTGGATCCTGGAGGTGAGCGGTCAGTCAGAGGTGTCTGGGCTGTTTTGACCAGTTCAGCATATGCAAAGAGTAGCCCTGGTCCTGGGCTTTTTGTGCCTAGGCAGGTGATGGAGAGTTTACTTCATTTGGGCAATAAAAAGCATCCTACCTGCGATCAGGAGCAATGGATCAAGTACAGAAGTTCTAGAACAGGGTTCTGTTGAAGAGGAGTTCCTCGTAGTCAGAAAGTGAACATGGTGATCCAGTGGGACACTAATTGACTTGTTCAGCACACTGGACATCCGTGGGTCAGGCCTTGTGAACCAGGCCAGACAGACTCCGAAATAAGATTGACCATACCTGGGTCCAGGAAACCACATCCGGGTTCTCTTCCACCTCCTCTCCATTCTTTCGTATCTCCTTTACACAGCTCCTTCTTCATTGTTCTTAAATGTTGCCCCCTTGAACACCATCTTTTACTTTCTTCTCATTTGATAACTCCCTCTGGACCATTTTTATTCAGTCCTGTGGGTTCAATGCTGCTTATATACTTATCATTTTCCCACCCAGCCATCCTGCTAGAATCCCCCACAGAGTTCTAGTATCTTGTGTTTGGGGTCCCTGGATAACTCCCCTCAGTGGGCTGCAACTGTAAACCAAGCTCTTCTAAATTCTTCTATCTTAGAGAACCTCATGCTTGGAGTAACCTAGATCCCTCCCTAAGACTTCTTGCTTTCCGTTCATTACAGGAACCTGTATGTTTTACTCCCTTAATTCTCTGTGTTTCTGAGCCTTCCTTTCCATCTCCTTTGCTACTTGTCTGAGTCAAGATCCTCATAAATCAAGCCCAATACACTTCTACCACATTTGCTTCTGATGGTTTCTCAATTTGCACATATATAATATATATAACATATATGTTATATATAATATATGATACACACACATATATTTGCCTGTCAATTAAATTCAAATCTGATCCTGTAGTTCTCTGCATTGGCCTTGATGGCTTTCCATACTCATTAACAGGTTCACCCCGCCCCCACCCGGGCCCCATGCTGTCTGTGTGTCTGGATGTATTTTGATACAACAGTCCTTAAGCCTTCTGGTCCTGATCCACAATCCTGGGTAATTCCCCAAACTTCCCAGGTGGACACATGGCTGTGTATCTTTGTACATGTTGCCGCCTCTTTCTGGTCTCCCTTTGCCCTAGGCAGACCCTCTCTGTATTAGTCTCTGAAGCCTTTCTTGGTCTCCTCTTTGGTAGAGCTGACAACTCCTTCATCTTTTTCTGACCACCTTCTCTCTGCCCAGGAGGCATGCGTACACTTGCTGCATTTGTCTGTGTAGGTCACAGAGCTCCTTTCACCTCCTAGCGATTAGAAGGGCACACGTTGATTGCGTGCTTGTTTAGAACTAGGCATTGGGCAACTTGTCCTGCCTTGTATCCAATCTGCCCGCTGGTGCTGCGACTTCTGTATGTTTCCATGTGGGAGAGAAGGAGGCGACTCTGGTTCTCAACACTCCCTGAAGTTTTCTGTGAAGGGTGGGGCTGTGATGGAATTTCAACTTTCGGTGAGGGTAGAATGGGTGACTATTGAAACCCTACCACTTTCCCGTTTCCCCCACTCTACAAGTCCCACTTTTGAGGCCCCTTTTGCCGGTGAAGAACGCTGACTTTGTGCCATATATGAACACAAGAAGAGATTTGTGGGGAGACGTTTATTTCCTAGCACTGGGAATGACGTCACTAGCCCCTGAAGCAGGGCAAGAAAAGGTTTTCTGTTTTTGACTTGTCAGTTCTAAGTTTAATTTGGCCGTAATCAGAGGGACCCCAGGAGAGGCACTCAACCAGGGGTGACTTATGACTTCTTGATTTTCTTAACTGAACAAGCATTTTGTGTACATGAATAAATGAGAAACTTCTAGCCCTTCGTGAAGAGAACAAGAGAGCCTAGAACTGAGGGGACCTTGGGGAATGAATCAGCTTCATCTTCTTTCCAATGATCACTAATGATCATACACACCGTGTGTGTGTGTGCCTACATAAATATATAATACACAATATATTATATTATCATATAATGTATATAATATTATATATATTTAGTGTAGGCATTCTACTTTGAGACACCAAGAAAAGGCAATCTGATCAGTCAGGGAGGACTTGGTGGAGGTGGTGACATCTGAGGTGAGATTTGAGAAACCAGCCAAAAATAGAATCGGGGTGGGGGAGGGAGAGAAAGGAACTTGGAAGCCAAGCACTGTTCTCTGGGACAATGGGCATGGGTAGATGGCTCGGCCTGGGCAGGCCTCAGTGCTGCTGGGTTTGTCTGGAGCAAAGGTTGTTGGTGAGGGTGTGGCAGCACAGGTCCTGGAAGAGAGTCCTGGAACCAGCCAGGGAGTCTGAACTTTACTATGGATCCAGTCTGCTGGCCGAGGCCCTTACACCCACACACAGGGAGCCTGTGATTCCTTCACCAGAGGGCTCCGGTGGCTGCCATATGCTCAGGATGGATTTGAAAGGGTCGGGACTAGAGGCTGTCTCAATGATTCAGGTGACAGTTGAGCATTTTACCAAAGGGGAGACCAGGGGGCAACCTGTCCATAGGACCCTCTTCCTCCCTTTCTCTCTTATTCTCTCTCTCTTTTTAAAGGTCTCTAGGATCGTGGGCATTTTGTAGTACTGAGGTCTCTTCCACTTTGAAAGACTAAAATTTTTGGGAGGGTTTTGGGGGGAGAGGGCAGTTACTGGAAAAAAGGAAGAACCTTCCTTCGGGAGACATGTCAGGAATGGTTGTAGATTGAGCCTTATTGCCTTCCTCACACGGTGTGATTGCCTTTCTCATAGCGGGGGTTGTGCATGAGTATAAAATGGGGGTCTGTTCGGGGGTGAGAGGAAGTGGAAGGAGGGAGAAAGCAAAAGGGGAGAGTGAAAGGGGTGTGAATATTTTTGAAGTACTATATGTGTGTATAAATGGGAATAATGTAAACCGTTCATATTGTTTTAAAATGGGAAAGGACAATAAGAAAATAATAGAGGGCTAAATCTGACTGAAGTATGCACATATGAGAATATCACTATGAAACACCTTCTTATAGTTAATATGTATCAATAAAATAATTATTTTTTTTAAAAGTAGAAGGCACCAGGCACTGGTGGCTTAGGCTTATAATCCTAGCTACCCAGGAGACTGAAATCTGAGTATCATGGGTCAGAAGTCCAGGCAGGAAAGTCAGCGAGACTCTTATCTCCAGTTAACCACCAGGAAAAAAGAAAGTAGGAGACTGTCCTAGAGAAAGAGGATAAATCAAGATTTGGCTGCTGGGTTGTGTGGCTCAGAGAGGGCGCCCGTTCGGCTCTAACAGCTACTTTGGCTGCCAAAGGCAGTTGTGGCTGGAGCCCCAGAGGTGGAGTTGGTTCCTTCTTACCTGTCCTTTCCTTTTCCTAACACTGTGTCTCCCCACCTGCCTGGAGTCTGCTTGGCCTGGGGAAGCCTTCCGGGGACCCCAGATAGGCTTTGTCCTGGAGCTATTGGGAAGCTCTGAGAAGGTTGCTCCGAGAATCCAGAGCAGAGATTGCGTGGTTAGTGAGGGTGGGAGGTGAGAGGAGGGCTTTGCCTGCCTCTGCCCATTGTACTCTTCCCGGGTCACCTGGCAGGACAGGTTGCTGGGTGGCTGTGTCATCGCTGAAGTGGCTGCAATCCTTTGGGGTGCTACATCTTTCCTAGTGTGTGGAGGAGTTGAGGTACCCAGTGTTGAAAGTCTGAGGACAAAGCCAAACATGCTAACTGCCTCTAGTTTGTGGAGAATTCTTCAAGGTCACTTTTCGGTGCTTTAGTTTTCTCACTTGAAAAGTGGGGTCACATAAGGATCATTACCCTCCTCAGAGGATCTGTGAAAACAGGAACATGCATGCATTTTATATCTTGATGTACATTTGGATGTACTGGGGATTGAACTCCTTGCCTTTTTATCTGTGATCCTCCTACCTTGACCACTTGACTAGCTGTGGTTATTATGTATGCACCTACATGCCCAGCCCCTACCCCTAAGATTTTTTTTCAATTCTTTGATCAATTCTAAAGGCAGCAATGTGTCTTGCTCATTGACATACCACGTTGGCAAACAGGGTATCAAGGAAACTCAAATGCTTGGTAGTTAAATGCATGCATGAATGATCCAGTCAAATCTATGGAAGCTGGGGGCGTGGCTCAATGGCTCAAGTGGTAGAGTGTTTGCCTACGAAGTGCATGATCTTGAATTCAATCCTCAGTACCACTCACCCTAAAGAAAGACATTAAGGGCTGGGCTGGGAGTATGGCTCAGTACTGGAGTGCTGGCCTATCAGGTACAGGCCTTGGGTTTGACCTCATCACTGAAAAAAGAAAAAAAAAAGGAATGGCTGCCTTACAATAAAGTCAAGTGGCAAAATTGGCAGGCACAAAATTGTATTTTTCCCAATAGTGACTCTGCCAAATAAAGAGAGTATATTTTAGATGGAAATAGTGGTATACACCTATAATCTGGGCTATTTGAGAGATAGAAATTAGGAAGATTATGGCTTAAGGTCAGCATGAAAAAAAAATGAGCAAGGCCCCATCTCACTAAATAAACCAGATTTGGTGGTATATACTGTAATTCTGGCTACTCAGGAGATGAGGTTAGGAGGATCATAGTCTAGGCTGGCCCCAGGCAATAAGTTGGGGGCCTTATCTGAAAAATAACAAAAAAGCAAAAATGGGTTGGGGTCATGGCTCAAATGGTAGAGTGTCTGCCTAATAAATGTGAGATTTTTCAGTTCAAACTCCAGTACCAACAAAACCAAAACAATGAAACAAAAACCCTCAGAATCTATAAGCAGGAGGAAATAAGGGAAGGGGTAATAGTATTCGACAACAATTGTATGCATTTCCTTACCTACATCACTGTAACCCCACTTCACATCACCTTTACAATAAAAAAATCTATGGGAAAGCTTAGATAAGGAAGGCCTGCATAACATAAACCCACTAAGAATTAGTTCAGCCATGAAAAGCTGTTTACCACATTTGCTACGATAGCTACCTTCGTGTAGACAAACATGAAATATGCTAAACATTTATGAGAAAATAGGCTTTTTAAAAAAATTGAAGGAATATTGTCTTTTGAAATTTCCTTCTTGACAGTTCTCTACAGCGTTTTTCCTGCCAAATATTCCTTTGTTGGAGTTAGAAAGTATTCTAGGCTATTGTTTTGTATGGCCCATCCATTATTGATATATTCTATGGGAAAGAACTCCATCACCACTAGGAAACGGAAGCAGTCCATCTCAGACTGAAATGATTTTATGCTTACCTGAAAGAAATGCTATTTGCACTTGTAATTAGAAAGGCCTATCCTTCAGAAATTGCCTTGTTTCTTATTGCCCTGTTCTAACGCCTACAGAAGAAATAAATGACTTTGCAGTCAGATTCTTCATGTTTGACTTCGGCTGTGCTCTGAGGACACTGTGCCTTAGCTTAGTCCTGTAACCTGGCTGCTTTCGGTTTCTTGATCTGTGTAGCAGGGACTGTGTGGTGGTCATGTGTATGTGCTTGCAGACTGGAGGGAGGAGAATGGACCCAGAGACCCAGCCGCTACAACAAAATCTGTCTCTGAACTTGCTGGGTGGGTGCATTTCCCTGCCCTGCTCTCAGCTAGAAATAAAGTGCGCAGGGACTGTGAGGGCATTGTTCCAGGAGACTCTGAACTCCTCTGGCGTCTGGCTTTGCCTCTGTGGCAACCTGTCAAACTTTTCTTACTTTATAGTTGATTTAAGACACATCTATCTCTGTTCCCACATACAGTGCTACATGGTGTGTGTGTGTGTGTGTGCGCGCGCGTGTGCTCGCGCACACGCACGTGGATGCATACTGACATAGTGTCTGATGACCAGCCTAATTCCCCCAAGCCTTTCTCATTTGCTCTCACCCATGCATTCCCCCTAATAAAATCCAAGCACCTTTAACCCTTTCAGTGCACCTGCTTCTGCAAGTCCTGGATGCACAGTGTAGTAAATCTTGTAGTGAGGCTTGAATGCCAGGCCCTTAAGCAGAAACACATCTGATCAGTTGATGAGAATGTTGTTATCAACCACAGGCCCGCAAGAACCTAAGTCTATGTTTCATCTAGAAGTAATAGGTCACCGTGCTCATTCAGTGGAGGGTCTTTATAAACATTTGTTTAATTGCTATAAAAAAGATGATATACAGAGAGGTTACAGTTACATAAGTCAGATAAAGTACATTTCTTTATGGACACCCTTTCCCTCACTTTTTCCCAATATTTCCCTCCCATCCCCACCCACAAGTTGTATAGTTCATTCTCAACCTAGTGCCCAGTGAGTACCAATGATACATCTGTCCCTCCATTTCTGTGCCTCCCCTTACCCTCCCAAAGACAGATAAATAAATAAATAAAAGGAAACAAAATAAAAGGAAACAAAAACAGCAAAAAAGAAAAAAACCCCTCTTGTTTCCAATTCTTGGAGTTCATTTCAATAAATATTATTTTGTATGATCAGATGCGCAGAGGCATTGCGCTTTTGTGTTTCTCCCCTAAGGGTATGTACCCTCGTTTGATCTCACTCTGTGACTGCCAAGAAACCTGTACAATTTATCATGTCCCAGTGTATTTTAGATCTAGCTTCTGCATTTAAGAGAAAACATGGGCCATTTGTTTCTCTGGAACTGCTTATTTTTGCATTTCTTGAGGACCCAGCAAGGTCTCTCTCTCTCTCTCTCTCTCTCACATCACCTATCACAGATAGCAAAATGGAGAGGCCAAGTGACAGTTTCAAGGTTGCCCAGTGACTAATGAGCTTGGGATAGAAACCCTGGTTTCTCTTCCAGTGCACTGCAAGCTCAGGCTGGAGCTGGCCTAAAAAGACCTTTCTCAAGTCCAGTTCTGCCCAGCCTCAGGGATGCTAGAAGATCTGGAGATATCCGCCATGCAGCTCAGTGAAGGAAACTTGGCTTTACCTGACCTCCCTGCTCAGGCTTGCACTGGTCACCTGGTGTGGCATTATTTTAATGCGAGTTAGCTGGCACTGTAGAGTGTGCTCCTTCAGTAAACCCCATCATGGCCCAGCCCCTTACGTCCATTCAGTGTTCAATAATTGCTTGTTGAGGTAGTGGTCATTCTGAGGAACACATGGGTATGTAGCAATAACAATATGACATTGTATAGCACACACTATGTCCTATGCTGGGAACTCCATGAAGTTTTCAAGGGTAGTGAGGGAGACAGGCAGGCTGAATATGCCTGGAAGAGCCCAGGAGGTCCTTGTGGAGGAGGTGGCTTTGGGCTGAGGCTGAGGAGGATGGGATTTTTGTCAGGGAGGTGAAGGTGTCCCAGAGCTGTTGATTGGTTGCCCCTGTGTGCTAGGCTCTGTACATAGGCTGGAGATAAGGGGGCAAAGGGTGGTCATGGAGGCTGCCCTTGGAGCTTTCAGGCTAGTGAGCCGGAGAAACGATCAGATTCCATCAGCAGACTGGTGAATGGAGTGCTGGGCCAGAGAAACCTGATCTAGTGCAGGGTGTATTAGTTTACTGAGGCTACTGTAACAAGCTGTCCCAAACAATGCTAATTTATAATCATGTGGTTCCAGAAGTCAACTACTCAAAATCGGCCTCAGCCCAATTGTGAGTAGAGATGGTTCCCTTTGGAGGCTGGAGGAGGTGGGGGAAACATTTCCAGCCTGGAATCTAGAGGAATCATATCCCTTGGTTTATGATTACATTTCTCCCATGTCTGCTACTGTCTTTACATTATAACTTTACCATCCGCTTGTGTGATTATTCCAGGCCTACCCATAATATAAGATCATCTCCTCTCCTGGAGATGCTTAATTTAATCACATCTCCAGGGCTATTTTCTTGCACGATAAGGTGACCTACTCATAGGTCTTGGGTATTAGGATGTGGGCATCTTTAGAGGCTGTTATCCCGCCTACCATGGGGTATGGAGAAGAGGTATTTCTAGAAGTGGAGTTTAGCCCAAGATCTATGGGTCAGAGCTGAATGGAAGTGGAAGCAGGGACGTGACTTAGGAGGCTCTTGGATTGGTTCAGACAAGATGTGATGCTAGCTTGTGTAAGGCCGGCGGCCATGGGGACAGTAAGAGGCACAGAAGACGGAGAGGCACAGAAAGGCAGAGAGAATGGGAAGCACAGACAATGTTAAAGAAAAGCCTATCCCAGGATCACCTCACTGCCAACAAGTACCTGCAAGTGGGAAACTCAGGAGAGGGGTGGCGAGAACACAGTACTCAGTAGCTGTTGCTAATTTAAAGAGTATTCCGAGACTCCAGAGAATCTTGTTCTCATGTGAAATCCAGGTGAAATGGATACAAACTGGGCAGAGTCATACGCACAAAAAGACCCATTTCCAAAGGGAAGAGGGTGAGTTGAGGGCATAGGAGCAGAGCATGATGTTTGCATATTTTGAGTCTCCTAATTGTTCACCCAGACAGCTCCATGTTGTCAGTCATTGATATTTTCATAGGATGGGATTTGAACTCAAGGTAGGCACTTTAACCTTTGAGCCATGCCTTCCTCCGGCACTTACAGGTATTCTAAATGAGGAGTGACATACTTGATCATTGATTCAATTGGCCTGCATAATGGAGTCTGAGCAGGTTAGCTCCCCCTGGAATGAATAGATTTGCTTGCTCAACTCAGGTAATTAGGTTTGTCGTCTCTTAATTCCTTATTTATACAACAGGCAGGCCATAGCAAGGCAGAGGCCATAATGAGAATGAGAATAACAGAGCAAGAACAAAATCAAAATGTAACCACTATCCACAGAACAGTTCCTTGCAAGGCAGGAGAACTTTACGTTTCCAACACTGTCTTGAACTTCCTGCCATTGTGGAAAAGCCACCAGCTTAATGTATTTATATCTGTGGTAGAACATAGAACCTTTACCGAGAACCAATGACCTTAGAGAATTGTTGGTGTTATGAAAACCAGGGGAAATTTCCTGTCTAATGGCTCCTTACTGGCAGACAAAAGAAGAAAAATACTGTCACTAATAGATCAGGAGTGGTTACATCCAAGATAATGCATTTCCTATTAAGCAATACAATTGGGAATTTCTATTATTCCTATTGTTTCCCCCCTCCCCCAGGAAACCAGGTTAATAGACTTAAAACATCGCTCTTGCTGTCTTCCCTAATTATAGCCACCTGTCTTTTTCTTTGTCTTTACTACTAATCGTGTTTGAATGCCCAAACCCCTCTTGTGTCTAACTTTTGGCTTTTCTCCCTTACAGCAAAATCATCCTTTCTCTCTTTCTCTCCTCTCTCTCTGTCTCTCTCTGTGTGTCTGTGTCTCTCTCTGTCTCTGTCTGTCTCTCTGTCTCTCTGTCTCTCTCTCTGTGTTTGTTTTGTGACAAGCTAGGCCTTTCAAGTTGATGAAGGTTCATCTCTTCTCCCGTACTGGGATAAAAAGCCGAGCATCCCTCTCCTGTTTATTTTTCTCCAAGTTGAACACTGCCTGTTTTTCAAACGTAGTGATCTGTCATATTTCCCGCACACTGCTTAACCAAGGGCGCTAAGGGAAAGAGATGAATTATAAATAACAGAGAGATGACTTTCCAATATGGACCTTTGTGGAAAACAGCATTTCAAACCCGATCAGCACACTGTACTTTAAAATTAGGACTGCTGGCATTTGTTTTTAAGAACTACAATCAGGCACCTAGCAACTGATCAAGTTCCCTCACTGTAGGCTGGGTGAACCTTTTATTTTTTAATCGTCCCACCTGAGAGCTGGTGCTCGGTTTTGGATATTGTATTTGTCAATAAACTCTCTTCCCCCTCTCTCCCCTGCCCCTGCCTCCCCGCTTGCTCCTACAGTGGCTGTCCCTGCAGCTGTCCCTCCAGTGTGCCAGCCCAAGAGCGCTGCTAACGGGCACCATCCGGCTGCTCCTCGCCTCTCCATTTCCTCCAGAGCCACGGTGGTAGCCAGAATGGAAGGTGCCTCCCAGGGGGGCCTGCAGACGGTCATGAAGTGGAAAACAGTGGTTGCCATCTTTGTGGTCGTCGTGGTCTACCTCGTCACTGGTGGCCTCGTCTTCCGGGCTCTGGAGAAGCCCTTTGAGAGCAGCCAGAAGAACACCATCGCCTTGGAGAAGGCCGAATTCCTGCGGGATCACATCTGTGTGAGTCCCCAGGAGCTGGAGACTTTGATCCAGGTGAGCAGGGTCTAGGTATGTGCTGCGAGATCGGCATCCAACAACCCGTGGGGAGGGAGGGCAGCTCTGAGTTCTGCCTGGGCTGGTGATGCTACTGTGGTTTAGGGACATCTTCCCTCTGGGGTTGTGATATTTGACCTGAGATATGTATGTATGTGTGTGTGTGTGTGTGTGTGTGTGTGTGTGTGTGTGTGTTGGGGGGATTACTGGTCCCAAGTCTACAAGGATAAAGGAGAAAAAAAGCTCCAAGCTTTTTTTTGTTCATGTGGATGAACAAGCTGTTGTTGGCTTGAGAAAACTGTGTGTTTTTCCCCCACTAAAAAAAAATTATCTTTAAGTGGCTGTACAAAGGAGTTGCCATTTAACGAAGCAGTTTATGAATATATCTTGGTCAATGTCATCCCTTTCAACATTTCCACCTATCCCCTTTCCTGTCCACTCGCCCTCATCTTCTTAATTTTGTAGGATATACATTGGATTCTTGTCTGAATTCTCCCTCCCGTCTCCCCTTAATTCACCGGCCTCTTTCCCCTTGACCCCACCCTACCCCTTTTGAGTACTTCCTTTCTGGTGTTGTATTTTGTTGAACTTTGACTTTGCCTTTCTAATGAATTATACTTTGTGAGTTCTTCTTTGAATCTAGCATATTTCCACGAATACATTTATATACACTTACATACCACCCAATGTATTTACTTATAAGATTGTAAGGTAGCTTCCACATATAAGGGAAAATACGCATGCATCCTTTATTTCTCTGGCCTGACTTACTTCACTTAACATATTTTTTTAGGTCTTTCCTTTTTTTAAAAAAATAGGTACAATATCACTCTTTCTAATAGATGAGTAAAATTCTACTGTGTATATATACATACCAAACTTTCTTGATCCATTTGTCCATGGAGGGACATCTGGGCTGATTCCGTACCTTGGCTAGGGTGGTTGCACTGGTGATTTTTACTGTATCCTGGTTTGTAATCTTTTGGGTAAATGCCTGGCAGTGGAATGGCTGGGTCATAGGGTTTAATTTCTGAGGATCCTCCACACTGCTTTCCAGTGTGGTTGAACAAGTTTACATTCCCAGCAACAGCGTATTAGGATTCCCATTTGGCCAGGTCCTCATCAGCATCGGTTATTGTTTGTTTTCTTCATAATGGCCATTCTAACTGAGGACCATGTTGTTTTGATTCGTATTTCCTTTGTGGCCAGCGATGTTGACTATTTCTTCATGTATCTATTGGTGACAGGTTTTTTTTGTGGGTTTATGGAGATGAAGTCATAAGGCTCAGAGTGATTATAATCATCAAGTTTGTTTTTTCTTTTTCTTTTTTTGCTGGTCCTGGCAGGGCTTGAACTCAGGGCCTGGGGTCTGCCCCTGACCTTCTGTGAGCAAGGTTTGTGCTCTACCATTTGAGTCACAGCTCCACTTCTAGCTTTTTGGTGGCTAATTGGAGGTAAGTATCTCATGGACTTTCCTGCCTGGGTTGGCTTCGAACTGTGATCTTCAGATCTCAGCCTCTTGTGTAGGCTCGAGCCATCAGTGCACATCTTAATCTTGTTGTTTTTGAACATTTTCTAAGTCAGGCTTAGGGCTCAGGCCTGGTGTCCACGAGACTTTGGATGAAACTTGGAAGAAGTGAGGCAGGGCGGGCTTTGTCGGCGAGGACTATGGTAGTGAAAGGCCAAGGTGGGTCATGGAAGGATAATCAGGAGAGTTGAGAAATCTGGGAGGCCTGAAACAAAAAGAAGAGCCAAATCCCATGAAGAGGGAAGCGGTTGAATGATCACTTTAAGGACTCTTCTTTGGGGGATAAGGGCACCAGCTACCGAAGAGGTCGCAGACCTCTCTTCTAGACGCCATCCTGTCCCTTAAAATGCTGGGGAGCAATGGAGGGCCATGACGTTGATGGAGACTTGCAGGGAAATTCTTATTTTTCTGGATGTTATAAAGCTTAGAAGGAAAGGAATGAAAAAGATAGCTTTCACCAATCCTTCTGGCTTTGGGATTGTATTACATTTTAATGGCTACCACCGTCCAGAATTGTGTAGCCATGAGAAATCTGGGTTGGCTTATTATTTACTTATTTCAAACAACTCTAAATGCTAATGCTACTTGTGAGCGAGCATCTTCAAAGCAATAACATTAGTTTAAATTAGTCTTAGTCGTATAACTTGCTTCTTAAACAGAAGAACAAATTTCCTCACCTTTGGGATTAATTATGATTTTATAACCATTTTTGCAATTTTTATTAAAATGAATCTTTTCCACATTACAATCCAAGGGTGAGAATGTTGAAAGGAGTGCTATACATCAAGATATATTGTGTTCATAAACTGCTCTGTTAAATGACAATGCTTTTGTTACAGTTACTTAAAGGTAATAATAAAAATATTCTAAAAAATATCTGACGGTGATGTTTTATATCAACCTTTCATAGTAAGGGAATTTTTTGGATGGATGGCCTAATTTTATTTTGTTTTGGAAAATGCTACCCAATTTGTGTTGATGAGCATATTGGACCAATTGATGCCAAATCTGAAGC
This sequence comes from Dipodomys spectabilis, assembly GCF_019054845.1. Taxonomy (NCBI): domain Eukaryota; kingdom Metazoa; phylum Chordata; class Mammalia; order Rodentia; family Heteromyidae; genus Dipodomys; species Dipodomys spectabilis. The sequence goes on from NW_024870834.1 coordinate 8,987,376, forward strand.
CTTATATACAATAGGGAGAGAGAAACAATTGTGGAGTAGTTTTAAGTAAGAATATCATTACTTTTGTACATAGTGTTAAGAGATATGCTGGGAACATTTTTTTTCCAGTGGCACATAATTACATT